>NC_141546.1:107670000-107973750 GCF_021556685.1 Rattus norvegicus
GAAGTCACAGATGCATTCCAGAAGCCTAGGACTTGTCTGGGCAGAGCAGGGCCAGGAGTGCTGAGAAGAGCTTGCAGACAAGAAACGATGGTGGAGGGGGAAAAAGCAGGGCTGCTCTAGCAGTTTTCTCCCTTCTTTTGTTCACAACACTTTTCTTTTTGAAGTGCTAATGTTGAACCCAGGGCCTCCTGAATGGTAGACAAGTGCTCTAGAGCTGAGCCACATCCCCAGCCCATACACAGGGCTCTTAAGCACAGAATCTTCATTCTTGCTGCCCCATCTGTGTGTTTCAGTTTGTGGAAAGGAATCTTATGAGTATTTGCTCTACAAACTAGCTTTGTGACTAGCTATGGGCATATCACATACCTTCTGAGACCCAGGTCTCAGGCTACTTCCTCATTTTAGTGGTTTCATCTTATGTATGTATGTATGTATGTATGTATGTATGTATGTATGTATGTATGTATATATTCTGAGCTGACCTTGAGCTTGCTGTATAGCCCTGACCAACCTCAAGCTCTCAATGCCACTACCTCCTTCCCTAAGAGATGAGGTATATGTGTGTGCCACCATGATAGCTTTGGGTGCTATGTGTTGAGCGTAAACAGCTTTATCCAAAAGCATATGAAACCAATGTCATAGCCCTTAAAAGCATCCCCTAACTTGGCCCTGCTCTCTCCCTTAAGCGTGTATGCTTAACTCACTTTGATTAACTCACAAAGCAAGTCCTTATTCACCCATGGAGGGAGCAGACTTGCTCAGTTAGTTTTTCTTCTCAGTGCAAAGGGGTGAAAATAATTTCTCTACACCCGTGGCCGAAACATGACCCTGGCTCCTGAACAGAAGGAGCAGGAAGCTGTGTGTTCACTCGGGTCACATGACCTCTTCCATCATTAGCCTTTTCTGTTCCTTTTGTTCTTAGGATAGGAATGTTGTGTCCTTGACAACAGCAGTATGTTCAGTTTTCCCAACATGGTGAAGTCATCACACTGCCTCCTGGGCTCTAGGTCATGCAGGCATCACCAAGCCTCTACAGCTATAAGATCAATTTACTAATTCACTCTGATTTTCGTTTTGAATTGTCTCCCATAAAAAAAAAAACAATAGATGTGGAGCCACAAACGATTATGCCAGGGTAGGAAATAAATACTCCCATGATTAAGATCTGGAAATCATTAGCTTTGAAATTTCTCCAAAAATAGGGCCACAAATGTCATGCAATGCCAATCGAATAATGACTGTAAAACTCAAACTGTAGACATTGTCTTGCAAAGCAGTCAGAGATGCAGCTGTGGCATGACTCTCACAGCAGAGGCAGGATTGCTGGGTTTTTTTTTCTTCCTTTCTGCCTTTTTTTTTTAACTTGGAGGGGGGCAAAGGGGTTATGCATCAAACTGTTCATTTCAATATGCAATTTGCCCCAAAGAATTTCTGACTTAATTCATTTTCTCGCCAACTCAAATCCAATTCAAAAAAATATATATTTCTTGAGACTGGAACAATCTACTTTCTGTTGAGGAGTGCTAATAGGTGAAATGCTACCCTGTCAACTTAGGCGGCACCAGCTGAGCTCAGAGTCACACAGGGGAAAGTTTTATTTGTTTCCTTCTGCATTCTTAGCCAGAGCTGGGTGGGTAGAAGAGGATAATGAGAAACAAACTGCATTGCTAGCTTTTCTTTACCTATAAAAAAAATCAGACTGGAAGATGCTCACATCCTAATGTTGGGTGTATCTCTAATAAGGAAGAGATTCATCTGAGTGAAAATAAAAATTAGGGTCAAAAATCTCTTCTAAAATGCAAGTTTGCTAGTTCTTGCAGGGCATTAATATTTTTATTGAGTTATGTTAATTATTTATTTGACTTTCCAGGAGAGGAGCCTATTAGTGTCTTTGGGTTCTATATCTGGATGGATTCCTGGAGAAACTCAACAGCATGACACTTTGGTTTGGAAATTTTTGTTGTGGTTTTCTTACTGGCATGAGGCAAGGTGTGTGTGTGTGTGTGTGTGTGTGTGTGTGTGTGTGTGCACTCACTCTGTGCATGTGATATATCATTGCATTCCTCTGTCCCTTCAGTTCTGGAATTAAATGGATGCCACATGTAAGTTCTATGATTGAGACGTATTTCAGCCTCATCTCCTTTCTTCTCAGTTTGTACTTAATAAAAGGGAGTTTGACCCCAAGTCTTAGCTATCTGGACTCTACTTTTGCTATCAAAAGTCATCCCCAAGATGGATGGCAAGTCATAAGGCACAGATTCAAATGCTTTTCTGTTCATTCATTCATTCATTCATTCATTCATTCATCATCCACTTATCATTATTTAGTCACTGTTCATGCACGTAATAACAACAGCAAAGTCTTCCAGGTGCTAAAGGATTGGGGAAGATGGGGCTATATGGGAACATATAGGTCAGAGGCTCACATTCTGCTATGGAAATATAGCACAGAACAAAATAATAAAGTCAATAATTATCAAAGAGATGAAAAGCAGTGCTGGTAACCCATGCTGTATGGTTGGAGGATGAGAAATGTGTTCTCTGTGCAGGTGATGGGTTAATAGCCAGGATGACATGTGGGAAGAAAGCTGTAGGTAGAAGACCCAGGTGAGCACCTGAGAGGGAAGTACACAGCCTGAGCAGGTCTCTGGGCACAGCATTCCTGTGTAGGGAGTTTACTGACCTTTTTTAAGCCAAGCAGAAAGTTGCCCTCTGTTAGCAATGTGTGTGAAGCTTTATTAAGAAAACTGGAAATGAAGGGTTTGCTGGACAAATTGAGAAACCCCAGTTCTCTGGTCCCTCTTGCCAGGGGTTTTGTACCATGAGAAGTTCATCCTGTCTGACATTGGTTTCTAGGTTCTTCTTGAAACATGGATGCTGGGTTAATTGAATGATATTTAAGTCCTCTTCAAGGTAGGCATGTCTGAACTATCTAGGAACAGATTCTGGAGTTGCATATAGGACAAAGGGCCATCACTCATAGAAGTTTTGAGCATCCTTTCTAGAGGAAAGAACTCCTCTGGAGAGAATGGTTCTCAGTCTCTGGCAGTGTAGTGCAATGTGCAAATACCTATTCTAAGTTAGAGAGAGGGGCATGATATTCTAAGTCCACAATGAGGGGAGTGGTAGTGTCCAAAGTCACACCTGGAATCAGCCTTTGATCCCTAGGGATGCTTGGGATATCAAGCAAGGATGATGAGTAAAAGCTAGGCATATGCCTGACACAAAAGCACCAGAGCTCTGCCCCTCTCGAATGCAGCTGCTTTGGGTGCTGAGGCTTCTAGTTGCCACCTAGGAAAGCAGGATCTCTTCCTATTAACACATACAGGAGGTGGACGGGAGGGCAGGGCTCGAGTTTACAGTTACTGACTCAGTATCTGGGGTTGTTGTCTCTGTTACTTTGGTAAGTTGCTTGGGAGTTAGGAATCAACTTCAGTCTCCAGATGTCTGTTTGCTATGACCTACAAATGCACATCAACTTAGCCTCTCCTGCCCATACATGCTTCTCCATTGCAGGCACAACTCTGTGGCGTCGCCCTTTTGCTCCATTTTGCTGATCCTTCTCTGACTCTGTCTCCCTGTCTCTCTCTCTGTCTCAGTCTCTACCTCTCTCTCTCTGTCCCTTTCTCTGTCTCTGTTTCTCTTTCTGTCCTTCTCTTTCTGTCTCTCTGTCTCTCTCTTTCCTTCCTTCTCTTCTTCTGTTTCCTCCTCTTCCTCCTCCTCCTCCTCTTCCTCCTCCTCCTCCTCCTCTTCCTCCTCCTCCTCCTCCTCCTCCTCCTCCTCCTCCTCCTCTTCTTCTTCTAGAAATAGAAGGTGGCTTAGAGGTGTGTATTCCCCCCCCCCACCAGTCCTAATCTGAATTCAAAGCTGGACTCCTACCAGGTATTCAAACAAAGGGCAGCTTTATCCCAATTCAGTTTTCCCCACATACTTTGTTTTTTGAGGCAGCGTCTCTCACTGAGCATGAATCTTGCTAGGCTAGGCTGTCTGGCCACAGAGCCTCCATCGATCTACCTGTAGTGATCTTTCCGGACTAGGATTACAGGAGCATACCATCACACCCAGTCTTCTGTGTGGGTTCTGGGGATGTAAAATCGGGTCACCCTGATAGCAAAGCAAGAGCTTTACTGACTCAGGCCTCTTTGCATCTGTGTTTAGATGGAGAACCCTAATGTGGTAGTTATGATGGCAGTCTTGCTCATTGTGTGATCTCTGTGTTCCTGTCCTTGTCCTCAATGCTCTCTTCTTTAGTCACTGTTATGGTCACAAAGTACCAGCAGTGGCAAGAAGGAGTTTTTTTGATTTTGGAGTTCTTTTACCAGGAGCCCACCACTGTTTCACTGCTCTAGGAAACCAGAGAAATAACTGAGGCTCAGGGACTAAGCTGCTTAAGGTCCTCCCTGCACACAGTCCGGGTGGACAGCCTCCACCCAGAATTCTGAGTGGGGTGTGCTCCCAGTTCTTTCCTATCTACCTACAGTTCCCCAAAACATCAGACCAAGTTCTCAAATACTTGGGGGTTTTAAAATGGGGAGCCCCACTCTGTGCAGTCTGGTTCAAGGTGAGGGGCGGGAGGACTATGAAATTAGCTCGTCCCCATTGTTACTGAGCTTGTGTTCAGAAACTCCCAAGCAAAATGGACCTTTAAAAAAAAATGCTTCTCTTCTGTGCCGCTCACTGAATGCTAATTTTTGTTCAGGGAGTGATGGTTTGAGTCTGCCTTAGTTCTCATACAATATCACTTTAATCTTGTATAGATGGCCAGGACGCTTTCATCCCACAGAAAATTTCATTTCTGATCATTTCAGATAGGTCTCTTATTTGAATTTGCCTTTTCCTTCTTTTAATAAGGTGCCACGGTCCTTTCACATCTAGGTTTTGTACTGTAATGCTATTTCTTGATGGAATGTTGTCGCGGTGGGGCATTAATGATGAAGATGTCTGAATTGTATTCCAAATGATAGTAAAATTCAAATAAAGACTCCAGTAGAAAATATACCTATAAATATTTTAAAAGACCTCTTTTGGGGAGGTGTTATTTTTTTTTCTCAGTGAAAAGGAAATGTTGATTGATACAGATACCTTAGGAGATGCATTTTCCTGTTGAACACACCATCATAAGAAATAGTCAGGTAAATCTTGCTTGTCAGAACTCCCACAGAGGTCAGCGTCCTGGATAAAAACCACACTCAGCTCTACTTTCCTGTGTAAATGTTTTATCTAGGCCTGCCCACCGTGGTGAATGTGATGGTTCTAATAACGGTCTGACTCATCTAACTCTGTTCCTTTCTGTCCATCAAAGACTCTAAAATGACGATCCGAAAGACAGAGATTAGCTGTGCTTCTGCCACAGGAAATGAGGAAGGTAGCATGGAGATGGGAGCTTCAGTATCGAGCTCATTTCCTTTAAGTTTCTTCTTGTGTGTACTTGTGTGTAGGACAGGAGTGAGGTCTGGTATGAAAATATTCTTCTGTGAGGCCCTAGGAACCGGAGCAAACCATCCCTATTCATCCTTCCTTTGGGGGACATTCCTGCTCAGCATGTTCAAATATTTGGGATCAATGTAAAGATTTGGGCTCAGTTCTCAAAAGACTTGAGGTCACTGCTTCAGCGATGTGTTTTCTTAGGACTAAGGCTCTGCCTCCTTGCACACTGAGTTTAAATACTGTATTTGATAAAGATATCTCCCCCCACCCCAGAATAAAATATAAAATTTCTCATTATCTATTTATTCCATTTTTGGGAAGAAAACCAAAACAAAACAAAAATGAATCTTGGCTATTGCACCTAACCTACATGGATGGAAAAAGATTCTTTGGTCCTTCACCCTCCAGTTCATTCATTCCTGCTCTGAAAGCACACGTCAGACCTTAAGGGGGCGCTCTTCATCCACTCCTTGCACTTGAATCTACTTGCGAGCTGGAGCAGGGGCTGGCCCATTCAGACTCCTTTGGGAACAGTAGTCTTTAAGCAAAAGGCAGTGTGTGGGAGTGGGGCTAAGCTTTGGGTGCACAGGGCTGGCTTCTTCCTCTCATTACCCAGACAGCATTCTGGCAAGAAAAAATGGACTCAACTGTGCACTGTCTCCTGCTCTTTCAGTTCTTGGTGCCTGTTGATCAAAATTAATTTTTGAATTAATTTTTGCAAATGCATCTAATTCTCTTCACAACAGTCCTATGAGTTAAATACCTCCGTTTACATTTCTTTTTCAAGTGAGAAATATGGGCTTCTAGTTGCTTTAGCCCCCAGTTGGGCCAACATTTGAATCCTGGTCTGTCTGACATTGGTATCTCTTTACTACACACTACACTGGCTGAAAATATAAATAACAGTTGATGACTGAAGGCCTGGAAAAGTCAACAGAAAATGAGATTCATCTCCAGGGTCAGAGGGATTAAACCAGAAGCTGGAAGGCCTTATCTGCTCCAGTGTGGCAGGGCCTCCTTTTAATGACTTCCCCTTGCAGGCGAAATTCTCAGCCTTCAATGCACCATAAATAACACCCCAGGTGCTCTGAGGACCCTCTCCTCACCCTCCTCCTGGAGATTTGCAAAAGCCTCAAATTTAACCCTCTCAAAACCAATTCCATGCTTACTCCTTCTCCCCAAACTTAGTGGCTCAAAATGGATGGCTACTTTGCAGGTTCTCTAGATGTGTTTGTAATAAATGTCATTTCAGCTGTGTGTCAGCCACACAGTTAGGATTTAGGGTCTGTATGTAGTTGGTGTCTAAGAATTCTGCCAACTTGTTGTTTATTGTAGTAATTGTAGTAGAGAAAAGTCACCTAAACTTAGGCACCTTCTAGGCTGGACCAGGCTTTGGTTTTGTATCCCTGGCCCTGATTGAAGAGTGCTCAAGACAAGTGCTCAGAAAATCCTAATAGAAAAAGGCAAATATGGAGTCAGTTCTGTGGCGAAATACACTCTCTGTAGGTGAATCTCGTTTTAGACAGGAGAATCTTGGATGTAGATATCACACTGTAGAACATGATAGGACATCGTGCAGAATACCAAGTGCTTAGGGGTGTTCCAGAGTATGGTGAATTCGGTCCAGTTACCTAAGTGTGAGGTATCTGATAGCTACCAAACCAATGAACAAGATAGAAACTTTGGCAACCTGGGAAATACTTGTTCTCAGAAACAGAGGTGGGAGGTAAGACCACAGACAATTTTTTTCCTAACTTATGCTTTTCTAGTTTAATGGAGTGTTTTTTTTCTTTTCGTTTTTCTATTTCTTTTTTCTTTTTTTTTTTCGGAGTCGGGGACCAAACCTAGGGCGTTGCGCTTGCTAGGCAAGCTCTCTACCACTGAGCTAAATCCCCAACCCAAGTGTTTTTATAATATAACATTCATCACAAAATTTAAATAGAGTAAGGAAGAGAATGGAAAGAGGAGGAGGAAGATGGAGAGGAGGAGGGGAGAAGGAGAGAGGGGAGAAGGAAGAGAAGGAGGGGAAGAAGGAGGAGGAGGGGGAGGAGGAGGATGACGAGGATGGGAGGCCTCGGTGTCCAGAGGAGAACGAACTTCATGGGGAAGCCAGCTTTTGCTTAGACTTCTCCAAGCAGCAGAGTGGCTAAAGACAACATTGCTGTACAAAGCTTCCCTCCAACTCCAGCCTGGTGATCCACCTGTGGAATTTAGAATTGCCAGTTGCCAGGATGAACTGAATCAGTTCTTTCAAGTTAAAGAGCAGAGAGAAAAATTCCAAATGGACAGCACAGACCAGAGAGAGGCTAACAGTGAAGATTTGGAGAGACAGAACTAAGAAGGGTGGGCCCGGGTTACTGGGTCTGGGCAAGGACAGAACAGTGGATGAAACTACCAAGAAAGTCAGAGTAAAACTGTGAGGGTGGAAAATACTATTATTGAGTTCGCTTGGCTGCGAGAACGAGGCCGCCTGGACTTCTGCATTGGCTGCGGAAGTTACTACCATGACTGCACCTGAGAGGAGACAGCAAGGCTCTGCTTGGTTTCTGGTCCTGCGCGCAAGGCACTGACCAATCTGTGGGGGCTTGGCCAACTGTATTTTACCGCTACTGCTGAGCCCAAAGCTGAGAGCAGCGAAGCCAATGATAACCTCTGCTCTGAACTAGGCAGAATCCAGGATAGGGGCTCAGAAAAGGTTATGGTACAGTCGGAGCCAGTGGTTCAAAGTTCAGTGCTGCTAGACTCCAACACTCAGGATGAACATCCAAGAGGCAGGAGCGGAAGAAAAGCAAGCATGTCTCAAACCGCTCACAGGTCTCTGACTGGATATGGAACCCCAAGCTAGATTTCTCTGTTCTCTGCTTTGTTTGAAAAACAAAAACAAACAAAATCCACAAACATTAATAAGCTCACCCTACCTGAGTTCATTTTTCCATTTATGCTCAAATATAAGTGTGTACATCCACACTCATGCTTTTAATGTGCTTCTCTGGTTCTGTTAGGGAAAAATTAGGGCCAAAACTTGATTTCAATCAAACACCCTTCTGTTGCTTCAGTCAATAACAGATTTCCCATCTGCGATAGTCTTTATCAACCACCTTTTGTGCCTTCAATCATTTCCTGTCTGTTGTGTTCTGTTTTGTCCTGTGCTGTGTGGTCATATCCTCTCCACTGTTTATACTCTTAATTTCTCCGAAGTGGAAATACATTATTTCCTCTGTGAGACTAAGTCCTTCTTTGACGCACTTTCATATTTCAAACCGCTATTTTAAAGTAACATGTTTATTTTTTCTCTCACAAAAGACATTTTGAGCAAGATGAGTTTCCTAAGGGGCATTGGCACCTATTGCTGGGCATGGTCCAAAGGTGGGTTTTATTTTTATTTATTTATTTTTTGATGGTGAATTAGCTGTATTTCTTGTTGCTACAATAAAATACCTGGGGAAAACAAAGGAAAGAATGGTTTATTTTGGCTCACTGTCCAAGGGTATAGTCCATCAGGACAATAGGAACTGCCTGTTGCCAGGGCGACAGCACGGGGTGGCGGGTCACCTCACAAGTCAGAAATCAGAGGAAGATGAGTGTTGACGCTCAGCTTGCTGTCTCTCTATGTTCAGCCCAGGACCACAGCTCACATGAAGGCGCTGTCTCCATTTAGGACGGATCTCCTTGCTTCAATTAACCTGATCTAGATAGTCAACTAATCTAGATAATCCCTCAGAGAAATGCCCAGTATTGGTCTCTTCAGTGATTCTGGATTCTGATGATTAATTTCGTATGCCAGCTTGGCTAGACCAAGAATCCAGGTATTCTGTTAAACGTGTTTTCATGTTGTTGGGAAGGCATGTTGAGATAGATTGCTTTCTATAGCATGGTGGTTTTTATGTGGTCAGCTGAAAACCTTAGGAAAACAGATCTTCCTTGAGGAATTCTGAAGGTAGCAGGCTGGCTTCATGCTCACCCTGCTCTACCGTTGCCTCCCCCTGTCTCTATCCTGCTGTCCGTCCTCAAGATTTTTGGACTCGCGAATTGCCAGAACTCCATGAGTCAGTTTCTTCTGTCTGTCTCTGTCTCATCCCATTATTTCACTTTTCCTGGAAAACTACGATTAATTACACACCCCTGGCTAGTTGTCTTCATGTGTATTCTATTTCTCCAGAAAGATTATAGCTTAAAAAAATCCATTGCATAGATATTCACTGAATATCTCCTAGGTGCTAGATAACAATGAAACAGAGTTTCTGTAGACTGATGTCTCTCCCACTTCTTTTTCCTGCATAGTGGCCTTGATGTCACTCAACTCCTGTCTTCTTTCCTGTCTCTCCCACATCCCCTTTGGTGGAGGAAATCACAGCTCACTGCCACCATTTATAAATAGATGCAGTTTGAAAGAGTCTCCAGTTTCTCTCCCCAGGTCTACTTTTCAGTGTAGTATGAACCTTCTTGTCCTTTGAGGCCTCTCCAAGTTCTCTATTGAACTTCTCTGGACCTTCACCTTGAGCCCAGTGATAACATTTCATAGATTTTACTGTGTTGGGGTAAAGTCATTCACTGGGCATTACCAAACTTCCCAAGGACATGTCTTGTTGGTGAAGATGCATGGTTCAGCCATAGCCATAGCCATTATGGTCAATTAGGGCAGACTGACTATATCCAATATCATCACTCCCTTTGATGAACAATGAAACCACACAGGTTCATCTGGGTATGTAGAAAGGACTCTCCTTGTTCTCCTTAGATGGAAATGTGATCATTTGATCATCAATCAATCAATCAATAATCATTCAACCAGTCAATCATCAATCTGGCCAGTAGAATACAAGTGGAAAGGTTATGTATAATTTCTGCCAACAACAGTACAGAAGCAAAGACTGGGTGGGAATGAGGTCAACTTGAGTTGTCTGAGATTGGGACAACATGCCCAGAGTTTTCTGTGAGTAGGGCTTAAGGGCATTGAGGGGGAAGAAGGAGCAAGTAAAGGAAGGGAGCCCAAGCCCTTGAATATCTGCGGAAGGACCACACTGCTGCAGCAAGCTCAATTTTATTCTTTTTAACTTTAAAGACTTTTCTGAGAGAAGTGCAGAGGTTTGGCTACTGCCATGAAAGTTCTTCCAAGCAAACTTAACCCCTGACTAATCATGGACTTGGGTAAATATATCCCTCAATTACCCAACATGTTTTTCATGTAATTCCTTCTTACAATGCAAGATAGGGTAGATGTCTTCACACCCTGTCAGCTTGGTAAGCCTGCCTGCCCAAACAGAGCTCTGTGTGACTTTTCTCCCCTGGCGTGTCAGTACACACACTTCCCCAACCAGGGTTCAGGGCCTGAGCATGTAGGAGAGATAAATGCTGCAAGGTTTTTCAACCCACAGCAAACCAAACAACCCTGGGAACAAGGACAGTATGAGTCTCACTGTGGAATGTTCTGGCTTCTGTGTGGATCTTCTGCCAGGGGATTGCAGAGACTCCTTTCAGCTGCAGAGAGATTCAAGTTCCTACAATGCTGCACAGTAGTCTGTCTCAGGGACAAACATAATCCCAGCAGGGAAAAACTGTGCCTGGGTTTTGCTTATAAGTAATTACTAGGTACTGTATATTGAGTATGATATATTTTACTATATGATCTTGAAGGGCAATACCATGTTCCCTTGAAAGACCAAAGGATTCATGTTCTGGAAGCTTAGATACTGATTACAATTCCAATGCTGTATACTTCCACAAGTCAAATTTGATTTCTCAGAGCCTTGTAACTGTGAGCATTCATTCATTCATTCATTCATTCATTTATTCATTCATCCATTCATTCATTCATTCTATCATCTATCCATCTTTCATGTATACATCTACCATTCATCAATCATCTATCCATTCACTACTCATCTACTCTGAATCCATCATTCATCCAATCATCCACTTATCACCCATTTACTGTCTCCCCATTCACTACCTAGTTACTGTGTATACATTATCCAGTCATCATTCATTCATATATTAACTCATCTATCTATCTATCTATCTATCTATCTATCTATCTATCTATCTATCATCCATCAATCACTCATCATCTATCTATCCATCCATCAATCCTATATCATTCATCTATCAATCCATCAATCATATATTATCATTTGTTATTTATCTATCATTCATCAATCCACTCTAACATTTATACATCTATTCCCTCTCCATTAAATAATGATTCATCCATCTACCACATCCACCATCCTCTAATGCATTATTCATTTATTACCCATCCATCCATGCATCATCCAGCCATTGCCCATCCATCTATCACTCATCCATTAGCCATGTGCCCATGCACCCATGCATCTATCCATTCATCCATCCATCCACCCATCCATCCATCCATTTACCATCATAAGTTATCTATCTATCTATCTATCTATCTATCTATCTATCTATCTATCTATCTATCATAAGTCATCTATCATCTATCATTATCTATTTATCTATCATTTATCAATAATTCATCTATTATCCATCTGTCCATCACCTATCCATTTGTCACCCACCCATCCATCATTCATTGATCCTTCTACCAGCTATTCATCATCCATCTATCATTCATCATCCATTGATCTATCAACCCTTCATTCATCCAAGCCAAGATTTATTAAGCATGAACTTTTGCAGGCTCTGTGCACACAAAGATGAACAAAACATATCTTCCCTGTAGACTGCTCACTACCTACCTAAGAGTATACAGTAAATGGATGGGATGATACTTAAAAATGTCTAAAAGCATAGAGTAGACACATATAACTAATGGGTTATCTTTAAGTCCTATCTTGTAAACCTCGTTTTCCTTTCTCTAAGCATGCCATAAAAAGCCGATGGAGGAACAGGCATGAAATTTGTCAACTGGTTACTATGGCCACTGGCAATAGTTGCTGAATCACAGACAGGCATTACCATGAAGGTGGAGGCATCCTTGGGAGGTTGGCTGCCGAAAAGGGTCTTGTAGCTTATAGCTCACCAGGTCCCTTATAGCTAAAGGGACCTCCAGCCACAGACACCTGTCTTTATGGTTGAAGATGCCTCTGTCAACCAGGAGAGAAATTTCAATATTTTATTGAAAGCATTTTGCAGCAGGAAATCCTTCTCTCTCTCTCTCCTTTTTCCCCTTGCTGGTGCCAGCATAATTTAACTGTGATTTAATAGCTCCTTTCATTTACTTGCTAAATTATGCCTTTCCATCACCTTCCCTTTGGGTTTTCCCTCTTTTGGTCCTACAACCTCCCATTATTTATTAATGCCCCATAATACATGACGGAGGCAGGCAGAACACAGTCGTTCCACCGTGATTTAGGGGCTCCTGGCAGTGAGACAGCAAGAACCGGTGCATATGCTTGGAGAGTCTCCCCTGTACTTGCCTTTTTAGAGCTGGGTCAGACAGCTTCAAGTCAACTTCTGTGTGAGCCCTCCCTTCCCTTCCCAGCCCACCCCCCCTGGCCATTTTCCTGTTTGGAGCAAATTCAAACGCTTGGCTCAGAATGATGGATGAGTCACAGTTCATGTTTTTTTTTCCAAGATTCAACTGCTAGAATGAGCATGCTCCTCAAAGCGTGCTTAACTGAAGGAGAGCCAAGAGGTAACTCAGCTTCCCTTCAAGGAAGGATCTCTGGGTGGGACTGGAAGATTTCAGACAGTCCGAATCTTGAGGGAGTCAGTTCATAAAAGACAAGCCCGGGAGATGGTTCTTTTAATTCTCTTTTGGAGTAGCTTGGAACATTTGACTGACAGGCTGAGTTGCTTAGGAGAGGGCTACACTTGGACACATAGTGTACTTCCTGCTCTAGAGCTTCAGGGTACCCCCAGGAATTAGTGAAAGGTGCACTGAGCATTCCCTACCGGTTCTTTTCCTTATTTCTTCAGGTGTGCTTTGAACTACACTCACACATGCTTTCCCGCTTGGTAGATGACGTAGGGACACCCTGCAGGTAATGAGCAGAAGAGCCTGATCGGCAGCGTACAAAATGGACTGAGCTTCCTTTGTGACTAAGTGTTTACGGGCTACATTAGTATTTCATCATTTGGAGATGATAATACAGTTGAGACCACAGCACAGTGCCTAGCATTTAAAATGCTTGCCTTTCTCTCACTATCAGCCTTCGAATGAATGCAGATCTTACAAGGCAAGGTTGGGTTGAGTGGACAGAGTAGCCAGGATGAGGACTGCTCTCCCATGTACACTAATCAATAATTTATCTGAAGACCCTGAAGCTTCTCCGGGCCTCAGTCTCTGCAGGTATAGATAGTTCCTGTGATAACTTCCCAGTATAATTTTGCTCCTGAGACTGCTTTAGTGGAGACTTGGAGGTACTGGTAGTCGTTTAAGGAAGGGATATAGGGATTACAAACTCAAAGCACATGGGTTTTGTGCTTTTTCTGTTGGGTATCAATATCAAACAGGAGAATTTCTTCTGGCTCTTGGACACTTGAATCTTTTGTTCCTCACCCCAGAGCCTTGACGTCTTCGGCTCACACTATGCTGGGCCTAACTGTAGGGCAACACCGCTGTACCAGCAGGCTTTTCCACTCTCCTTCATCCTGGGCTGCATGCACCTGTTTCATGGCTGTAAATGGTGACAAGAGCCTTGGAGCATGGACATTGCCCCCTGGAGACTTGTCCTGAGTTTCCCCGGGGGTCTCCGCAGCCATTCTCCATCTGTTGAGCTACAGAGAAAGCTCAAGGACAGATGAGTGGAGCTGAGATAAAACAGCATCTGCAATGGTTACTTTGCTCCTCTGCCCCTCTAGGTGACCTCCTGCCTCCAAATCCAGCTGGCAGAGGTGGCAAAGAGAGGGCGTGTATGCAGAGGCATTCCTTGTTCATTTTCAGCATACTCATCTGCCACAAGCTGACTTTGTGGTGACCTCTGCAGTCCCCCCATTCACATCTCTGTGGTGCCTGGGTTTGCAATGACATGCTCATAGTTTCCTTCAGAAGTTTTCGTTCCTATAGCTCCCAGGCTGGGGAACTTCAGAGGGCCAGGCTGCTCTGTAACTAACGTGAATGTGTAATCTGCCTAAGCCTTGACTAATGTGTTCCTTGCATTATTAAACACAGATTAAATATATATGGATATTTAAATGTAATGTGTTATTTCCCCAAATCTGGCTTCTTGGTGTTCCTGACTTACGCCTTTTCAGTGCTCATAATTGTCTCAGGGATCATGAATTACAGGCAGGAGCCGCAGCTCCTTTGGCTCTAAAGTCTTTGCCATCCCATTACATTTGTTGAAGAGATGCATCCATAGTCCTTCAGCCCAGAAAATTACTGCAGGGGTTCTTCTCATGGGGATGTACTTTTCTCCTTCTCAGACAGAGTTTACTCCCTGCCAGCAAGCAAAGGCTGAGCTATATGGAGCCTTGTGGACTTGTGGGTTTGTGTCTGCTCTGCAGGAAAGCAAATCACCTAAACTAAGCTCACAGTGTTGTACCCTGACCCCTCTTCACTACTGTCTGCCAGTCCGGCAGTCACATGTGCTGTATGGGTGCTTACAGGATCCTAGGGAATTCTGATTGCCTTTTTTTGTGTTTGATTCTCTCTGTCTCTCTCTCTGTCTCTCTCTGTCTCTGTCTCTCTCTCTCTCTCTCACACAGAGATGGAGACAGAGATGGTAGACACAGAGAGACAGAGAGAGACAGAGAGGGAAAGAGACAGAAACAGAGACAGATGATAGACAGACAGAGAGGGAGAGAGACAGAGACACAGAGAGAAAGAGAGACAATGACAGAGAAGGAGATAGAGATGGTAGACCCAGAGAGACACAGACAGACAGAGAGGGACAGAGACAGAGACAGAGACAGAGACAGAGGGAGTGACTCTTGGATGTCCTTCTTCAGGAGCTCTTTACCTTGGTTTTGTGAACTCAGTCTTTCATTGACCCAGAACTCCCCCAAGCTAAACTATTCAATCAGCAAGCTCCAGGGATTTGCCTGTGTCTGCCTCCCCTGAGCCAGGGTTAGGAGCACACACTGTGCCTGACTCTTTTGTGTATGCTCTGGGGATCAAGCTCTTGGGTCTTCATGACTGCTAGACCAACACTACTGATTGCTAGCTCTCCCTCCAACCCTAATTTTTCTTTTCTAGTAATTGAATGTTTTTGGAAGAGAATTGCTTAAAACCTTAGCCCAATGGCATGGAGAATTTCCACCTATGGAAAGGAGCAGCATGAAGCCAAGCCTATCCAAATTCCTCCACTCTTGCCTGCCCCGGATTCCTCTTCACCGAAGGGCAGGATAGATCTTGGTTACCTTCAAAGTCTTTGCAGTCTTCCCGCAGAGGAGCCAGGAGGGGTGGATGCCTAGTGTGGTTCTCTATTTAGCCATGTAGCAGGTTTCCCTGCTCCACGAAAATGCTTTCCTCTTGGAGTCTTGATTAATGTTTTCTGCCTGCTACCATTAGGCCAAGTTGTCTGTCTATGAGACACATTAGCTATGGTGTGTCAGACACTTCTATCCAGCAATAACTGACTGCATTTCCTCCTAGCTCCTCTTTCAGGGGTTTCTGAAAACCAGTCGTGTGGAAACATTTACACCATGGGAATTGGCCTCAAAACAAGGTAGCAAAGTTGTTTTTCACTTGGGGAACTGATTCATAAAACTGACCAGCACAGCTGGACATGGCGAAGCATACCTGTAATCTAAACCTCTTTCCACAGAGATAGAAACACAGGTAGTGTGGTGTTCAAATCTAGCCTGAGCTGTATGTAGAAATCCTGTCTCAATCCTTACTCTCATCATCAAAAGGAAAAGAAAGACTAGCCATGTTATGTTGAAAGCTCTCTCAGAGTGGCTCTTTAAATATTTAAATAGGACTGAACACATGGGTTTTAAGCCTGGTAAGCCCTTGTGGCTGAGCACAGAACACATGTGATCACGACCTGAGCTTCTTAGTTTGCCTGTACAGTTATAATCTCTGCCAAGTATTACAGATTTCCTTACCTGCCTCTCTTCTATTATCATATATGTCTGCTATTACTTGTCCCCATAGCTAGGAGGCGCTCTGTCCCAGCCCCAGCCATCCCTGAATTGGAGGTCATAGTCGTTGTTTAAGGAAGGGAACTTGTTTTTCAGATTCCCAGGACAATTATTGTCATTTGCTCTTTTCCAGTAGAAGATTCAGCAGAGCCAGGTGACCTTAAGACTTGCCTAGGAAGTATGAAAAGGGTGGGCCTGGGGACAGGGTTTGGGGACTGGGTTCAGAGGAACGATACTTGGCTGGGCCAGCTCCAGTTGCAGCCCACTTATCAGTTAGATTCTGAAAAACGCACAGACAAGAAAAAGGCCATGTTTGGTGGTCATGACATACAGCATTCTACATATTTGCTCACAGCAGCACCAGCATGTGCAATCTTCCGTTTCTATTCTCTCAGGGCTTCCAAGCTTTTATAGCTTGTCTGCTGCCTTTCTCAGAGACTCTCCCCACCCTTACCCAGCACCAGCTAGCTCTGAGACATGTTCAAGATATAGAAAGAAAGCACTGGATCAGGGAAAAGTCTCCGATGACGTTCATGGTTATGGTCTGTGGCGGGCGGCTGCAGGTTGCAGAGAATTTGCGCCTACCTCCACCCCGAACTCTCTTTTACTCTGCGTGCTTCAAAGTGCTAACCGGGCCGCTCAAAGAAAGGGAGAGAATTCTCTAGATGTGAGAATGCCAAGGGGGGAGAGGCTAAGGCCCGAGGAATCCATCCTTTGTGCATCGCGGTTCTGACTCTTCAGGGGCTGCTCAGCTCAGGCGAGCAGGGAGTTAAGGTCTGAGAAGAGTGGAATTTTCCCTGTGGCCGTACAGACTTGTTTTAACCACAGGAATGAACACAAGATGCAACTTGTTCCCTCTGCTATTGTCTGGTTCCCTTTCCCTCCAGCAGGCAGCCAGGCTAATGTGTGACATTTCTCCAGGCATCCAGAGTGGTCCCTGCCCTCCTCTTTATAGCTTTTCAGCCGCCTTTCTCCCAGACCTTCACCAACCTCACCTTCAAAGGCTTTTCAATAAGCCAGGGCTGTCCTCTGTGGACTGGGCAGGGAAGGCATGTGGATTTGGGTTATTTATTAATTTTAAGATGTGTGCTCCCCGTTCTTCCTGTGCCATCTCCCGCAATTCCTTCTGGCAACCTCAGAATTCTACCACTATCTCTTCCCAATCGCTAAGTGGGGTGATGGGCATCAGGCACAGGAACCGCCCATGCTGGCTGGGGCTTCCAACAGCCTCATCAGCACACTGAGAGGACAGCACTTTTCCTCTCAATTAATTCTCATTGCCAGCCCCCCAAGCTCTAAGTCCTTCCAAGCCTTGGTTAGAGGTCTTATTTTATGGATGTGCCAGTTGTCTAGTCTCTGCATAGCTCAGGGGAGGCCTCTACCCATCTCCAGCCCAATTCCATCATTAACCTTGAGTACAGAGGGACTCAGCTTTACTCCTAGATGGAAGGACAGACAGAGGGTGTAGGAGAGGGATTACATCACATACGGGTCCTCTCCCGTGGTTTCTCTATATTCCTGCCCTCCTCCCCCCCCCACCCCCTTTGCCTGGTTCTCCAGTTCTCTTTGCACACCAGGATGACAAACGATAACAGGAAAGTCAAGTAAGCCTGCAGCTGGGGACTTGCTTCTCCTTGCTGGGACTGGAATAGAAAGCCTTCCTGCAGACAATGCGCTTTAAAAATTCACTTTAAAGCAGCATTAGAAAAATTAAAATATGTTTCTCTCCCCTTGGATAAGGTGCAAAGAAAGTTCAATGAGAAGCCAAACTTTGGTTTCAAATATAAGACACCTTTATTCTAATTATAATCATAATGATCCAATGTGTTTGGGATTTAATTATTTGGAATTAAAGTAAAGAAAGACATCCTATAATTATCATTGAACTTATCTTGAGGCACAAATCTAATAATTAAACACTTTCAGATTTTATTCAGTGAGCAATGAAATAGCAAAAGCACAGTGGATTCTCTTTCACCTTTGTAAAGAAGGTTCTAGAACTATCAGTGGATCACACTGGAAATACCTCAGAATCACCAGGTGTAAAGTACACTTGCCAACAAACTTGCTCTCAGGAACAGGGTATCCAAGCAGCTGAGATTTGCTAGCAATTGGATTTGAATGACAAATTAATCCTTTCAGAGAGAAGTGGTGGTGGTGGTGGGGGTTGAGGGGAGAAGAAAAGAGGGGAGAGAAGGAGGCCATTAAGACTTGAGAAGTAAACAAATGTTTTCTCAGGAAGTCCCTGAAGCTGACCAGACGCAAAAGGCTACTTCCTCCAAAATTATAAAAGCAGTAAAAAATGCTGAGAAGATTCTTCAAGCTACTTACCAGTAATTTAGGTAACTCCAACCTTGTGAGTTATCACCCATGCTAGGGTAGACTTTTCAGCCACGCCCTGCTTCTGTAAGTAACCCCACATCAGACTCCTAGAACCCCAATAAGCACATTGGTTCAGCAAGTTAAATGTTACTGGTATGAGTTATTTTGTCTGACCTTGGGTCCTTCTCTGGAGTAAGTAGATGTTTGTTTATATCTTCTCAGGGAACGCTCATGTATGGATCAGGATGGATAAATAAACTAAGTAACACCTAGGGAGAGGATACAGAATGCTCTCAGCATGGTGCTCAGCCCTGCACCATTCACAGCTGTCTTTGTGAGAATCATGTTAGACCTTGTAGAATGATGCTAAGTGGAAACATGAAGGAAAGCTCAGAGATCATGGCACATGAAATGTAGTCATGCTTCCATTCCCATTCTCTTCAACTGTAGACTTCACTTAAAATTCACTGTTGGTCTTTATTATAGCCCTTTAGGAATTTAACACAATATGACGATCTAATTTAGGTGGTTAGACTCTAAAGTTTTACCTTGGGTCACCAACAGTTCTTTTAGCATCAGAGTCCTCTTCTAATTCCCTCAGCACAGATGCTTCCACAGCCCGAGTGCTCCAATTTATAGCACATGGTCCCTAAAGGTTTATGTGTCCTTGGGCAATGGCACCACACTCCAGGTCTCGAGGCTCAAGTTCCATCTTTTTCTCAAGTCCAGTCAACATAGAGTTTGTGCCCATTTTATTGTCCCCAGAATTGAAGTTACTCTTAACAGGGACAACTGTATCACCTTTCTAGCTGATCAGGAAATACCCTTGATGTTGTGCCATGCACAATCTTCATGCTGAACTTTCAGAGATAATTCTAATCATATCAGCTCATGCTCAGCGAGCCGTGAAAATGAAAAAAAGAGGAATGACCTATTTCGCACATTGTTGTGCTTCTCTCTGGACACAGAGTGCTCTCCCATCATTTGCTCTCATCTCTCAGTGCAATCTTTCCCACACTGGTCCTACCCATAGCTTCACCTATTGGACCTTTACTTCTTCAGGCAGCTTACTGCTTGTTCTTCAACCATTTTTCCTGGTCACCGCTGGTGGACAGGGTCTCTTTTCTTTCTGAAAGACTTTGTGTACATCCCTCCTTTGGTGGTCATGATATTGCCCTGTGGTAAGGTTTAACGAATCACCACAAACACCGTGTCATGTTATGTTCATCAGTTTGAAAATGACACCCCCATGTGCTTATGCATCCTATGTGAGCTTACATGGTTTCCATCTTCCAGATGAGGAAAATAGAGGCTTGTCAGCTGGCAAAGGGACAGAAGAATTGAGCAGAAGAATCAGTGTGAATTCAAGTCTGTCTTGTATCAAAGCGACTGCAGAATGTTAGTAGGTGGCCAGAGTTGACAGAGGAAGAAGGAGCAATTGAAAGGTGGGGAAAGCTTTGAGGGAAACTTTGCAGAAAAGGAGAACACAGGTTGGACTGTGAAGCCAGACACTTGAGCAGGTGCAGAGGAGGGCCCACTGGGCAGGAGGAAAGGAAAGTGTGGCAGAGGGACCATAGTCATTGCTGGAGTCAGTGGACTGAAAGGCAAGCTGCCTTCCTTTCTTGCATTGAGCTGCACCCTTTGCACGGCACTTCCCTGCCCCTCTATCCTACTCACATTTACACACCATAGAGGGGGAGACTGTTCAGCACAGGGCTTATCTACTCCAGGAAAAGCCCTGGGACTAACATTTTCAGCCACTTTCAATTCCGGTCATTAGGTGTCCTGTCTGGTAAGCGGAGTCTCTCTCCTCCTGGGCAGCCTAGCTGTTCCACACCAGACTCAGCATGCAGTCCTCTTTGAGAAAGTTCACAGCTATGTTTCAAGGCAAGGTCAGTGTGGACCAGCACCTCCATGGGATGTAGGCTGAGTGCCAGGGGTCTTTGTCAGTGCCTACTCTTCCTTCTACACTCCTGACCCTCACTCCCAGATCCACATGGGCAAAGGCTGCTGTAGAACCTGTAGGCTAAGATCTCCCTGGGACTGAGCTCTGTCACCTAGAATCTTAGCTCCAAAGAACAGGGGAAACCTAATTAAACAATTTTACCAGGACAGAAGGAGGCGAGTCCTGGCATCTCAGCAGAACAGGAAGAAGCAGGGACCTTGTTCTGAAGGCATAAAAAGCCTTCTTCTGCTTAAAAAGCCAGTGAATTAAATAAGGCCTGACTCACAACCCTGATTAGCGATTGCTGTCAAGGCTCTGGACATAGTCACACAAAGTTGTTGCTGTTAAGTCCATGATATTAACCCCAGATGCTTCTGTCTGAGCAAATGTCACTAAGAGATAACAGTCAAGATGGATTCATAACCCTAACCAGAAAGCTAGGCGTGGTAGTGAAGGCCTGTAATTCCCGTACTTGTAAGCTGAGGCAGGAGGATTACTGTAAACTTGAGACCAGCCTCAGGAAATATCAGCAAATATGCAAAAATGGATGAGAAAAGGTATCAGTGAGTATTGGCGTTGTGTGAGGAAGGGCCTATGGAGACAGCAGCTGTAGCAGGATGACAGGACAGATCGGCAGCATAGCCTTTAAATGCCAAGGTGCTGATCTGCATCTGTGGGTTAGAAGGGTGAACGGCTTCTACTGCAAAGCCAGGAGAGTGCAGCAGAGGATGCTTAGCTAGGTTTTCTATTTAAAGAAGAAAATAGAACTTTCACGATTTAATCTTTTTAGTGTTTCCCACTATTTCTGTAATAAGCAGAAACACGAACGGACACAGAATAGATTAGCATCCCTTCTTCAAAATGTCCGCATCCCACTTCCTCAACCTGAGAATATTTGAGGCCACATGACTTAAGGACTTCACATATGTGGTTAAGTTAGGGATTCCCAGATAGTGTGGTCATCCTGGCCTTCGTATGGAAGGGGTTGGCGTCCTAGAAACTTGAAGGGGCTACCCCACTGATGGCAAAAGAAACAGCCTAGGAAGGTCTCACTTGGAGTCTCAAGAAGTAACACAGCTCTACCTTATTCTCAGCCTCATGAAACTCATGGCCTTGGAACTGTGATACTAAGTTTTTGGTAATATTTTTGCCAGCAATCATGTCAAACCGAATCAGTATGTTTTCAGACTGAAAAGCCGTGCCCACGAGCCTGGTCTGATGCTGTTTCTTTTACAAACACTTTCTGGAAAGCAGAGGCAGAAAAGGGGGGGGGGAGTTGAAGACTCGGTGAGCTCCAGAGTGAGGCCCTTTTCTTAAAAACCATACAAGCAATAATTTGAACAAAGCTTGCTGCCCATAAGGGGGTTATTGGGTAGAAGGCAGAAGAGAGATGGGGAGTGACCTGGTTCAGGGACAAGCCTTCTCAGACCACAATTAAGTTGTGGGCCACTAGTAGACTGAGTTTAAGAAGAATTAAACTGCTTGAACTTTGCTCCCAGAATGCTTTTAGCTGTTAGAACATTCTCCTTTAAACTCTGCAAAGCCAGGAGTCTGTATTTACTTGGCTCACTTCTCTATCCCTGCCACTCAGCATCTAGCCATCCCATAGCTACGGCATACTTTGAACGGGCAAAGGCATGACTGGAATTCCAGAAGCTTCTGTGCACATCTGAGGATACTTTTCCTCAGTGGTGGGGATTCAGGGCTGATGTCTTTGTTGCCTTCTGTATGTAGAGCTTAAGGCAAGCTGGCCCTCCATACTCGTCTTGTTCTTCAGTGTCAGCATTTAGACACATACCAATATGCAGAGCTACCATAGGCCCTGCTCTGAAGTGGTAGTGGGGTCCTTGGTGTGCTGGGGGTACCTGCTTAGGTCTCAGGAGGATCCCAGTTCCACATGCTTTGATAATGCCATTGGCTGGTCTACAAAGATGATATTTAGGTCCTCAGGACATGACTGGGCACAAAAGGGGTTGTCTTGTTATCCCATGTTTTCTGAGCTCAATTCTACTTAGATAATTGTTTTACCAAGTGAGGAGTCCTGAGAGACTTTGTGGGGGAGAACAGAGGCTGGTTTTGTTTGCATTTTCTCATATATTATATCAGCAGGTCTTCACGGTATATCCCAAAGTGACCACATTGCTTATTTTTTGCTGGGATCAAACACCATACAGAAACAACCTAGTGGTATAGGAGAGTTCTTTTGGCTCAGGTTTTCAGAAGTTTCAGCCCATCTGCGGTCATTTGTCTGTGTGCTCCTGGGCCCTTATGTAAGCCTGAACATCAAGCCAGACAAGTGTATGGAAGAGGAGATTGGCTGTGTCATGGCCAGCAGAAACCAGACTGAGGAAGGGACCATCTATAACTTTAGAAGGCACACCTCCAGTGACTTACTTCCTCTGGTGAGCTCCTACTTTCTAAAGTTGCCAGAGCTTCCCCAAATAGCACCGGCAGTTGCGTTTTAAGCATTTAACATACAGTTCCTGTGGAATCCAGTTCACAGTCAAACCATAACAGCTTTGTGGGATTTCAACTGCTGACCTGTGGCAGAGAGGACAGGTCCTTACCCAAGTATACCCTCACGTACTCGCCCTGACTTTCACCACAACCTTTCTGTTTGGTGTGCTGTGTTACTGAGAGAATGTAAGATGCCTCAGTGAGTTCAGACAGACAGGAGCATGGGACCAATACAAAAGCCTTCCAAGGAGAAAGAAAGCTTGGCAAGGAGCTGGGCTGCTCACAAAGGCACTGCCAGATCTATACCACACCATCCCAGGATCCCTGTTTGAAACAAAATCACAGAGGCTGGTAGTAAAATGTGGTCGCAAATGCTCAATAGAAGAAATAGAGTCCTAGCTAGAGTAGAGATAAAATTAAAATGCTAAAGGGGAGTATCACAGAAGGGAGATAACGGAAGTTCAGTTAGCAGGGTAGTGTCTCCTGTATCCTAAATCAACAGAATTCCTAGCTACAAGGTGCAGAACAGAACTAGTCCCCAATTAGCAAGGCAACCAAACACATTTGCCTTTTATGCCCGGGAGCAGGGGACTGACTAAGCGCCCTCTGGGGTTTCTCCCAGCAGGGACTTGGCTCTTCCTTAATCATATGTAACCCCTGCTCTATCCGGTTTTCCTCTAGTAGGAGGGCGGAACTACTGTCCCCACCCCATGCATATCGGTGGGAACTGCAGGGACTTGGTCCTCTGGAAGTTTATCTGTCTAGGTGTGCAGTACAAGAGGCACTAGAGTTTACCGTGTCAGGCACCTAACACTGTCTGTACCGTCCTCTTTTCATCTCCAGGGGACAAGGATCGATCACGGGGCTCAGTGTTAGATCCCTGCAGACTGACCCATGGCTGTAGGAAACAGGGGAATCTTTTCAGAGCAAGGTGCTAGACAGCCTGATTGAATGGGAGGTTTCATTTTGTTATTTAAAAATGAAATCTTGGTTCTAAGGCCCTGACTTGCCTGTGGCTTTTTAAAAGAAAATTAAACATATGGAAGTTCCTAAAGGACTAACACTTGGGGCTCCCTGATGGACAAAGGGAGCGGACGCTAACCTTTGTGTGATTTTTTTCTTCTTCTGTGCTTACTCTGTTTTGCCTTCCTCCAAAGGGCACTGAGCCCAGAGTCTAGGAGTTTGCCATTTACTTCTTTTTAGGGAAACACTAGCGAGCCTTCTTTCCCACAGACATCACAAGCTGGCCTGAGTTCTGGGAAAGCTTCACTGAGGTCTCTGCAACTCAGGGAAGGACAGTGCCAACCTGGGCAGAGCAGAGCAGGGGGCGGCCATCAAGCCCTTAGCGCCTGCCACTGCATTCTGAACACTAGGTGGCAGCACGGAACTTCCTAAGACTCCAGGAGAGGCGAAGCTCAAACTGAGCAATTCCCCCTTAAGAAGGGCACGCACAGAACCATGCAAAATGGGAGCAGTAATTCTGGGACGTGGCTAATCTCTGTAAGTCACCCGATTGCAGATACAAGTGACAGCTGCAATAGGGGTGATGTTCTCTCATTCGCTGTGTCACCAGGATGCTATTTCGAATCTTCTTGAGATTAGAAAAAGGATTACAATTGCCCCCAGAGCCTTGCTATGTAATTTTTATCAGCCTTGATCTCTGAGTTCCCCCAGGCTGTGTGTGTGTGTGTGTGTGTGTGTGTGTGTGTGTGTGTTCACGCATGTGTGTCTATTGTCTGTACATGCACAAGGAATAGCTCATGGTGTGATGTAAGGTTCTTATAAACGATAGGTTTTGCCATTAGGTCTGTATTTCTAGGCTGGTTCCTTGCTTCAAGACTCTTGGCTTCTCAGTTGTGCTCATTCCCTTGGATTCTGTGGCATAGCATCAATTTCATAGCCATGTAGTCAGTGCAGCATAGGGCCACAGACCAAAAAAAGACTCTCCATCTTTATTTTAATGCTCCATGGTATCATTGTTTTAAAACATTTAGTGTTTTTTGAACAAGGGGCTTGTATTTTATATAGATATTGTGACCAAGTTGACACATCCCCTAAAGCTCAGGAGATGAATGAAACACACAAGTTTCAGAAAGCTCCTGAAACTTAGAAGATTCATGGGTCCCAACTCAAAGTTGTATAAATGTAAACATCTCCAAGTTGAGCAGGGAGCTCCATGGGTGCATCTTTTATAAGTTGTTGCTCCTGGTGAGGTGGACTTTTGGGGGATACAGCTGTCTTTCAGCCCTAGTGTTCCTGAAAGTTACCCCAGTGAACATATTGGTTCATTAGGACAGACTTGGGTGGGACTGGTTTCTTGGATCTGTTGTCAGCACCCTACCTATCGGGGGTAAATAGATGTTTGCTCACATCTCCCCAGAAACACACACACACACACACACACACACACACACACCCCACATTTCCACTGTGTCTGGTCTCCACACATCACACAATTAGCCCTACTGCAGAGAAGCATGGCCAGGAGTAAATTCTCATCAAAATCTTGCCTATTCTCTTTCCTTAACTTAGAAGAAAGCTATACAAAGTGTGGGCTTTGGGTCAGATGGACTTGTGCTGCTTGTGGAATGTCCTTGGTATTCTTCCTGAGGCTTCCTCCTCTCTGGGAGAGCAAATCTGTCCTCATATTATGGAGTACAGTGACCGTTAAATGTCAACATGCACATACCACTGTCAAGCACTTTGTAGACACTCAGCAACATCACTTGTCTCTGTACCTATCACTCCTGGACATTAGCACCAATTCCTTCTAGGTTATCTCCCCTACCTAGCAGATGGACCCAGCTGGATTTAAATCTTGGTTACATTTAAAAGTGAAGCAGCATTATGGCCAGCTCTACATTCCAATTTCCTGTCTGTTAAAAGAGTTCCTTTGTTTTTAGACAAGGTGTTGCTATGTTGTCCAAGTTGTTTTGGAACAGTCTGTGTAGCCCAGGCTGGCCTGGAACTTATCATTCTCCTGATTCAACCTGTTGAATTCTGGGATTACAGACTTGTGTCAGCTATACTTGGCCCTTGAAAGCAGTTTATGATGCCTAGGTCTCTGTTTAAGGCAAGAGATGCATGGCCACATAGTTCTAATTTCTGTACCTTGGGATAGCTGCTTGTGTAGAACTTCCTACATGTTCTAGAACTTCTTCTGAAGAGAGTTTCTGTTGGAGATGCCTGGAGATGCCCCTTCCAGACATCCCTAATTAGCTTGATAGATTATACTGTTGTAAGGTCTTCTCTTCCAAAGGCCCAAGGACACCTGACAAATGGCCATTAATTCTGGCCTACCAGTTCAGCCTATGGCAGATCTCTTGCCTGGGCATGTTTGGGAAGCCTGTAGTTCACTGTCTACCTCTGTTCAGGACTCTTGTGTGGTCTTCAGTAGCTCTTGTGGACCTCAATCCTTCATGTGCAAGCTGTGGTTAATAAGTTACTGATGGAAATTACTCCTGTGGACAAATGCTATGAAAATGAACCAGCATGGAAGCATTTCTGTTAAGAGCAGAAAAGGCTTCACAATGGAAAGAACTGAAGTACTACATTCCAACAATTTGCTCAAGTCAAAAATCAAGGCTACCCTAAACAATATACTCTTGCAGGCAATGAAACTTCCTGTTGCTGCGTCTGGTGTGGGAGTGTTCAAGGGACAGAAGAAAATTCCTTTAAACACCAAGATGGTTACAGGTCATTTGCTCTCAACTTAAAATATCAAGGAGCACAAGAGGCCAAGTGAGTCCTCACTGGTCTCTTCTGGGCTTCCATAATCATGCCCAGATATTTTCGTGAACTTGCCACCCTCTAAATTTTTATAGTTTTTGATAAATGTCATCCCCACATGTTACTGAGTTTGGACAGATCATATCTGTTATGTGCAACAACACCCTGCCTTCTTCTCATTTGAGGGAGGGGTAGGGCTAGTAGATGTGTTCTCCACCTGGCAAGCACCATGCTCTGGCCTTAGGGAATCGCTGTAATGAGTGCCAGTATAAGAGGGTGGTCTAATCAGTCTGCTGCTTCAGGAGGCAGGCTCCACAACATGCTAAGAACATTCTGGAGTGTGGCCTATGCTGACTGCTATGCTTTGGCTCTGGAATGTTCCTCAAAAGTTTGTGTGTTAAGAGCTTAGATTCTACCTGGGAACTATTAGAAGGTAGTAGACTCCTTAGAAGTAGGGTATTATGGTCATCTGGGGACATGCCTCCCTTTTCTTTGTTTTGCTTCCAAGTCATTTGGTGAGTAGCTTTGGCAAATGACCCTGTTGTGACGTGACCTTCCTGGTAGAGGTCCAAAAGCAATGAGCTTGCACAAATCATTGACTGGAACCTCTAGGGCAATTCTCTCTCTCTCTCTCTCTCTCTCTCTCTCTCTCTCTCTCTCTCTCTCTTCTCTCTGTCTCGTCTCTGTCTATCTCTCAATTTCTCTCTCTTCTCTCTGTCTCTGTCTATCTCTCAATTTCTCTCTCTTCTCTCTGTCTCTGTCTATCTCTCAATTTCTCTCTCTTCTCTCTGTCTGTCTCTCTCTTCTTTCTGTTTCTCTGACTGTCTTCTTCTGTTTCTGTCTTTGTCTGTGTCTCTATCTCTCTCAATCTCTCTCTTCTCTCTCTGTCTCTCTCTCATCTCTCTGTCTCTGTCTCTGTTCCTCTCTCTCTCTCTCTCTCTCTCTCTCTCTCTCTCTCACACACACACACACACACACACACACACACACACACACAGAGGCAATCTCTCACTTAATGAAAGGACACAGCTTTGCTACATTGATGAAAAGATCCTTCTATAAGTAACCAATATGTTACAGTAACTACTGACAGGAGCTTAGCTTTCTTGAGTTTGCCTCGGAAGGGACCCCTGGAATCTCATGGCAAACAGAGTCTGAGACAGAAGAACAGCTTCGTCTTCTAGTTCTCAATCCCAGCCCCCTTCAGTATTGTGACTCACTCCTCATCCTGACTGTGGCCTTCACAGCAGGAGGCTGGCTGTGACCTGCTCTCTAGACATCAAACTAGCGGAAGTGGAGCTATGGCACTGAAATCTTTCTCTAGGGACGAGGATGGACAGGACTCTATTTCAGGCTGACACTTTTCTGAAACCCATAAAGCTAATGGTCTCTAGAAGCAGCTACACTTTACTCCTATGCTTTGAATAATCTACTTGTGGTGATACAATTAGTAAATCATTCTGTCTATCCTCCATCTCTGGATTGTGTTGTATACAATAATAATCATCCCATGCTGTGGCCCTTTAGTGTTTACCAAGTATTATAGAAATGGCTTTCATTTATTCTTTCCCCAAATATTTCAGAATGGTGGCTGCTGTCTCCAATTTCCTAAACAAGTGGAAGGTCAGAGAGGCTGCAGCACACCTCAAAATACACTGTATGGAATGGGGCCCAAGTGATTGGGCCTTATTATGCATCCTTTCTCCAGTAAGTTCTCGGAGGTGAGGAATTTCTACCACTTCCTCTTATACAGGCAGTTCTCAGGACCATGAGATGTTTGCGAAATCCCACTTTCTGTTTATAAACCTGGGACCCCTGCCCTCCTCTATTTCACTGAGAGCATTCTATAGCTCTATATATCTGTAGATCACCTCACAGTCCTACTCAGCACTCTACACTTTGGCTTTCAGTTCCACCACTGGGTGAGCCATCTCTGACATGCATCTTCTCACTACAAGGAGAAGATGTCACATCCCACACTGAGCTGCTGAGATGTCTCTCTGTGACACACATAGAGAACGTGCGGCAGGCAACACACTGGAAGTGACTTTATTACTTCCTCTTTGCTGTGCCTCTGGTTCTTTGTTGTTTGAGAGCATCCCTGGGAGTGGATCTAAGTTGCAGTTGGTGTTTTTCCTAGGGAAGGCATTCTCTTTCTAAGATCCCCAACAAGTCATAGAAAAAAATCTTAGAAATACTCAGGGGCCACCAGAAGGAGGGGGAGGGGTACTGTGGGGCCCATCAGAGGGTGAGGGAGAGGTACTGCAGGGTTCAGAGGGTGGTGGGAGATAGATACTGAAGGGTCTGTCATTGGGGAGTGGAGGGATACTAAGGAGCATCAGAAAGTAATGAATACAAACTCAGGGTAGCTGGAGGGCAGTGGAGGGATCCTTGTGGGAGATGAATCAGAGGCCAATAGAGGAAGACTCAGTGGCCAATCAGCTGTGGGTTATTGTGTCTCTGATGATGTAAAATTCTTTTATAGTCCATGCTATGCCCCTCAGAGGCCTAAAAAGTAGCCACAAGGTGCTGCCCATGACACTGATTAGTCCAGAAGTACCAATGCCTTTTACATGGGCAGCTTGTGCTGTTTCTGGCCTCTTGGCTGCATCTGTTGGCTGATGTATGAATTATCTTCAAATGGCATTTTTGCCTTTTATTGCACTTTCTCTCCAGTTACCACTGAAGAAGATTTGCATGTGGTGCATCCTCTCATGGCAAGAGAGTGGCCCGTGCATCAAATGTGGTCGCTCTGGGCCTGAAGGATTTACTACAGCTCTCAGAAGTCCCCATCAGTTGTCACCCCATGGGACCCATGCATGAAGTATATGAATGTTGGTTAGGGGAAGCAGGGCAGAGAAGGCCTCCATGCTCAGGGTACATTGGCTCTAGTCTGGGCAGGACTTTAGATTCTGCTCAGTAACATACTAGTTCTGTGACCTGAGAGACAAAAGTGTGGTGTGTGTGTGTGTGTGTGTGTGTGTGTGTGTGTGTGTGTTGTGTTTGTGTATGCATGTGTTTTACAGGTCATTGAACATAATAAGGTCTTACAGATCTTAGGCATGCATGCTACTACTCAAGTACCTCTCTAGACCCCTTCTGACTTTTCATTTTTGAGGCAGGATCTCATCAAGTTTAAACTCAACTTGAGCATACTCAGGGCTCACAATCTTCCTGCATCAGTATCTTCAGGTGTGTGCTGCCAGGTATGGCCAGGCTCTTAAAGTGGGGCTAATATCATGTTCCTCCTAGACTACCTGGAACCACTAAGAGGGAGGGAAACCACTCCTAATCCCCCACCCTGTTCTGCTGAATGCAGCTTCAGCCAAGCTCATAAGCACGAAGGTTGGTGTCATTAGGGGAACATTGGTGATGCAAAGCCCTCACTCCAATGTGTATAGGTACTTGTGTTAAATCCTCAAGAAAACTGTGAAATGTGTTTCCCACAGCGTTGTTGCTATCTCTCCCTCTTGCGTGTTGTCCTGTTTGTTTCTCTTTTGCTGTGATAAAACACTGACCAAGAGCTACCTAGGAGAAGAAAAGATTTAGTTGGTTTTAAGGTTACAGTCCATCACGGTGGCTGCTGTGATGGCAGGAACTCAAGGCAGGAGCTTGAAGCGGAGACTGTGGAGGAATGCTGCTTGCTGGCTTGCTTTCAGTCTCACATTCAGTTATATTTAAAAAAAAATCCAGTCCAGACCCATCTGTCTAAGGGTGGTACCACCCACAGTGGGCTGGACCCTCCTATATTAATTAATTAGCCATTGAGTTTTTTTTTTTCTCCTCTTCCTATGAAACTGTAGGTTTGTATCAAGTTGACTGTGGAAACTAACTTTAACACACACGGACTGAAACAGTACACCAGTTTTAATTCATTTTGGACTTCACTACGGCAGCTGGCACACAAGATAAAAGACCAGAAATATTTTGGATTACAGGGAAGTGGACTCTTTCATTTTTCTATGATTGTTGTGTTTTGTTTCTATTTGTCCGGAAGACCCAGGAGGAAGAATCATTGGTTATTGGCTGCTGCTATTAGGTTTTCAGTTGTGGGATATAGCTTGATATTTTATTAAACAACAGCAAAACAGCAGCAACAGCAGCAGCAACAGCACCCAAAACCATCAACTCAGTGACGAATTATGAGTCCAAGGGACCTGGCTTCACATGAGTCAACTTGAGTTTTGCCTCTGTGTGAAGTTGGTAAAGTTACTTTGCTTCTCCAAGCCTCAGCTTTCTCATCTAGAAGACAAGGATGAGGAGGCCCATTGGCCTCATAGGGCAGTGTGCAGCTCTAATGTGGGACTAGGTTTAAAGCTTCACTGTAGCGACTGGCCGTAGCGAATGTGTCTGGATTCATTGCTGTATGATGGGTAGTGCTCTTTGGACAAATTTCTTCTGTCTATAATATTGGTTGGGTTTGATACATCTAAAACAGTGGTCCTCAATGTGTGGGTTATGACCTCAAATTTTAGATATCCTTCATATTAGATAGTTATATTACACAATTCACAACAGTAGCAAAATCACGGTAATGAAGTAGTAACAAAATAATTTTACAGTTGAGGGGGTCACCACAACACGAGGAACCGTGTGAAAGGCTCGCAGCTTTAAGAAGGTTGAGAACCAACCTTTTATCCCTACAGGAATAAAAAGGAGAAAAAGGAGTTTGTTTGCCTCAGGTGTTGCACCATGTCCATCCATCGATTTGGTTCTGGTTCCGTGCGGTATGCTCCTGATGACGTTGTGGCCAAGCATTTATGCCTCTGTTAACAGTCGTTCAGGTAGCTGCTTTGGTGTGAAAACTGAAGATTGAAGTTTATAGATTGAACCTCAAATTACTCCTAGCAGCCCAAATTGCTGGATAGAAATCTAATCTCATAAATATTGGGGAAATATTCCAATTTCCAGAAGCTGGTAATAAACCTCAAAGCTGAGAGTCAAGGTGGAAACCCCTTCTTTGGAAATGTTCCAGAAAAGACAAGGTGTGGATGGGGAAGCTTGCCAGAGGCTCAGATCTTGGTATTCCAACCATCTTTTATATTGAAGTGGGATAGAGTGGCAGCAGAAATGTAGGTTTGGCTGTCCTTTTGGGCATTTGGCATATCAGCTAAACACTTGGGTGAATGGGTGCTGAGTGAAGGTGGGGAGCAGGTAAGTGATGATCCAAGCAGCCACTGCTTTTGTTAGTACCCTCAAAAAAGCAGCAGAGCGCAGCTCCAGAGAAACACCCAGAAAAGGGAGCAGCATTTGTAACCTGTGTGGGTGTGGGGTGGAGGAATTCACTGCTGACAAAGGATGCTTTTCTTCCAGAAGCCGACTTTACCGTCTGTTGACATGCGCTGCATCCAAATTGGATGGACAGCCCTCTCTTAGAGATGCTTTGAGTGAAACATTCACTGCAGACCCTGGAATTGTTCAAAATATTAAGATAAACATTGTTTCTTTGCAGCGAATACAGACGGTGACAGAAAAACACATATATAGAAACATGAGGAATGATTGAAGTCTTTAAAAATCCACCAAAGAGTACCAATTAGGCCTTTGCTGCTCTAATTCCATGTTGTCATTTTGAAACACAGTTCAGAATGGCATACAAACAATTTAATTCTCACTTTTTAAATATAACAATTAAGCAAAAGCATTTCCACATGGTTTAAAATGTTCATAAACAATAGGGATGGCATTATAACATCCTGTTTACTTCTGTACGTGGTTCTACTAAACCATCGCAGCATTGACACACCAGCGCTTCAGTGTGTCAGACACCAATCTGTAAGATTTATATTTGTAAGTTCATCTGTTTCTCCAAATCACAGTGTGAGGCTTGTGCTATTGATAAACTCATTTACAGGGAGGACCCTGGAGGGTAGTCCGTTGCTAGAGGTCACTCAGCTGCCAAGTGACAGGGATGAGATTTGAACCAATGCAGTTGGTGCTTCAAGGGCTTTTGGCAGGACTCTCCCACTATTCAGGTGCTCTATTCTCATAGATGGTCAGAATACTCTTTCTTCTTTACAGAGAATTTCCATGAAGGAGGTCTCACTTCTTTGTTACATTCAGGAGTTAGTGCCTTCAGCCCCGGTTGGCTCCTGGAGGATGGTTACGGTGGCTACTGGTCACATAAGACTCAGGATTCTGGGGCCAATACTGACATGAAAGCTCCCACTGTAGGTAACAGAATCAGCATTAGAACCTCTTTCTGATTGCTCTCTAGTCTTTTCCTTTCTATTTTCACACACACACACACAACACACACACAACACACACACAATACACACACACACACACACACACACACACACACACACACACACACACACACACACCAAAACATCTTTCTAATGAAGAAAGACAATGAAATCTTTTAAAAGGTCAGTGTCTAGACAGTGTCATCGCTGGTAGAGATGGGGACTTATTAATTATAGCAGATTATCTTCTGCCCATTTCCATGTTTATGGCTTGGCTTAGAAAGCCTTGGGTTTTTCCAGAAGCCTTTTAAGTGTCAAGAAGGCACATCGTATCCCTTTTGTATTGGTCCTTAAGAGGAGGATTCTGCATCTGAAGGGTGAGGTGTAAGAGTGGCTCATCTGTTTCTAGACTTCTCAGCATAGAGGTACACTTTTTCCTGGGACTCTGCTCCTCTAAACTCAACCTTGACCTAACAGGAAATACCCCTCCCACTCCTACTCCCTAATGCTTCATCGTGCTAAACCATCCCCGACCTTATCTCCAGGGGAATTCTACTTTGACAGGCAAACTACTAGGTTTCCCTGGGGCCCAGATAGATTTCCAGGAGTAGACCTCTAGCAATGAGTGAAAAGTAGAGGTGAGGATACAGGTTCCCTATAAAAGGTCTGAGACTCTATCCCAGGGCGGTAGGATAGAAGAACTGGGCGAGGAAAACCAGTTCACGCTGGTGGCTAACTGGAGGGCCTCACATAAGATTTCAAAACTTGGTTCTCAGTTGGTGTTGTATGAGAGAGAGACGATTAGATTCGAAGGGCCTAATCTCATCAATGAATTAATCTATTGACAACTTCATAGCTAAATGACTATTAGTGAGGGACACTAGTTGGGTGAAGTGGGTCGCTGAGGTGTGTCCCTTTAAAGGGCCTTCCTTGTTCCTAGCCCCTCATGTATTGCATGTCTTGCTCTCTCAGACTAAACCACTGTAGGGTGAGTGGTTTTGTTTTATCAAGTGTCCCTCAGATGCTCAACCTCACTTTGTGCTCAGAAACAATGTAATAGACTGACAGATTTCTGAAACCACGAGACATACAAACCTTTCCCCCCCTTCAGTTGTTTTCCTTGGGCATTTCGTCACAGTGATGGAAACCTCGTTAGCACCATGGCAGAAGAATTCAAATCACTTAGGGTACGTGAGTAATACTGAGAGTCACAGGAACAGAAAGGCAGCTTTGTGGAATGTTTACTGTGGGACTGTGAACCAGGCCGTTGAGAGTTTTACTGTCCTTTGATCAAAATAAGATTCTCTGAAACATGACAGAAGTTGGAATCCTTTGAATGTTGATGTTGCAATGGGGATGAAGTTCTCAGATGAAATTAAGACATATATTTCCCTGAACATTAAATTTGACTTCATAGATGTGTGTGGGAATAGAGGGATTTCTCTTTATTGTACCAATCCTGAGGCAGGTAAGGGTAGTGTTTGTGCAACTGCAGGGGTCAGTCATTCATGGAATCTGTCAGACCTGAGAGATTTACTTCTGTCCCACATCTGTGTGCTACCCTAATGATCTCCTGCTGGCCTCCCTGGACCTGGTTTTCATGTGTCCAGTTTGTGATACTTCAGACATGCATGTCTGAGAGAAAGATAAAGCCCTGCATCTTGGCCAGCTTGGCCAAACATAGCAACCCATGAGCCAGGAAGTAAGAATTTGATATTCCCCTTTCAAACTAGCTCCTATGAAGAAGCATGCACATGCTGAGCTAGAGGCTCCCAGTGAAGAGTCACCAACAAATAAACGGAATATCTGGATGCAGGTGAGTCAGCTGCACAAGCAGAGCCAGGAACTCTGCAGGAAGGTGGTTAGCTCTGGTGAGAGCCCATCAATGGCCCATAAATACTCTTTCAGTATCTGCAGCTTTCTGTGGCACACAGGCCTTTGTGGAACACTGTGGATGCCACCAGAGCTAGGGTAATACTTGTGGTCATGTGAGGACAGAGGCACAGACAGCCACTGAGTGAGTTGATGAAGTTTGGGCAACACAGTTTATTCTATTTCTGGGCTTCCTTTCCACACAGCTCAGGGAAAGCTGTCGTTATTTCGCTGAGTGAGATGAGGGAGAAGAAACAAGTTAAGTGTCAGCTGCACAGTGTAGTCTTGAAGAAGGTTGGCAGGAGCCAGCAGCCATCCCAGCTGTACCAATGACACTCCAGTTCTCCCATTTGGATTCAGGCTTCAGCAGATAGACTGTTTGCCACGTGTCTGCCTTTCCTGGCTCATGTTTCCCAACAGCCACAGATAACTTGGATGAAGTTATTAGTGGATCTGATTGTCTACCTTCAACATCATACATAAACATGCATGCTTATCTGTGTGGCTTTCTGGCCACCACTGAGAATAGGTAGTGAGAAGGTCGTTATTATCTAGCCAAATATGTCTTTCTGAAGCTATGTGGCTTCTTGACTTGGGTCTGTTGGCATGAATTCCTCACAGGCTTTCAGATGTGTCAATTTTAGCATGGAATTCTTGGCGGATTTGTCAGGCAGTGAATAAATCAGAGGTCCATACCCTGACTATTAAGGAGAATAGGAGGCTAATTACCAAGATTTCAAGCTCATTAACAAAGCCAAAAGCCACAGAATCTGAGGTAAAGGGCACACACACTCGCTGTTAGGGGGACCTTATTGGTGGGAGGTGAACTTTGCTCCAAGGACTTGGTAGCATGTTTTAAGACTGGGGCAGGGTCTGCAAACATACACATACATCTCTACCAGGACTTTCAACTTCAGAGCAGGCTCCTTGGCACCTTGGCATTATCATGGGGATATTGGGGTGCAAACCTGTCCTTGCAAAGGCCATGCTTTTGGAAGACCGTGTGAAAACCCAACAGGTCCCTATTTGGGATGGGTAATTATGGAGGCCAGACTCACAGGACCTGAGGTAAGCTTTCCGTTATCCCTTGCTTTCATGTGCATTTGAAGGAGAAACTGAAGTTGCATAGCAACCAACACATTTCTAGATCATGAGGGGCTCTCCAAGGCACCGATGACAGAGACTGCCCAATGGGAACTAGGTTGAGACAGGAGGATGCCACTCTCCTGAATGCTTAAGGCAGGTGCTGGACATCTGTGTCTCTGCTGGATCCCATGTCTCCCAGAAGGTTCAATCAGAAGCTAGGCTTTAAACCTCACCCCTGAGTCTCAGCATAATTACAGGGAGGGTGTGCTTTTAAGCCAGGGACAGGAGAATGGCTTTTAAAGAGGGAAGGTGAGGTTTCTCAATTTAGTTTACTTGAAATTCCTCGTGAAGAGTTTCAGATTCTAAAATGGAGTGTAGCTGGCGTTTGCTTAAGTTTAGGGGATGGTGTAGCTTTCTTGGTCTCTGAAAAAGAATAAAAACTACCCCAGACTCCCACCAGCCAATTTCATAGCAACATTTGCAGTGACGAGGATGAATCTGAGCCAGCGATGGAACATTTGTGGAATGCATGGGGGACTGGAAACCAAGCTGAGAAGTGTTCCTCATTTGAGACTTTAGAATACTGTTAGGGCCCTCCTTCCCCACCCCCACCGCCAGCAGTTGATGGCTTGTGTACAGCTGCTGTTTGCTTGTCTCTGAAACAATGAATTCTGAGCCCACAATGAAGCACACATCCAGAGAAGCTTTACATTCCTCTGAAAAGAATACCTTTCCCTTCCTCCCTTTGTGATGAAAGAATCACGTAGGGGTTAGGCCATGCGATGTGGGATTTTTGATTTTAAATCATTTCTGACATAGTTCTAAGATAAAGGCTCCGGAGAAAGGGACCCTTGCAGTCAGTGAGACACAGCCTCACTGCCTGGCGGCAGCGCCAGAGAAAAATCAGGAAGAAAGCTTTGGAATCCTTCCAGTCTCTCCTTTTCTGTTTACATGGTGGCTATCGATTCTCCAAAGAGGATTCACACTCTGAGCAGCAAGGAGCTATGTTTATGTTAATGCGAACACTCGATACCTCCTCACTGAGAACAATAAGGCCCATCTATCCACACACCTCCATTTAACTGGACTGATCACGGAGACGGGCCGGTGTGAGTACCTAGAACAGGAGAGCTTTGGAAGGGAACCAACTCAGAGTGCAAACTGAGAAACTGAGACTTGGGTTCTCAGGTTGGGGCGCAGATCTCTGCCAGTTATATGTGAGCTCTCCCAGGGGTGTATTAGATGCTGTTGGCTCAGGTGCGCCACCTAATGCCAGGACTCCGCTATCACCGCTGGCATTTCTGAGCTCTGTGGTGTTGGTGGTGGTGGTGGGTTGATAACATTAAGAGGGGAATTAGGAGCTAGTAGTGAGGGAGTGTCGCAGGGAGGGAGAAGAGGTAGGGAGGTTACAGTGGGGGGATGGAATTGAGAGAGGTGACAGTGGGGGGGTGGTTGTGAGGGGGTGGTAGTGTGGGGAGCACCGGGGCAGCAGCAATTAATCTGTTTTTTCCTCCTTTTCATTTTTCTCATCTTTTCTATTTCCCTGTCTTAACTGCCTCGGCTCCCCTCTCTCCACCTGTCTCTTTGGACCTAAATAGATTCCTCTTTTCTGTTTGGAAACCACATATTATAACTATCTACACATTGTCACCAAAACCAATTTGTGCAAACTAACAGGCTTATCAGTGCCACTGAAATGAGATTAAAACTGCTTCCAGTGAAACAGATAAAAACCAGATGAATGAAGCCTGCTAATAAGACATTAAAGATAATGACGAGAATGACTAACCAGTTGATACAGTGAGCAGTTACGAGAGCCGACTGCTCAAGATCAGTAAACTAATAAAAAGAATCCACCTTTAATTCCCCTTTGCCATCGGGATATAATCACAGCTGCATCATCATGGTCTGGTTACTATTTATCTCTGAGAGCAACATCACACCTTTCTCTAAAGTGCTTAGGGGTGGGGAGAGTAAGAGAAAGGAGAAGAAAGATGATTGCTTTGGGGATGAAGCTCTTATTACTACTGCCTTTTTTAAGACTGAAGGGGGATGTTTAATACCCTGCTTGTGTTGGTGTGTTGGTTATGCAGGCACACTCTTTTGTTTGTCTCACCCCAAGAAGGGCCAGCTCGTAGCCAGCCTGCTCTACATTACACAGTCAGTTAGTTAATTATCACATTATCAAGTCACAGGAAGACAATCTGAAAATTGCATTTCTGCTGGTAACATCTTGGGGTTGGCCATGGTCACTGTAACCCTGGCCGGCTGGCTTTGTGTAGCAGTGGAGAGAGCCTCTCTGACATCCTGCAGCTGAGTGGTTGGATCTTCCTGCCTCTCTGGGTGTGAGTTAATGGGGAGGGAGTGTGGAAGAGAGAGAAGTCGTTTACCATTCCATTAGAGCTTTCCCAACCATATGATATGTAGGCTCAGTGTTGTGCTCCCGGAAGGCAGGTGAGTAAGAACTCTGCTCTGCCCTCAGGGGCAGGAAGAGGAATAAACAAAGACTAGATGACAGGTGGACAAGTCCAGTGACTCTGTGATTATGTGGTGCACCACAGATGCCTGGAGGAGGGAGCTGCTCTCCGGAGGAGCCAGGGATGGCTGCTCAAAGGAAGATCTCTTTGAAGTGGGCATGAAAGGAAGAATGGGCTTTTGCTAGAGGGAGAGATGGTGTAGGGCAGAGATGGAGTAATTGCACAAACAGCCATGAAAGGCCCTGCTGTGTTGTGGGAAGAAATGCTCAGAGGGAGGGGAGAACCTGGGAACAGCTGGGAAAGGAGGCCAGGGAGAAGGCCAGAGGCCTGTGTTCCATGCTGATCTTTCCACATTTATCCTTAACAGTTCGTCAGGGTCACTCTGATCAAACCTGTTGTGAACAGAGTAGAAGCAGAAGTGAGTGGAGTCAGAAGGAAACCCTGCCTGAGCCCTGAGATGGCAGGAAGTTCCCCACTTAACTTTTGACTGGCTGCACTGTCTCTACTAGCTTGCACCTTGAGCAGCAGTTTTAGTGTCTGCAAGTCCAGGATACCCCCAAACCTTCTGGGGTTGCTGGAAGATTAGAAGCAATGCCCAACCCAGGTTCCCAGGCTCTGTAGTGGCAGTTCTTCAGAACTTCTGCTGTGGACAGAGATTAAGGTAGAATGCTGATGGCCACAGCTAGTATGATTGTGTGTGCCCTTGCTGCTTGATGGAGTAATTTGCACAAAAAGCCAACAACAGTTGGGAAATCACTACAGTATGTAGGAGACGGAGGGAAGTACAGAATGAAAACACATGTTGGAGAGAGACACTCTGTCTTTGAGGTGCTTTGCTGAATGAGATGGAAATTAATGGAACAGCGGTATCGCTCCTCTCTTACAACAGCTGTAGGGACTCAAAACTAATGAAAGACTGCACCATTCCCAGAATGTCGGCCCCATGAAGATGGAGATGCATCCACTGTTGTCCAGAACTCATCAAGGTAAATACATATTGAGTAAACCAATTAGATGTGAAGTGAGCCGAGAGAACAATGACAATATTAGCCTCCCATGTAGTAGATAAGAGTGAAATATGCAGATATGTCTTTCTTTCCAGTCCCCTCATCAGCTAACATTGCTTTCATTCAACATTTAACAGAAATACTGCAGGAATACTTCTAAATATGCCCGACCTCTAATTGACATAGTCATAGTATGAAGGGCTTAGTATCCTGTGAGAAATGATTAGAAAGAGCCTTGTCCCAAGTTTTCAACCCAATAACTAGAGGCAATTGTGTCTTGCAAAGGCTACCAAGTACAAGCACCCATTTCTATTGCATCCCATGTCATTCCAGCTAAAATATTAATGATGGGCAGTGTGCAAGGATGTATGCTTGAAGGCAAAGGCAGTGCGATTGGGTGAAGGGGGAGGGCACATGGGGGAGGGGAAGGGCATGTTGGAGAGGAGGAGGGGAAGTGGGGAGAGCATGTGAGGGGGACAGAGGAGAACATGTGGGGGGAGGGCATACAAGAGGAGGGGAGGGTGTGCTGGATAGGTGGAAGGAATGTGGGGGAGGGGTGGCCATGTGTGAGGGAGGGCATGCCAGGAGATGGGGGGGAGGGCATGCCAGGGGAGGGGGAGGTATGCATGGGAAGGGCATGCAGGGGAAAGGCATACCAGAAGAGGGGGAGGGGAGAGGGCATGCCAGAAGAGGGGGAGGGTGTGCTGGGGGAGGAGGGAGGGCATACCAGTGGAGGGGAGGGTGTGCTGGGGGGAGGGGGAGGGCATGCCTAGGGTCTCACAGATGTGAATTTTGTCTCTGGCTCTGTTCTATCTAGATTGAGAGTCTGAGTTAGCTATGCAGTCTTTGTAAGCTGAGGCACCCTTGTTTATAAAATGGAGTCAGTGATATGAAATAGGCAAATCATTTGTGCCTTGCAGGCTCTATTTTTTCCTTACAAGTAGTTTTTTAAATAGATTGTATTGATAACCATGGGAAAGTGATTGTTTTTCAAGGAATTTAGAACTTTGCTATCCCTAGAAAACAGTCAACTAACTCAACCTTAATCAGAAAATTGGAGAACTGCTTTCTAATAGCTCTTGAAAATACGACTGTATCTGACAATTTATTAACTCACAATCAAGTACAGATTCAAAGACTGCATACGTTCAAAAGGGCAGTCCTCTTAAGAACTGACGGACAAGATAAAAGGCTTCAATAAGGAGAACAATCCAAAACTAGTCTGCTTCAAAGCATGTCTCCATTGAATAACACCATTCCACTGTTTAAGATACAAAGCTAAAAATGCCAATTCTTTATTTTTATACTCACTGTGAATGTTCACAAACACGTTTAAAATGTCATTGTTTCTAAGCAGTAATTTCAAAGAATTTTTTGAGTGTTTTAGATCTCTAAATCAAGATCTCCTTCCTAGAGCCAACCCCATCCAGTCATCCTACCAATTCTCCTGACTATAGAGAAGGTGAATTTCCACAGAATGTAAACATGGTGATGAAAGACCCCCAGAGTGGGGAGACCCTCGCTCAAGTCTCGGGATGACACGACCCCCCAAGAACTCACACAAGACCATCCTTGCTGTAATCACATGAGGTTTATCGATAGGAACCAGTGCACTGGGGTCGAGACTCGAATCCCACCCAGGGGCACAGGAGTTCAATGACCAGTAGCTAAGAGAAGGGGAATTTAAGAAAGAAACTACAACCCAAGGGGGTAGTGAGGGCGTCATTGGACAATGTCGAGAATACCAGTGAAAAATCACAAGGAGGAGCTTCCTGTTTCTCAAGATTGTTCTCTAAGATTTTAATCTAACTTTATGGTCAGCTAGTTCCTGGGAGAGAGTTGCCGAACCGGCCGATGTAACTACCCATTCTTTGGTCCTAGGAGAAGCTTCCTGGAACATACAATCCCAGGGCCTAACTGGTTTTTTTTTCTTCTACTCTGAACCTTTGTCTAGGGTGGGGAGGCAACTTTAAAACTTCTACCTTTTAGTGAGAAAACATAACTTTTATAATTAAACTGTTTGATTGAAAAACCACATGTACCAGTTATTTACAGTTCTGTTTTACAATTGGCTATATTTAAAAATATATTCAATTTATAGAAATTGTTATAGCTGCAGAATATACACATATATGTGTTTTGAGACAGGGTTTCACGTAGCCTACTCTATATGTTGGCTGGTCTCAAATTAAAAAATCCCACTGCCTCAGCCACCTGGGTCACTAATCCAAACTAGAATGTATGCTTTTTTTTTAGGTGGATTCGTGCTTCAGTGAAGGCCTGGAGGCTCTGAAACATATTCACACTAGGGTCTAGAAAAATGCCTCCCTACTTCCCAAGATTTGTGGCTGGGGGAAGAGAGGAGGACAACTTGAAGTAGAAACTTAAGGGTTCTTTGAAGAGTCATTTGTGTTGGTTGGTGTTTTACTGGGGCAAGCACCTGAAGGAACGTTGTCCTGAAGTAGACACAGGTCAAAGACCAAGGCAGACTTGTGAAGGAATGTTTCATTGAGGCAGACATGGGAGAGAGGATTTCTGCTAAAGCAAACCTGTGATAAAGGCTTCTTTGCTAACAACAGGCATGTGTTGGTCTGCCTTACGTTGCATAATTGAGCTCCATCTGTCAAGACACCTTGGACTAGGGCTAATTGGATGCACATGCTGAGGCAAGACCCATGCTGAGGCAAGGCACCTGTAGGATGTTTGGAGGGTATAAATAGGACTTGATGGCATGATGGAGAGAGCTTGGCTTGCTGGTACAGCTAGCTGTGCAACACTTGTGAGTTTCACCTCTTCACTGATCTTCACTTCCCTGAGAGAGGCACAGCTGAGAACTTCTCCTGGTGTTCCTGCTGGTCCCTCTTGCTGACTTGAGCCTAGGCTAAGGCCTGGCTGTCTCTGCTGGGTCATGTCACCGCTGTTGCCCACCCAGCTCTACTGAACTAGACTGCTGGTGTATCCCTGAAGTGTTTGCGAGCGGATGGAGTGCTGCTACCTGATGACCTGAACTACCAATTTCCAGACAACACAGAAAGGAGCTGCTTCAAAAACACCTTTCTAAACAGGTCCACGTCCCCATATCCTTTCTTTTCCATTACCTCTGGTGGGTGGTGGGCTCCAGGGGAGGTTATAGCCTTTAAGAACTGTCATTAAAAATAGGATTTGAAAAACACTGAAGTTACAACAATTTCTCTGGTATTCAGGGGAAGCAGCAGCAGCTGAAGACACCAACTCCTTTCTTTCTAACTCTAAGGGCGTGTGCCTCTGTGGTTCACAGTCTCAGGTTAGAGTGAGGCTGCAACTGGAATTTGCTTCACATCTAAGGGCAGTCCCCGAACCAAGAAGGCAAGACCAGAGGCGGAGTCTGACACGCAGACACTCCTTACTGGAGAAAAGTTCATCACTTGGTGTGGGACACAAGGCCTGCTTAGAGGCTGAGGTGAAGCCAGTGTATTGAAAGGAAACTCTGAAATAACAAGATTTAACTTCGGGAAGATGTATGTAGTCACTTAAAATGTGCCTATCTGTGGGAGAATGCAGGACTTATTATTTTAAAAGCCAGAGTTGCTGAAAGTGAAAGCAGTATGCCAAATACATTCAAGCAAAATAAAATGTTCCCACGTTGACTTGGCAAACACCGGAAAGGACACCTGTGAATAATTATTCTTCATTTCTTTTGTACCAACCTGGGATGCCACATGTTTGCATTGACTTTCACCTTGACAGGATCTGGTATCATCCGGAAGATGAGCCTTCCTATGTGGATGGCATCCTCTCCTGCTGTGGTGTCCTAGATTACACGAACAGGATGAAGCTCACCAGATTCATCTCTATTTGCTTCTTGGGTGTGGAGTCCAGGTGACCAGCTGCCTCCTGCTACCAAGCCTTCCCCAGTGTGACACAGCGGACTGTACCCTCAAACTGAGCCAAAGCAAACCCCTTCTTCCTCAAGTCATTCTGTCAGGGTATTTCATCGCAGCAATAGAAGTATCTAGGACACCATGACATGATCATTTCTCTAAAGAAGGAAATTTTCACTATGGCTTTTTATTCATTTCTCCCATAAAATTGCAGTCTTCTCCAAAGCTATCTTTTAATGATTAACAAGTCTCACTTATCTTATATTTTTGTCCCCATTTCTTTAAAAATGACTTAAAAAAACAAAGATTTACAAATCAAAAACAGGTTGCCTTCTAACTCTGAAGGCTATCAGTGCAGTCCTAACCCAGGACAACATTTTATAGAAGGACAATAGGCACCTCCATATCTTCACTGGAGTGCTTGCTCAGAGGCCAAGCACTCCAGCGCACATTCACAGAACTTCAAAATTAAGTCAGATTTTATTTCTCACCATCTTTGTTCAGTTCCCCCTTTGCTTTCATCATTTTTTTTCTGCGCTCATGATTTTCATTTAATAATTACAGCTTTATGTTTCAAGGCAGTGTCCCATTGGTTGACTGGTTTGATTAAAGATTTGCAACTTCTTTCAAACAAAGTGCACCTCGCTTTAGAGAACTCCAGCACTCACTATTATTTGTGGTGCTGCATTCACCTGTAAAACAGCTCTTACAAAGGACAATTACAGACTTTCTGTGGTGCTGTTTTAATCTGCTCAGCCTGCTGTAACTTTAACCACAGGCTGAGTGGCTTACAAAAAGCAGGCCTTGTTTCTCACAGCTCTAGAAAAAGACAGACACGATAAGATCCTTGGTTCATAGGTAGACAACTTTCTGTTGTGCCCTCATTTGGTGGCAGATGACGTCAGGATCTCTCTGTGCTCTCCTTCATCGGGAACTGATTCCAAGCATGTGGGCCCTGTCTTCCTTATCCCACAGACCCTCAATCTGAGGCCAGCAGCCTGGAGGCTGGCATTTCCAAACTCAAATTTCAATGGGACATTAACATCCAGTCCATAGTAGATAGCACAGAGATAGCATGTGCTGGCATGCCATATAAATGTTGCTGCAAATATTTGGGACTTGACTGCTTTAGGCACAGTTTCTCTTTAGATAGAGTGGTAAAGCATTCTGGGCCATATTTTGTGAACAATGTGCCCTCCAATGCATTTCATCCAGAGTTATTCCCCATGGGTTTCTTTCTAAGGTTTTTGTTTGAGATTATAATATAATTTCACCATTTTTCTTCTCTTTTCTCCTTTTAAATCCTTCCATATACTCCTCCTTGCTTTCTTTAAAATTCATGTGTAGGCATAATGTTAATGTGTAAAAATTATCCTTGTATTATTCAAATACTGATTTCTGTGCCCCCATATCTTGTTGTAATCCTTATTCTATTAATCTCCTGTCTAAATGTTGTGTAAACATTGCTCTCCAATTATTCTTTGATTGTTCAACAAAGAACTAATCAGTGAGTGACTGAGCAGGAGAGAGAATAGGGCTAGACTTTCAGTCAGGGGAAGAGGAGGGAGAGAGATGAAGAGGGGATGGGGATTCAGTCAGGAAAAGAGGGTCTAAGAGACCATAAAAAAATAGCTGGAGCAGAGAAAACCACAAAATGCAAGTATCTCAGAGATTTTGGCTGGGAGGTGGCCAGATTATTTTAGAGGACTAAAAATGATTTATACTGCTCAATTGTTGTGCCTTAAGGCTGTTAAATAAATAAAATAGTCCAGTCTCAATTATTCTGGAGCTAGCCCGGTTAAGAGAAAACTGCAACATTTATAAATTTGCACTAACATTCATAAATACTTTTTTCATTAAATGTAGTTTGTGTGTGTGTATGTTCCTTAATGCATACATACAACCTTCTCAGTCACTGTGTTACTTGTATGTATGTGTTTCAGGACTGACCTTTTGGTATTGGATAATTAATTGGTGTGCTCTTCCCTGTAAAAGATGGTTTCTCCCACTCTTAGCATTTTTTAGTTGCTTGTAGTTCTGAGTTTTGAGGTCTTGTAGACTTTCCTGGTCCATGTTAGCATGCCTATCGGTGTGGCTTTTGTTTGGGTAGTGAGATGTTATAGGTGTAGCTTCTGATATTTCTAGGAAACAAACAGAAAACTCCCTATTCCTCTGGCTGTTTTTGTCTTTTTTTTCTGCCCTGCTTCCCCCGGAACTGAGGACTGAACCCAGGGCCTTCTACTTGCTAGGCAAGCACTTTACCACTGAGCTAAATCTCCTGTCCCTCCTCTGGCTCTTACAACCCCCTCCCCCCATCTTTCACAATGATGCCTGAATCTTAGGTGCAGGAGTTGTGTTGTAGTTGAATCAGCTGAGCCTTGGCTCCACAATTCTGCATCCTGATAGGCTGTGCTTTTCTGTAATGACCTCCATATGTTGCAAAAGGAAGTTTCCTTGATCAGGGGTAAAGACTACGTTTACTTGGCTAGTTTCTTCCTTTTCTTTTGTTGGTTTTTCTAGACAGTTTCTCTGTGTGGCCCTGGCTGTCCTAGAACTCCCTTTATAGACCAGGCTGGCCTCAACTCATAGAGCTCATTTGCCTTTGTCTCCTGAGTGTTGGGATTAAAGGTTTGCACCACCACTGCCCAGGTCCCACTGTTTTCTTAATTTACATTATGTTCTTATTTAATTTTATTTTCAGAGAATAGCTCATGTGTCCCATGCTGGCCTCAAACTTCCTGTGTCGACTAAGATGGCCTTGAACTCCTGATCCACCTACTTCTACTTCCCGAGAGCTAAGACTACAGGTGTGTATGTGGTTTATGTACCCACTTTATGTGGTGCTGAGATACAGTCCATGGCTTGGTGCAAACACTCTGCCAACTGAGTTACATCCCTAGCCCATGTTTCTTAATTAATTAGTACATTTTTTTTCTTTTTACTTTAGTGTGCATTAACTAGTTGTCTTGTTGCAGATGACCCAGTTACCTGACAAAAACAACCTATGAAGGGTAGGTTTGTTTTGGCTCAGGGTTTCAGGTACAGTCTGTAGACCAAAAAAGGTGTGAGAGCAGGGGTGTGAGGCAGTGGCCCCCATCACATCTACAGTCAGGAAGTAGACAGTGATAAACTCTGGTGTTCAACTAACTTTATTTTTATACAACCCAGGACCCAGTTTGTGGGATGGTGCTTCCACATTCCCACCTTAATTAACCAGCCTGTAGATTCCCTCACAGACATTATGGGACTAGAGATTTCTTTCCATGGTGCTTCTAAACCCCATCAACTTGGCAATCAAAATTCATGTCATGCAACTTGTCTAAAATTTGTATCCTGTCACTGCTGTAAGTAGAAGTAACAATTTTCACAGTTCAACTATGTATTCAGATCTGTAACATTTACCATGAGAGCAAATATTTTGCACAGACAGTGACCTTGAGCTTGCAGCATGTAATTTCACTTTGTCTTTATGAATTGTATTTAAGAAACATTATTGTAATGGATGGGTTTTTTGTTTAGAATGTCAGGGTACAAATGTGAAACCAACGTCATGTAACTCTTGGTGAGTTCTGACGCTACCAGAGATGATGCTCTTTCTTTTTAAAGATTCGAAGAGAAATGACACACCCCCAATACTCCACATAGTCTCTGGAGTTTAAGCACTTGGCCCCCAGTTGACAGTCCTGTTTGAGGAGGTTCAGGAGGTATCGCGTTGTGGGAGGAAGTACACACTCGGGGTGAGCCTCATTCTATTTCCAGGCCTCTATGTGAGTCCTGCTTGCAGTTGATGTGAGCTCTCAGTATCCTGCTCTGCCACTATTCTGGATCCTGCTCTGATTCCTGACCACCACAGACTCCTACCTCCCAGAACCATAAGCTTAAATAAACTTTCTTCTATAAGTCGCCTCGGTCATTATCTCTTATTAGAGCAATACAAAAGGAACTAATGTATTTCCATAGCTCTATAATTGCACATATAGTTGCACACTTTGCATGTATTTAGGAAAAACATGGAATGGGGAGTAGAATTCAGAATCACATTTACAGGTTTAGCTGAAAAATCAGGGTTCCTATCACTGTGAATGAAACTCCTGTAACTGAACTTGCTAACCCACATCATGGGAACAGTCTGCAGATGGTGACTAGCTGAAGCAGATGGTGACCCAGTGGGTGTCAGAAGGTGAGTACTCACCAAAAAAATGTGTCCTGGGTGTCTTGGCCACTAAGTTTCTTGAGGTATATAACTCAATATGTAATATCTTACTATATGTTTTTTGGGCAATGTGTTTCAAATGGACAATAAAAAACACCACAGAGCAATAAAATACACACAGTGCAAATCAGTTCTGATTTATATTACACAATTGTGGTAGCTTATATAATAAACTGAGTATTCTGAAGAAGTGTTCAGAATACAGTCTCTGGGATCTGTGTAGGACAGTCAAATGCATCTGGCTTCATGAATTCTAGGCCTGGATTTCTATCATATCCATAATTGTATTACTCATGGCTGAGCACCTCTGCCTTACACCTTATCCTGGTCTCAGCGCAACCTGCTGCAGGTACACAGAGCGGTCACCTGGGGCAGCAGTGCTCAGCATGCTTCAAGCTTAGAGCAGAAGGGTTAGCAGGCCTCATTACCACCCACTTGGAGCCCCCTTCTTTTAAGCAGTGGGTTCACGCTGTCCTGAAGAGTAGTGTGGTTCGCATGAGTCTTGGCAGAGGTTGGGACGCCACTTGTCATCTCCTCCATTTTACCACCTGTCAGTCTGAATTCTGTCCATTACATATTGTTAAACCAGACCCTGACAGACACTACAGTTGTAGAGCAGAAGTTACCAAAATCTGTTTATCTTAATGTTTTGTTCTTTAAAAATGATTCCATGATGACTGTTACACAGTGCTGACTCTGAGGCAGCAGGCACAAACTGGGACTGTTCCAAGCAACTAGGACACATGATCACCAAAATAATAGGTGTTGATTCTAGTCATATTTCTCTTGTGACTGTCCCATGGAGACGATTAAATAAGGGTTAGAAGCTTAAACACACATTTTATCTACACGGATGAAAAATTAACAGAAAACTGCAAAAATTAGATTAGTTCTAGGGAATTCCATAGTTCTTAAGCAGGTGTGTGTGTATATGTGTGTGTGTGTATGTATGTATGTATGTGTGTGTATGTGTGTGTGTGCATGTGTTTGTGTGTATGTGTGTGTATTTGTGCATGTGTATGTGTGTGTATGTTTGTATGTGTGTGTGCATGTGTTTGTGTGCATGTGTTTGTGTGTATGTGTGTATGTGTTTGTGTGTATGTGTGTGTGTATTTGTGCATGTGTATGTGTGTGTATGTTTGTATGTGTGTGCATGTGTTTGTGTGCATGTGTTTGTGTGTATGTGTGTGTGTATGTATGTATGTATGTATGTATGTTTGTATGTTTGTATGTATGTGTGTATGTGTGTGTGCATGTGTTTGTGTGTATGTGTGTGTGTATTTGTGCATGTGTATGTGTGTGTATGTTTGTATGTGTGTGCATGTGTTTGTGTGCATGTGTTTGTGTGTATGTGTGTGTGTATTTGTGCATGTGTATGTGTGTGTATGTTTGTATGTGTGTGTGCATGTGTTTGTGTGTATGTGTTTGTGTGTATGTGTGTGTGTATTTGTGCATGTGTATGTGTGTGTATGTTTGTATGTGTGTGTGCATGTGTTTGTGTGCATGTGTTTGTGTGTATGTGTGTGTATTTGTGCATGTGTATGTGTGTGTATGTTTGTATGTGTGTGTATGTGTGTATGTGTATGTGTATATGTGTGTTAATGGGAAGGGGAAGAAGAGAATGGAGTGCGGTATGTGTGGGAGAGATATTGATTGAATCCTGACTCAGTCATCATTGTCAGGAAAAGGTGATCTATTTGACTCAGCCTCAGGTGTCCACTGTCATTCACAGACAGCCTCAGGTCTGCTCCCATGGGTCTTTCCTTGTGGATTCTGCCTGGCTGTACCTATGCAATGTTTGCTGTTGTCTGTTTGACCATGTGCTGTGGCTGTTATCAGTTACTCTCTTTTGTAACGTGTGCCAAAACTGACCTGCATTGTCTTTAAAAAAATAGTTATGTTTATCTTTAGTTTTATTTAATTTAGTATTTAATTTTATATACTGGGAATTTTTCCTGCATAACTATGTTTAACACTTTGATGTCTGGTGCTGATGAAGGCCAGAAGAAGCTATCAGATCTTTTGTAACTGTAGTTACATGTGGCTATGCGCTACCATGTGGGTGCTGGAAGCTAAACTTGGGTCTCTTGAAGAGCAGTCAGTGCCCTCGGCCCCTGAGCCATCTCTCCATCCCTATTTATTTTTGAGAATTTTATATATAATCTCTATATCTACATCACTGTTCCCTTTCCCCTTAACTTCTCTTTGTCCCCCTCCAAAATTTATGGTTTCGTTTTATTATTGTTACAGCTGTATATATGTATATATATGTATGTATGTGTCTGTATATGTGTGTATATATGTGTATGCATATGTATGTGTATGTATATATGTATATGTATGCATGAGTATGTATGTGTATATATGTATGTATATGTGTGTATATGTATGTATATGTATGTATCCATATATCTTACTGAGTCCATTTAGTTAACTCTCATGTACACATATCTAGGGCACTTGGGATTGGACACCCTATATGGAAACTCATTTCTGGAGGAAATTGATTTCTCAACTCTCTGTAGGATGATGTCATTATGCAGGTGAAGGTACAAGATAGAACGAGGCCTGTCATTGGTCGAGAAGGAAGGATAGGCAGGAAAAATGTTTTAGAGAGGAGGAGGAGACTGGAGTGAGAGGGAGAAGAGTGGCTGAGAGAACATGGAGGCAGATGTTAACATGCTTCTCTGCACATTTACAGGTTGTTATATGTATTCTTAAGGGATGGATGTGTACAGGATTTTGTGTATCTAGATGAGCAAACTGTATGTTATCTAGGTGGGCAATTATATCCTATCAATTGGATCAGAGATTATTGTGTTGTGTGTTCTTTCATGTGGCGATTTAATTGAGTTCAAGAGAGTGTGGTGGCTAGAGACACGGGGCCGCCATGGAATTGGAATGTGTATGTCTGGCATGGTGGTAACCTGCCTTGGGAACTAGACAGGTTAGAAAGATTGTTGCCAGGCTCAGAGAGTAGCCAACAGCAGTGTGATGTGGAATGGAGCTAAGCGGGTGAGACGCTTTGCTGACTGAAATGAAGATACCAAACAGATGTCATGGGGTGCTACGGTGAGGGTACCTAGTGTGGGGTAAAAGAAACCTTTATTTAATGTAACAGCAACAGGTCTCAGCAGCTGTTGACCAACTCTTCATCTAGGAGGGGAACCATGTGTAAATTCATCTGTCCATATTGTCATGGCAAACTTCCTCTTGGCACCACACATACTTGTGGCATCAAAACTGACTTACGCATCTGTGATCCTTGCTGACACAGAAGACTGTGTACTTGGGTCTCAATTAGTTGGAACAATCCCAGCTCTCAGCTTCCTGTCTCCTCGGTACCATAAAAAGAAAGTTCATTTCATAGTTAGGGGCCGTGCATACTTTCCAAGGGATTTATACTTCCTTAGGCATTGTGGTGGCTAGTGTTCATCAACTTGACATAAACTAGTGTCACCTGGGAAGAGGGGTACTAAGTCGAGGACCTGCCTCCATCATATTGGCCTGTAGACAAGTCCTTGTGGCATTTTCTTGATTAAGTATTGTTGTGGGAGGATGCAGTTCACTGTGGGCCATGCCATCCCTGGGCAGGTGGTTCTGGGAGGTAGAAAAAAGCCTTAGAGCAAGACAGTAAGTATTCTTCCACAATTCCTGCCTTTGCCCCTGCTCAAGCTTCTGCCTTGACTGCCCTCTGTGATTTACTGTGATGGGACCTATAAGCCAAACAAACTCTTCCCTCCCCAGTTGCTTTTGATCATGGTGTTTATCACAGCAATAGGAAACAAAGTGGAGCAGATGTCTCCTTGGCCTGTAGGGCATTAGGGAGGTAAATCAGAGTGTGTAGGTCAAGTTTTAATAAGATCTTTCCTGGATCTTGCTAATTTACTGCAGAGTTTCAACACTAGCTGGTGTTTGTTTTACCGTGCCATTGTGGGTGGCAGCACTTTGGAGAGTTACACATACTTTTTACATTTTTAAAAAGTTTTATGTTATTGTACCCAGGTGTTTATACCAACAGAAATGGACAAATAAATGATTCAGGGTAACTCAACTTTTGCTTGTGAAGTGATGCTGTATTTGTATATAAGCATCAATAATTATTATAGTTTCATAATTCTGCCTTTTCACTCATTGAACTCATTCATCACTCAATGTGTGCAGATGCCTATCTGACCCACTTCAGTCACTATGTTAGAGCAGGGAGCCTCAGCCTGAGCTCTAGGAGTGCAGACACAGGGAAAGGCTCACACACTTTGCCAGAGTGTGCCCATTGCTTCAACATAGAGCAGAAAGACACGGATGGAGGAAAAGGTCTAAATCAGGAATCTTTTCACAAGCTCTGAAGAATGGGCATGTGCCTGAGGCTCTGATACCCTTGTTGGATGGGGCAGCTGGTGGGAGATCAATCCACCCACGTTAATATCATCAGCGAAGTTAGTCACTTGGACAATGGGACCACTTCTGAGCTCTGACATTCTGTTTTCTCCGTTGGGGAAAACAGAATTCCTAATTCACTGCCACCTATTTTTGTGCTGCAGTGGATTAGGCAAGATTACAGTGGAGAGGTAATCTTACCTCTCAGGTTTCTTCATTGAGTGTCTTTCTGTGACATATGAAGTTTGCATTTGATGCCTTTTTATGGGCTTCCACAGTGTCCCGAATTTCTCCTAACAGCACAAACATAAATTCAAGTTTCAAGTTTTAAATGCTAATTTCACCCATAAATTCTAAGTTCCTTGAGGACAGGGACTGGAAGAGCATTTCCTTCATGGTTATTGCTCTGCTACCTGGCACAGCCTGTGCAATATAATAAGCTCTCCGTATTTATTGAAAGAATGAATGAATAAATAAATGTATAGAGTCAGGCTATGTAAACCGAGACATAATTTTCTCCCAAAGCTGACCAGCGTTCTTTTAGAATGCTATTAGCTAAAACATTTTTGCTTTATAGCCTTCATTTCTCATAAAACTTGATGTTCTCCAAAGTATTTTTAAAATTTGCTTCAGATGGCAGGCAGTGACTTTCCCCCTCGTAAGACCTCATCAAAATGATGGTTTGGGAGCATGCAAAGTAGTGGCCCATCCAAGTACTGACAGTGCAGGGAGAAGCCTGATAAGCCCCGGGATCTTAGACATTGAGCCAGCAGGAGAACTATCAGGTAGAGAAGACTGGGAGGCAGTCCAGACTTAGATGGTTGTTGGGTGGCACTGCAGTAGATATGAAACTGGCCTGCTGATAAAACCTGGACACCCTTGCAGTAAGGAAGACAGGAGGAAGAAGGGTAATCAAAAGAGTAATTCAAGATCAGCTGTAGTTAAGATTTGACAGTTGTATCTACTCTCTACCTTCTGCTCCTGTCCCCAGAGTGGCAAGCAGATGTCATGGAAACACTCAGACATTCTTTTCTAGAGAACTCTCTGGAGTAGGCAGTGTGAGGTTGCAGATGTCTTCCTTCTAGTTCCACAAAGCCTAGAGTGAGCTGTTATTGACAAATCCATCCACGTCTGTACTGGTAGTTTTATGTCAGCTTGACACAAGCTGGAGTCACAAGAGAGGAGGAAGTCTCAACTGAGAAAATGCCTCCATGAGATCTGACTGTAAGGCAAACCTGTAGTGCATTTTCTTAATTAGTGACCCAATGTGGAAGGTCAGCCCACTTTGGGTGGGGCCACCGCTAGCCTGGGTCCTATAAGAAAGTAGACTGAGCAAGCCATAGAAAGCAAGCCAGTAAGCAGCACCCATCTGTGGCTTCTGTATCGGCTGCCACCTCTATGTTCTTAGCCCTGCATGTGTTCTTTCCCTGACTTCCTTCAATGATGGACTATAATGTGGAAGTGTAAGCCAAGGAAACCCTTTCCTCTCCAAGCTGCTTTTGTCCATGGTGTATCACTACAGTAATAGTAACACCAAATAAGACGAGGACCAAAGGCATCAGCCTTCCCACCAAGAAAAGAATTCTGGAGGGAAAACCTGCCTGTAGGCACATGAACGAGGAAGCCTTCTTATCTCCAAATGGTTAGAGCTTCTCAACTCTGTAATGCCAAAGAGGACCCCCAAACATGAAAGAGTAAGAGTTCAGATTCACTAGAAGCAGGCTCAAATTAAATCCGGTTTCAGACTGCCAAAGCAAAGGAGGATAGAATTACTAAGATGGTGAAGAAAATCTACCTCAGAGAAGACTGATGGTCAATAAACCAAACAGAAAGCCCATCTTGCATTAAATAACAGGAGGGGGCATGACAGAAATTACAAATAAAAACCACGATTGTTACGACAAAGACTCTAACTCTCATTACTTGAGCACAAGCTTTGTGTTCCCTCCAAAATCACGGGGGAATAGTTGTTCTACCAAAAATCCAATTTTATGGTTTTCCCATCCTCTCACCTTTGCTTCTAGTTAGGGACAGATGACTATTCATAGGGATAGGATGTGGGCTGAGGAAGCATGGCTTCTGATAGAAGGGTTGCTTGTGAATATGAAATGTTCTCGTTTTGTGTTTGAGCACTTGGCTCTGACTGGTAGTGCTGTTTGGGAAGGTTGTAGAATCTTTGATAGGTGGGATCTCTCTGGAGGAAGTGCATCACTGGGGAGGGCCTCACCTTTGGGAGGTGGGGCCTCATAAGAGGAAGTGAAGTGCTTCATTGGAGTGGGTCTTGAGGTTTGATCACCCCGCTTCTTTCCTTATTGTCATTTTTGCTTCCTCACCGCAGATGCAGTGTGACCGTCAATGCTTTTTTACCCTCGTGGAATGTACACCCTGGACTATAAGTCAGAATAGACTTTTCCTTAACTTGCTTGTCAAATATTTTGCATTAGCATTGGGCTAACTAATTCAATTGGCAAGATTTAACTTTAAAAATGAACAGAAGAACAGGAAATGAGAGAAGTGTCTCAGAATCTGGAAAGACCAGGAAAAGAGAATTTGGGAAAGCTTAGATATCCATCAAGAAGTTCTATGAACTAAAATGAACTAAAAAGGTTTTTTTTAAAGGTATAGTATACATCACAAAAAAAGAAAATTTATCAACTGATGTACTAGAAGAAAATTCATAGAACTGAAAATCAGTAAAGTTTGGATAGTTAGCTTAAAACATTAACAGCCCAGACTCAGTCACACTAAACTTCAGAATGCTAAAAGATGTAAAGTGAAAATCTGAAAATTAAGACTTCAAAAGAAAAATAATCAGACTGTCTCGAGGTTTCTCAGCAGCCTCACTGGGTGCCCATAGTCAGTGGAGAATTAATTCAGTATTTGAGAAAACCATTTCAGCATGAGTTAGCAATATAAACCAAGCCTATTGCTAACGAACAAGAAGGAAGAAAGACTTCCAGATACTTAAGAACATATTTCACCTCTGTCTTTCCTTCCTAAAGCTACAATAAAAACTTAGGAAAAATTAAGTTCAGCAGATTTTAATTGCCCCAAACATGACTCACAAATGGGGCAGCCTCCTGTCCCCCAAACAGGACAGGTTCAGAGCACTCTCGCCTGTAACATGGTCAGCAGCCACTGTAGACTGAGATGTAGGCGAGGGCAGATGAGCTGGCACTTTACAGCTTGCCTTACCTTAGTGGTCTCACCAATCTGCCTCTTGTGCTTGACTGAAGTTTGGTTGTTGTGGCTGACCAAATTACAAAAGTATATCTTCAGGTGGGCTTTCTGTTTGTTTGAATGCAGGTCAGCCTTAACTGAACAGTAAGTTATTAACTTCAGCACTCTAGCAATGGACAGCAAAACCAACGTGGGTACGATGTATACCATGTCACACACTTCCTGATCCTGGCTCCATAGATGCCCACTAGGAGTTCCAGGTTCTGGAGTCCCCAAATAGGGAACTGGATAGAGGCCCAAAGATGAAGCAAGCAAAGCAAAACGGTATTTTAAGAAACAAGGTAAACTTTTCAGGGAGGTAATAGGCAGGGCCAAGGAGAAAGCTAAGTAGCTCAAATGATCCATTGTGCAAAGAACTAGGACCTTTATGCATCGTTCACATCTCAGGTCTTTACCTGGGAGCTTGCGTTTCAGTTTCAGCCACAGATCACCATCAGATTTCGTATAGTGCCCTGTACTTGCTGTGTCTGGACCACTAAAGCAGGCTGGGTTTGGTCCCTTTGGCTAGGAGTCTCCAGCTCCCCTCTCTGTCCATTTGTTTATCTCATATACTAACTGTGTAAGGCTTTGCACAGCGCCTCGCAGATTGCTTGCTTTTTCCTTCTTCCCTGCCTCAGGGAGCATACACTGGCATCTTTCTCTTCTGGTTTCCCAATTTAACATTGCTTAACATTCCTCCCACAAAGCATAGACACACACCTTCCTCTCTGTGTGTCTGCATCTTTACAAAGGAAGACTGCTGGAGTGAGGGTCCTGTGAATTATTTTAGAGGAAGGTCAGAGAATTATTTTACCACATAATTCAGAAAAACAAACAAATAAACAAAAAAACCAGCAACAGAAGGTGAGGCGTTTTCCTGCTTCTGTTTCCATAACTGCTATGTTGCCATAGCTGGGGGCAGCGTGTTTTAAATCCTGGAGGTGTTACAGCACTTTTGATACTAAAAGGAACCCGTCATTCTTAGAATATATCTTGATTGGTGCTACTCCAGCAGCCAGGTCAGACTATGAAGTTGTAGGTGTACCCATTGCACGTGTTACTTTTGATTTTGATATGTGCTGGTTCATTCTGCCCCAAGTCATGTTTGAAGAGACAGCCATTGATCAGCCTCTGAGTCGAAGTCCCTGTGTTACCTGGGCCCTTATACTGCTACCATGAGGAGTCATGAGAGAGGAGGGGACAGTCTATAAACGCAAAGTGCTCTAGATGCCTCGAGCACTATCTGGAGATAGGTAATGGCAACATAAAATCATGTCCCACAACAGCAAACTGTAAAACTCACAGACATGTCCAGGGAATGAGAATAAACATGGTGACTCGACTAGGACACACTCGGAGGCTGAGGAAATATTTTTGATGGGGACATGGTCATGATTCAGAGTAGAGAACTCAGATGTTTGGAATACTGAAGGAGGTACTGGAACTAGTTGGGGCTGGATTCAGAAACTTTAGAGACGGCTGACTTAACATGCCTCTGTCTGAAGAGAAGCTCCAGGTTCAGTTCTGCTGTTGGTGTGTTTTACCCCACGGTCTTACAGCTGTGTTGGCATGAGTAGTCTTAACACAAAGGTGCCTTGCACATGCAGAATACTGGTTAGTAGAGAAGGTGGTTTTCTAGTTTTGCTTAAGGAAGCTGAACTTGAGGAGAGAAGTTGAAGTGATTAAGGCTGTAGGCAGGGCAGTTTTGTAATACTCAGTAGGAACTGAACACTGACCACTTGGGTGTTCCACTTTTTGAGCGCTCTTGAGTGTGTGTGTGTGTGTGTGTGTGTGTGTGTGTGTGTGTGTGTTAATTGTCAGAGACAGAGGAGACACACAGACTTGGGTTCAAATCCTCCTCTGCTTGAGGCACACTCCTCACGCCTGTGATAGCTACCTCCTGACTGTCTAGTCAAGTGTCCCCTGAGCCACGGTGTGCATGGTTGTAAGATGGAGCCGACCACTTCCTCACAGTGCTAGTGTGAGAATTAAGCACATGAGTATGCCTCAACACACTTGCAGGTACAGTCTGTTCACAGAGCATTGAACATAGTACATAGCCATGAGCTACTAATTAAGAATCTAGAATTTTGCTGACAAAGGTTTGTGGGGGAACTGTGAACAAACTACCCACTTAACCTGCAGACTTTATCTTTTCTAAATGGAATTTTTGTTATGATCTAACTTGCTTATTTGCTCTGATTAATGCCTAGACAATGGGGATACCTATCACTCCTGGAGATTACTGTCACTCAAGTATCACTTGTAGGATAAAGATCCCATACAAACAGATAGATTGTTGGGCCTCAGAGGTCTAGAATCCACTTCCCCATCTTTTGCTTATGCCCTAGGGTTAGGGGAGGAATCAACCTTAGGGCCCAGAGTTCCAGATTGGTGGCCTATAGCCTGCTTCTCACCTGTGTCAACTAGGGTAACCTAGGCTGACTGCAGTGGATTCATGAAGACACCAGAGGCCAGCCCTGAAGAGTCATACTAATCTTCTAAACAAACATCACTGTAGCCATAGTACTGGAAGATGGGCAATGTGCTTTGCTTTACAGGTTGATTTCTACATGTGGCATAGCAAAAAGCTCTGGGGACTTGGAAAGCAGTCATCCAAGTTTATCCAGTAAGCCCCTCCTACAGTGGAGCAGCAAGGGACTGAGTAGCAGGAAGGGAGCCTTCTTGGGCATTCACTAGACTCCTTGGCCTGCCAATTCCAGCAGAGATATTGGCATCAGCCATCCCTATCCAGTAAGACTTAGTGACTCTATCTATGTTCATTTTAGAATGTAGTTCTGGAGAGGACATTAACATTCCCAGCTCAGCTGTGTCATCCTGGTTACCACAGCAACGGAGGGAAATATAGTTTGTGTCCAATGGTTATTTCTCCACACTAATGAAATGGACATTTTTCTTCAGTGAATTGAATCAAAACTAATTGAGTAGTAATCAGCACAGAACCTGAAGTTCAGAGCTGTGTAGTCTGACTAGCGCTTTGTAGAAACACAGAAACCATTAACTATCTTCAAATGAGATTTTTTTTTTAAATTAATGCATCTAAGTAACCTATTACAGATGGGCATGAATGTTATCACACAAAAAGCCCCTCATTTGTTTAGTGCTGGGAGGGGAAATTTATTTTCAACTAATTCAGGTACTGATAGCATTCTATGGTTGGTCTTATCCTTCACCTCAGTAAATGTGCCAAACTGAAGCATGTTCCTTGATGTATGTGTACATAGGGATACATACATATTTATTTACATATCTTATATGTATATTACACATATTTATTTTAATCTCAGATAGTTTTTGAACCAAGTGCTTTTTCATGATATCAGCTATTCTGGAAGCCTATTTGACAGTGGGGATGACAGAGTGCCTCCTCAACCCCTTCCACATTTTTCCAGTGTCTCAGAGCAGAGTCTGCCAGACTCCAGGGTAGAAATCATATGATATGGAAGTCACAGGCTCATCACTGCAGTTGTTGGATATATATACATGTGATTCTTGACTAACCCAACAGTTCTTTTTGCTTATTTGAACCAAAGGTATAAACAAAATTACATGTATAAATTAATCCTCTGAGACTGTAGTAGCAGTTCTTACCTAAGAGATATGACACAATTCACTATAAGCATACACTGATATGATATACAGTCAGCATATACTGATACTATACACTATCATACACATTGATACGGTACACTATCAGTACACACAGATATGGTATACTATCAGTATACATTGATACTGTACACTATTAGTACACACTGACATGATACACTATCAGTATACATTGATACTATATACTACCAGTATATACTGATATGATACACTATATCAGTACACACTGATATGATACACTATCAGTATACATTGATACTATACACTATCAGAATATACTCATGATACACTACCAGTATATACACTGATATGAAACACTATCAGTATACACTGATATTATATACTATCAGTATATGTTGATACTATATACTATCAGTATATACCAATATGATACAGTATATCAGTATGCACTGATATGATACACTATCAGGATACACTGATACACTACCAGTATAAGTGACTCACTGCTAATGAGCATTCCCTTACTCTGCTGTGACAGACTGTAAGATTTCCCCTAAATTTTAATAAAGCTGAGCAGTCAGGTGTGATCAGAGAGCTGGCCACAGGTAAATATGTTCTTGATTTCAATTGCCTAGGTTCTCTTCCTCATATGGGCAACTGAGATGCATCTGACACCCTTGTGTCCTTAGACAGAGCTTTCTTGGCATCAAAAACTCTGAGTGACAAGAGTGTTAATCAGTGTCCTCTGTTCCCTAGGATAGTCCCTGAACCTCACCTGCACAGGCCACTGAGGTTGTCCTCTTGAGGTTGCAACTAGGATAAGGCAGACAGGGATTCAGAAAACTTCACCTCAATATTCAGCAAATTGATAAGCATTGAGTCATTTCCCTGGGACTCAGTTTAGTGCTTCCAATCTGCACCACATTCACAATAAAAATTGATTGTGCTGTAATTTTTAAGAACAGCCAAGCCCACAGATACCTGTTAGCATTTCTACAAGGTTGATAACATTGCCCTGCAGCCAGTCTCTCAGCTGGTTGGCTGGACAAGTAGAAAGGAGGGAACAGAAAGAGGAAGAAGGGACTCATCACACACCTTCGTTTTTTATAGCCTGTGGGTCTCAATGTGGGAGAAGAAACTCCCCTATCACCATAGCAACCTAAGTGCATCTCAGTAGGATTAGAGTTTGAAAGGAGAGACAATCCAAGTTTGGATGAATTGGGGGCAACATGAAGAAGAGGGACCTTCACTAGAAATAAACACAGGGAGGTGCTAGGGTGATAGAAGAGAGTAGATTTATGGTTTATGACATTCCTAAAATATCTTTATTTAATAATGAAAACTTCATTATCCGGGCCTGGGTTGAAGTGTTGCTGTGGGCCCTCTGAGGATCCCAGCAAAGATCTTTCATCTTGACAGAAGTTCTAAATTACAACATTAGTGTTCTAACCGAGAGCCTGTTATTGCCTATTTGGTCTGCCCAGGGAAATGAGACACACATTGCTGGAGTGTGGGTTATTGAAATCTAATAGCTTGGAATATTAAAAATGGGGGTTGGGCTGAGGGAGGTCTCTCCTTCTCTCCCCTTCTCTCTTGCTTCTTCTCCATGAGTTGGGGATAACACTACATAATGAAACTACATGTTTACTGAACTCTCATTATTTTTCGGGTTCGAAAGTGATTTTTCTTTATTATGGTTCAAACCATTACCATGCTTCACATCATTAAGACTTCAACATAAGGAGACCCCCTAAAGCTAATTTCAGATCAACTCTGTGAACCTGTTGGGTTTTATTTTCATCCAAAATACCCCTATCTGCTTTTCAGCTATGTGGCCTGACCTCCAAAAAAGTGTTTGGTCTTTAGATGTTTCAAAGACAATTAGGTCTCACCAGCTCCCAGGGTTTGACTAACGGGCAGAACGGATGGTTCTCTGGATCATAGTTCAATTTCCACTCCTTCTGGCAGAGCTGGAAAGCAGCCATTCAGAGTCAGAAAGTAGGAGGGGTCCTGCAGTGGCCATGGCTTTCCCATACTTTTCCCTCCCTCCCTTCTGCTCGTGTGACTTAATTCACTTTCTGTTTCTGGGAGGGTCTTGAGAGCCAGTCTTACAAACGGAATGCCCTAAGCAGTTACATATCCACAGCAGACGAGCTCCCCCACCCCCACCTCCAAGTGCATGCTTTCAAGGTAGGACCTCACCTATGTTCGTGCATGCTTCAAGGTAAGGCCTCAACTGTGTTCACAGTCATGCATGAGGTGCCACTACTGCTATCCCTGAAAAGCTCACACTTAAAGCATTGTAGCACTGGGTGTCAGTTCCAGTTTCTTCACTCCCAAACCTCAACCTGCTGCCCCTCAAGCTCTTTGGAGCTTTTCTGGATGTGCAGGAAGTTTACTCCGGCTGATTGATTGCTGAGCTACCTACTACTTTGTTCCTCAAGGCTTGCCTCAAGACGAGCCCACAGGCAGCCACTCCTTTCCCTTAAGACAGAGACTGAAGACTTGCGTAGAAGGGAACCCACTGGATGGAGTAGTATGGTGGTTGCCTAACTTGGGTAAGCAGTGGTCTAGTTCTCACCAGATGGCTAAGTGTGGATAATAGTGGATTATAAATGAGTTCTTCCAGAAATCCTAAATGAGACTCACTGTTAAAAATGACTGTGATGTAGTGCAGGGCCACAACCTCATTTATGAGTTATCACTCTGACTATCTGGGACCGTTGTCGCCAACTGACATGCAGACACAGGTAAGTATATTGATTAGCTGACTGCAGGGTTGGGAAGGATTACAGGTAGGCCAGCCCTCTGTCACTGAAGACAGATGAAGACAGAACTGCAGTCTGGACACAGCTTGAGAGAGTGGCGAGAGAGAAGCCTTCCACAGGTCAGCCTAAGCAAGGCGATGGATGGTCCCAGTATGTGAACATGGGTACATATATGTGCACATGTGCATATGTATTAATGAATGTGTGCATGTGTCTATTCATATACATGTGCATGCTTCTATGTATTGTATGTGTGTTGTATTTGTGTATATACTTGTGTGTGTATATGTGTGTGTGTGTGTGTGTGTGTGTGTGTGTGTGTGTGTGCGTATGCACATGCATTCATAGGCGATACCTGCTTCTTCTGGAGCTGGACATAGATTGTGGAAGAGAAGAGGACTAAAAGGCCAGGAGAAGAAAGCAGGGCCTGTGTCTGTGGTTTTCCAGAAAGCCAAAGGCGTAGAAGGCAGACCTAGAGGCTTCCCAATCATTGTTTGAGAATCTGACTTAGACACTACCGTCTAAGTGCAGAAAACTTGGCACTCTGTGTCTGGAGGATACAATTCCATTTTACAGGGATCCAAGACTCCTGGCAGGGGCCTGCCCATTTACACTTTTTAAACAGCTTTTTGGGATGGCTGGGACATAGTTCAGTTGGTAGAGTACTTGCATAAAGGCACAAGGTTCGATGGCGAGGACTGCATAACAGAGGGGACAGGGATACATACCCATTGTCCCAGTACTCAGGAGATACAGGAAGGAGGATTAGAAGTTCAATCATCATCAGCTACAAAATGAGTTCCAGGCTAGCCTAGGATATAAGAGATCTTGTCTCAAGTTAGGTGGCTGCTGGGGAGATGGATCAGTTGATAAAGTGCTTGTCATGAAAGTTTCTTGGCAGGGGCTTTGATCCTCAGAGCCCACATAAATGATGGGGGAGGGGAAATGTGGTGACATATATAATTCTAGCCATCTGAGAGATGGGATCCCTGGAGAAAGTTAGCGAGCTAGATTAGCCAATAATGGTGACTTCTGTAATCTGCTTGTAGATCCTGCCTCAATGAATAAGGTAGAGCGTGATTAAGAAAGATGTCATCCAGAGACTGCCCCACCTGGGGATCCATTCTATATATAGCCACCAGACAATATTGTGGATGCCAAGAAGTGCATGCTGACAGGAGCTTGATATAGCTATCTCCTGAGAGGCTCTGCCAGAACCTGACAAATACAGAGGCAGATGCTTGCAGCCAACCACTGAACTGAGAACGGGGTCCCCAATGGAGGAGTTAGAGAAAGAACCAAGGGAGCTGAAGGGGTTTGTAACCCCATAAGAACAACAACAATATCAACCAACCAGACACCCCCCCTGCCCCGCCATAGTTCCCAGGAACTAAACCACTATCCCAAGAGTACACAAGGATGGTACCTTATGGCACCAGCCACATATGTAGCAGAGGATGACCTTGTCGGGCATCAATGGGAGGAGAGGCCCTTGATCTTAACCAAGGCTCAATGTCCCAGTGCAGGGGAATGTCATAGCGGGGAGGGAAGTGGGTGAATGGGTGTGGGAGCACCCTCATAGAAGCAGGGGGAGATAGCAGGTTTCTGGAGGGGAAACCAGGAAAGGGGATAACATTTGAAATGTAAATTTTTAAAAAATCCAATTAAGGAAAAAATGTCAAAAAAGAGAACGATGTCAACTTTGGGCTTCCACACATATGTGCATGCATGTGCATACGCATGTGTGCTCTCACAAATGTGAACACACATAATGCATGCATGTACACCTTATATACAAACACTTTCATAAAAAGAAAAAGAGGAAGGAGGAGGAGGAACAGGTAGCACAGTGCAGTTTGGGTTATTCACACTTCATGAATTAGGGCAAGGGACCAGGCTTGTCACTGTTTGACCTTGTCAATGCTGTATGGCCTTTCTACACCTGAGTTTCCACATTTTTAAAATGGGATAAAATGGTTTCCATTTATGTAGAATGAGAGCATGTGGGAAGTGCTCCCACAGCTCACACAGCAAGCTCTCAGTGACTGCCACTCACTGACAGTAGTTACTTTTTGAGCTGTGTGCAGAGTCAGAGCCAGGACCCCTCCATCCTCCTGTGAAATGGAGGTGCATCTGCTTACAGCCTGCTACTCCCTTCTGCACACCAACTCATCTCTGGATTCCTTACAGCCCTGAGACACCATATGAGTGCTATGGGGATAGCTGTGCTTGGTTAAGGGACACTGACAAGTGCAGATGCAGTTTTTCTTAATATTTTCTATATACGGTTGATTGAATCCATGGAGGTAGGATCCATGCATATGTCAGGAATCACATAGATGAGGAGGCCTGCCACTCAGCTTCGGAAATGCACGGTATGGCAGACTAGTGGTTTATTCACACCTGTCATGGGCAGTGGGCCATTTTGCTTCCACAGTTGAATGTGACACAGAACTTGAAGCATCGCACTGTCGACTGCATTTCAAATACGATTCATTTTTCTAAACTAATTTTCACCCTTCATTTAGAAACACACCTTCTTGTAGACCAGCACAGACCTGAAGTACATATTAAAACTTCCTTACACTGCATGAACTTGCTGCAAGACAGGAGAACACAGGGAAAGGAGGGGGGGGGGAGATGGCTTAGTGGTTAAGACTATTGACTATTCTTTTCAGAGGACTGAGGTCCAATTCTCAGTGTCCCCATGGTGGCTGACAATTGTCTGTAATGTGGTACATAGGCATATATGCAAGAAAAAATGCATACATATAATTTTTTTTAAAGGAGGCAGAGAGAACCTGTGGTAATAGAACGCTGACTGACCACTGGTGGTCTCATCCACATTATTTTATTACTTTTTTAAAAAGAGTCAGGCAAAAATACCCTGAGAACATTTCTATGTTCTCTCTCTCCTCCCTCTCCTCCCTCTCTTGAAAACAAGGGAATCAAAATTTAAAGAAGCAAAAATTTGAAGGTAAAAATGATGGTAAGTAGTCTGAGGAAATCGCTCAGTGAGGGAAGAGCTTGCCAAACAAGAAGACCTGAGTTCAGTCCTCCAGAAACCAGGTAAAAGAGCTGGGCATGATGGTGTGAGTGTAGTCCTATCACTGGAAAGGTTCAGACAGGGGGATCCCTGGGGATCCCCAGTTAGCGAGTCTTCGAATTAGCAAGTTGTAGGCCAGGGAGAGACCCTGTCTCAACAGACAAGGTAGAGATCAATTGAGGAAGACATTTAATATTTAATTCTGACCCTCATACACTAGTGCACACCTCATACCAATGTACATGGGTGCACCTCCCATATCAAGACACATACACTCACACACACACACATGAGAGCAGGGCACACACTTCAATACATATATATCTGCACACACACATTTACACACACACATACACACACATGCATGCATGCACGTTCACACCACACATACATAAAGACAGGCACACTCCCTACTACTAACAGATATACACATACATGCACACACATATGCACACATACATGCACACATGCATACACATATACATACATGCACACAAACACACACTCACATGAACACACACATACACACACACACACATGCACAGGCACACTGGCAGGTGGCAGAGCTGTGACCTGACTTATTCTACATCTTATTTAATTTTATTAGACCACAGAGTTCCTGGCAAAAAAGAACTTCTTTTGTTTCCATATTCCTTTCCTGTCTCATTCTTGTGACCTTGCTCCGGTTAGCCAGAATTGGTACCCTGAACTTTCACCTTTCACTCACTGACCTTCCTTGTCTCTTGGAAAAATAACAAACCTCATAAACCCTGGCGTACTCAGGAGTGCATCTTTGGTGGGCACAAAGGCAGCATGATGAACAATAGGTTCTCCCTAATTAAATTAGCTCAGGTAACGGTGCACCCTGAGATGGGAACACATCCATTAACGCTGTTATTATTGTCAAGGACAAGAATGGCCCATTGAGAATTGATGAGGGAATAAGCTGCCCATATGCTGCAGACCATAAGGAAACAATTGATAGGCGATGCTCCACGAGGAGCTTCGGGTGGGATTGATAATGTGTCCTCCCTAGTAAAAGACACACACGCAGCATCAGGAGGGCGAGGGCCTGGCATCTGCCTAATCAATGGACTGTGCAGGGTCTGAGGCAACGACAGGAGCAGGCTTCACATTAATATTATAATATGATATGTTTATAGGACCAGGGCATTCGAAAGAGATCCCAGCAACACGGTGTGGGAGGTGTTTTAATTGAGTCCGTCTTCTGAAAGGGAGGCACAGGCATCATCCCTTGAAGAAAGGGGTCACATGGAGAGACGGTTTTGAACTTGGTTTCCCTTCTAAGTGGTCTTTGCTTTTCATCACATGCAACCCATAGAATGAATTATTTAGCGACTGACTATTTAGTCGGGGAGGTATTCAGGCAGACAGAAGGCTTGGCTGCCCCCTACTCAAAGGAAGATAAAATAAAATATGCATATCTTCATGCCTTCCTGGAGCCATAAGCCTGTTCTGGTTCACTGGGGATCCATCTCTGCCTTCATGATCTACAGTTTTATGGACAGAGGGGAGCTGCACAGAGCCAATTACACCCATGGAGCGAGTCCAGGAAGAAGAGGAGCAGTGCGGCTTCTAGCAGTGATTTGCTGCTGGTGGGCTGAGCTAGACAGGAAAGGGCTAGAGAGGGGAAGGTTCCCAGAGTAGGGGTGCGAGGCAACTGCTACAACCACATCAAATGGCTTGCAAAAGCGTGTCGGGAGCACAGACCTGTGCGCGCCTGTAATTCAGGGCTCAGGGCACATGCGCAGCCGAGGATGGCTGAGCACTGCATTTCCAATGCACACAGGACCTCTTAGGTTTGCTCCTGGCCCACACGAGTTGAAATTTTTCTGAGTCTGTTTAAAGGAAAAGACCCGGGCCGTCTTTCACATAGGTCCTACCCACTGAAGCCAGCTCTAGGACGTCTGAGAAAGTAACTCTGCCCTGACTCCTCTGTGAGACTGTCCAGTGATCTTGACTAGGCTGAGATAAGGGGTCAAAGGCAACTACACTTAAATACTCCCGTGGCAGGTTGTCTACACACCCTGTAGTCGGGTCACACTGCTACCTCTTTGTGTGTACTTCCTCCTACAAGAAGCACACTTCTCACTTCCTCGTACAGGAAGCACACTTCTCACTTCCTCCTACAGGAAGCACACTTCTCACTTCCTCCTACAGGAAGCACACTTCTCACTTCCTCCTACAGGAAGCACACTTCTCACTTCCTTCTACAGGAAGCACAATTCTCACTTCCTCCTACAGGAAGTACACTTCTCACTTCCTCCTATAAGAAGCATACTTCTCACTTCCTCCTACAGGAAGTACACTTCTCACTTCCTCCTATAGGAAGCACATTTCTCACTTCCTCCTACAGGAAGCACACTTTTCACTTCCTCCTACAGGAAGCACACTTCTCACTTCCTCCTACAGGAAGCACACTTCTCACTTCCTCCTACAGGAAGCACACTTCTCACTTCCTCCTACAGGAAGCACACTTCTCACTTCCTCCTACAGGAAGCACACTTCTCACTTCCTCCTACAGGAAGCACACTTCTCACTTCCTCCTACAGGAAGCACACTTCTCACTTCCTCCTACAGGAAGCACACTTCTCACTTCCTCCTACAGGAAGTACACTTCTCATTTCCTCTCTTCTCAATTCCTGGTCCCCTGCACTCCTCTACCCAGATCTCCTCCCCTCTACTTCCTGTCCTCACTTCCTTCCAACATAGCTTATTTCCTGTGCTTGTTTTTTTTTTTAGCAGGTCAGCGCAGAGGCCTATGCCACCTCTGCCCTGCAGTTTTACCATCTCAGTTGCTTGGTACAGACCTTCCCAGGTTCCCAAAGGCCTCATGAAACCTCCATGCAATCACTGGCTTCTCTATTCACATACCCACCTATACTCAGTCACAGTACAGCTACCCTCCCTGCATCCCCGGTTCCTGTCTTTAATGCCAGAGCACTTTTTTCTTTACACCAAAGTGTGCAGAAAACTAACCTTCTCCATGCTGCCTCATGGCGACTCTTATGCACTCTTGGCTTTTGTGTCCATCCCAAGTGGACTCCTGTATTCTTAGTTGGATTTGAGCCTGCTACTGCATCTGGACTTCAGTTCTCCTTGTTGTCTCTGACTCCCTGTGTTCTCTAGAAGCTTCCTCTGGCCTCCTTCATGGACTGCGTGCTCCATGTATGAAGCAGTCCCAAGTTACCATTGGGCAGATGGCAAAGCTTTTCTCCTGGGGGACAAGAGCAAGGTAGGCTTCAGAGCCTGTCACCCTTGCCAGGGATAGTGCTACTTTTCTGACCTCTCTACATAGCGCCTGCCTCACACCTTCAGCCTTCTGACCCAGAGAAAGCTTTAGAGGCTCTTAAAAAGCTCACGTGCATCTTTGGTTTTTCCTTATTTTCTATTGGTTCTCAGCAGCTGACAGACAGAAGGGTAAATGCCTGGTACTGCATGCTGGTGAGCAGGAAGCCAGACCTCAGCCCTCAACTCCCGACCCCCAACCTGTGAGGCCTTGGGTGTCATTTGACTTTACTGGGCCATATCTTTGAACTACAGAACAAGTACAACAATTATACTTTCTGTTGTGTTGCAAAGGGATGCAGTAAATGGCGGCCCTCTTTCTTACCCAGGCTTTGAGCATACTGCAAGCATGACAGCATGATAGTGCGGATGAGAGCTGCAGCAGCCCTCATAGTAGCACAGAAATGGCTATCCCTGTTCTTCAAAATGGCCACTGTGCCTTATCGATCCCCAGGAGTGCTTTCTGTCCACATTTGCCAACTTTGAGCTGAGGGTGCTTTTCACAATTGATTGCATTTCCCGTTGCTGCTGACCGGGTGGCAGAGGCATCACATGCTGTACATGCATGAACCTGGGTTATTCTTGGTAGCAAGACCAAGCCAGTACATTTCTTGATGGTTCTGTCAATAAACTATTAAGAACCATGTAAGGAAGGAATGTAAGTCCTGGTTGTTGTCTAAAACCTTCCTTTGACATCTTCTGAAAGGTAAAGCATTAGCAGAATTGATGCTCACAGCCTGGGAGAACATTCTAGAACAATGTGAGTTTAAAGCTATCTTTTGATGGCAAAGGGGAAATGTGTTGTTATAAATCATGGAGTCATATAATTCACAACAATCACCTCCTAAATTTAAATATTTGGGATATACATTAGTCAATTTATTTGTCTTTTTATGCATACCAGAGAGTGATATGCTGTATAAGAACATCTAACAGAAACAACCTGATTCTGCAGGCTTTGAAATTTCAGATGGACAGGACAGGGCATATTGCTTAATTGTCCCTGTTAGTCTTTTATTCTGGGACATAAAATAATGGTGTCACTTTTTATTGATGGTGGCTTTTATGAGATGAATACAACATATGTGGAGGCAATCAGGCATCCATGTGCTTAATCTGACTTAAGTTACCCTGGTGAGAATTGAGAGAGGGCTGACTCAGTGTCCACAGAGGCAGAGTGCGAGGACCAGGTCCTACGGGAAGTGGGGGGAGGGGTAGGGCTGCATACCTCTAATCTCTGGTCCAGGCTCTCAGATCAGGAGTGTCATTCCTCTCTGAGAGCAGAGAGAGAGACTTCAGGAGTGCCCTGTGCACAGAAGGAGGTGTCAGAACGGAGGAGACATGTCCACCACTGTCCATATCAAGAAAGCAAAGTGCAGTGGGTAATATAAAATATCCCTTGCTGATGCTATGCGATGTTCAGAATCTTGCTGTCTTATCAGTGCCCTATTTTATTCTGTTTCCTGTCTCTTTGAGAAGGCTTGATCTCCTTAAGCTTACTATCCTAAAATTTCAGACATGTCTATTTAGGTGCACTGCCCTCATTCTTCCTGTAAGCTGCTTCTTTAGGATTTTGTTGGCATTTACATTTTGAGATGTCTCTGTTTGCTTTTTGGCAATTTGTCCTGCTACTTTTCTCCCTTTGACTCTGTCCTAGGCTCCACAATTCCTCTTACTAAAGCTGGATCTCAGCTGGCATGGCTGTGTCCTCACTTTTATATCTGTGTTCAGGTTTTTATTTTTTATTTGTACATTTTCGAGGCTGTCCAATCCTCCAGTTTCCAATCGTTTCCTTATACTTCTTTTTAAATAGGCTCTTGTTCTTATTTTATAGATGCAATATTGTCCTGAATTTCTCTGGAGACTTCAGGCCAGGCTGGGGAAAGTCAGAGACGTAAAATGGTTAGGTGCTAGGGAGGTGGAGGATTTGTGTTCCAGGAATCATCCTGCCTTCTTCCTCTGGTTTGTGGTTTGGGGGGACACTGTCACACCTATCTGTGACAAAGGCTAAGAGGCTGCAGGTTTGTAGACTGAGGGTGTGATTCAACAGTAGAATACTTGCCTAACATGTGTGAAGTCCTTGGTTTGTGATTCTCACACATGCACACACACTCACACACATACACACTCATCCACACACTCACACACACTCACATATTCACACACTCACACTCGCATACACACTCACACATATACTCACACACTCATGCATATACTCATACACACTCACACACACTCATAAACACTAACATACACACACCCACACACTCACACATATACTCACACACACTCATGCACACACTCACACATACTCACACTCACTTTCATACTCACACACTCACACACACTCATACATACTAACATACATACACACCCACATATACTCACACACACTCATTACATACACACACTCACACTTACATATATACTCACCCACTCACACACATATATACTCACATATATACTCACACTCATGCACATATACACACATGCTCACATATTCTAACACACTCACATACACTCTGGCACATACACACACTCACTTACATACACACTTATACACACTAATATACATACATACCCACACACTCACACATATACTCACATACACATGTACATACACACACTCACACTCACATATGTACACACTCTCAGACACACACACTCATAATATACTCACATACATACTCACATATTCACATACTCATACATATACACTCACACACACTCATACACAGTCACACATATACACTAACAAACTCTCACACACACAAATACACACATACACACACACAAGTTGGTTGTTGTTGTTGGTTCCCTTGACATTCTCTGCACCCACTGTCAGTATCTATGTACTGGATAGCTGGGTAGCTGCTATCTGTTTTATCACTCCACCCCCTTGTTTTGACTCAGCATCTGGGTCACAGAGTGCATTCATTCAGTGCATTTTCAATCATGAGTCATTTAATCCCCCCCAATCTATGTATGCAGTAGAACACATGGTGTGGCTGAAAACAAGAACCACAGTGTCAGCAGCACAGCAGGCCAGACCACAGCCCAAGCCCTGTGGGATTTAGATTTAGTTTAGCAGAAGAAATGAGGTAGCAGGTCGGACAGGTTTTTGGAAGAATAAGAGGTGACTCTCTCTGTGCCCCATGAGTCCTTAGAGAAAGGATGGATGTCACTGTAATTGGGCCATGCTTCCATGGGAGGTTTCTGAGGGAGTCTCTGACCTTCATGGCCACCAGTGGCAAAGCTACAAAGGTGTGAGCACACACAAGCTTGAGGTGTCTGTCCTTTGTCAGCCACATGGACACATGCGGTAGTATTCACACTGCTTCAGCTATGCAGCCTGCAGAAGACAGGAGGCAAATGCCAGGGCACTTGCTAATGTGTGAAGCCCTTGGTTTGTGATTCTCTCTCTCTCTCTCTCTCTCTCTCTCTCTCTCTCTCTCTCACACACACACACACACACACACACTCACACTCACTCACTCTCTCTTTCTCACACATACACGCACACACTCTCTCATGTTCTCTCGCTATCTCTTACATACACATACATATACTCACTCTCATTCATGCACTCATATATTCACGTATACTCATACTGTACACTCACATACTCACACACACTTTTACCCTCACATAAACACATTCTCTCTCTCTCTCTCTCTCTCTCTCTCTCTCTCTCTCTCTCTCTCTCTCACACACACACACACACACACACACACTCACACACATTCTCAGACACTCTCTCACACATATACTCATACACTCATAGTGGTGGAGGTGGTGGGGTTCCTCACACTAAAGTGTATATTCACTCCATGCCCAGAAATTTAGTGACCTCTAAACAGTGACTTTGTGAAGTAGGGATCCAGTCTTTTTCCTTCTTGCTCAGAGCACATTTCTTTTTTAAAATTATAATGTTTTTATTAATTCTTTGAGAACTTATACAGTGCATCTACATCATATTCACCCCCAGTCATCCCCCCATCTTCTCAGATATACACATATCTCAAATTCATTTCTTAAAAAGAAGCCAAATCAAATAATACATTATTTTTGATTCCTTACCCCCTTTCTGTGCCGTGGAGACTTCTTATTATTTCTACCATGGCTATTAAACGTTGCTGGTAGCATTTTCCTACTGACCACGCGACAACAACGGTGTTGAGATCACTAGTCAAACTCCTGCTCGGGGATACAATGTCCAGGAGCTCAAGGCCTGCCTCCTCTGACATTGTCCTGTGATCCTGGTGTTACTGCTTTCTTCTTCCTACTGTGGTTTTCAAATTCACGCCTGCCTGTCTCTTGTGGCATTACTTCATCCTACACCACATCAGCCATATCTATTTTATCTAGATCCCAGGGCTAGTAGAAAGAGATGAGTCAGTTCTAGAACTGTGATTCTGATTGGGTACCTGCTCCTGGCACAGGCTGTCTTTTGTCCTTCTCTTTAGCCCATGATGATGGCTTTTCCTATTGCCCTTACCAAACTTTCCTGCTGACCCATCTGGCTTCTTGGGGAATCTGCTCTCCTTGAAATCTAGTACTTAACACTCAGTGTGGCAGACCTGCACTCTATAGCTCAGCTGTCCGATGGCTACAGGCTCTGAGCATTCATCATTGATGTTGCCCAGTATCATCCACACCCATACACTTGTCTGTAGTAGAAGGCTGCTGACACAGGACCTTGTCTTTTCCTTCCAGAATCTTAATCAGGGATTTTGAGCTAAATGAGGGAACTGTGTATATGTCATCACATGGGTCAAAATGCTTGAGCTCATCCTTCTGATGTCCTGAGGTTTTCAAATCAGGTCTCCCTGTGCCCTTAACACTCACTGAGCTCTGATCTTGTATAGGACAGGCACCCCAATTGGGAGCAGAGATGGGATGTTCAGCTGTGAGGTCTTTCATCAACTTGATGTAATTATAGTCCTGTTTCCAAGACAGCCATTTCTGCAACCTGTGAGGCACCGTGACCTGGCATCGTGTGCTTTTCAAAGCAGCAGGTGGCAGGCAGTTCACTTGAGCAACTACACCCCGTGTAAGCACCCCAGGCTCTCCAGGGGGACAAAACAGCTTCAACTTCACTCTTGTAACAATACCTGTGACTCTTTAGGCATTTGTCAGACTTTCGCTATTTTAATGTGCGTGGGAGAGAGACAGGAGAGAGAGAGAGAGAGAGAGAGAGAGAGAGAGAGAGAGAGAGAGAGAGAGAGAGAGAGAGGAATTTATAGCTGAGTGCCTCAATGGGAAGGAGAGCCCTGATCTGCCAGCTCCCTACTTTCCTCCTGAGGTTGCTATCAGGGTCATAAATCCTCGACCTTGGTAAAGCAGCTTGTCCCTTTAAGGCTATTAAAGGAACCTAGATGAGCTGCATTCCCAAACCAGCCTTGAGGATTACTCTGCCAGGTGGAAGGTGGCTGCCCATGGGGGAAAAGAGAAATTGCTCCTACTATATCATTTTGGAGCTGTCCGCAGTTAATCCCCAGCCTGCTTAAAGCAGGCGGAATGTGAGATAGCTTCGGTCAATTGGCTGTTGCTTTTTTCTGTAACCGCAGGTTTTCTCCAAGGCAGCTGCTTATCCCAGTATGGCTGGTGTGGAAGGTGGGGGCCTGAGACATAGGCCCAGTGATAAGGAAGAGATCTGGATAGGTGCCCAGCAGGGGTGGGGCAGATTCAGGGAATGTAAATGTTTCCCAAACAGAAGCCGAGTCTCAGAGAGGGAAATCAGGTCTATTCTTGCTCAGCAGAGGGACTATAGCTCAGGGGCAGACGTCACTCTTCAAAGGCTGAAGCTAATTTTCTCCCTGGATTAAGGAGATGATTCATAGGTTGCTGGTGTGGGCTGTGCGACCCACTTGGAGGTTGTCCTAGAAGCATCAATCATGTTGGGAACCAAGAGTCCAATCTTGACCACTGGCAAATATCTATTTTAGGTTGACCCTGTCCTCGCTAGCTAGAGGCAGAGAGTGTTATTCAATCATGTCTAGAAACTTACTAAAGAACGACATGTGTGGTTCTTAAAAGTTAACTTTTAAAACCTGTCCTTGGCATAAAGGATGCTGGGATTGTTTTTTGACAGGTTTGGACCTTTGTTTGGGCCTGAGAATTTAGAGGCTTTGTGAGTACTTACCCTGGCCTCCTGCTCTGGTATGAGCTCCTGTGACATCTGTCTCTGTCTCACTCCACCATTAGAGTGTGCACTTTCTAAAACAGCACAGTAATGATGTTACTAAAGCTGCCCCCCCACAGGTTAGCTAAATGAGGGTTAGCTAAAATCCATCCAGGGCCCCCAGAGTCATCCATGTTGCATTCCAGGTTCTTAATGCCTTGATCATCATCAATCTCTCCTATTTTACCCTCATCTTCTCCCATCACTGTTTGCTCTGAACATTCCAGTCAACCACAGGAGCACCCTTCTCTCTGTGTGCACACCTTTACCTTCTGTCCTTTTACTCATGCTTGCCTCTCCCCTGAGAATTCCATACTGTACCAGGTTGAAAACCCAACCACCAGTTGCAGGGCTGCCTCTTCTGAACTGTCTCCTCTCCCATCCCCTCTTTCTATGATCCAGATCCAGACAGATCTAGATCTAGATCTAGATCCAGGCACATCTATATCTAGATCCAGATCCAGGTAGATCTCGATCTAGACCCAGTTTGTTTACTTTGCTGTTTTCTCAAAGCAATTAAATACATTGATATTCACAAGTCATGTTGTATTTTGTTGTTGTTTACATATTGGCCTTCTCTATCCAACTTTGTTGTTTTTCAGCTTCAACATCCAGTACAACACCTGGCAGAGATATGCTCTAGAATTACAAACTAAAAAGGGATAGAGGAGAGAGAGAGAGAGAGAGAGAGAGAGAGAGAGAGAGAGAGAGAGAGAGAGAGAGAGCGCTATGTGGATAAGAACAGAGCTAGAACAGAACAGATCTATAGGGACCAGGTTGGGAAGGCAACACCATCCCCATCGTGTTTAGACTCCCATCTCCAGCCCCTCTGCAGGCACCGTGTCTACCATCCTTCCGTTCCTTCTGTTCTGTCAGTTCTTGTTGCTCTCAACTGCTGCAGACTGACATTGACCCTTTGTGACAAGCAGATCAACTCCTAATCTGCTAGAGCCCCAGTTTTTCTGAGATGTTGGCAAGCTCTTGACAGGTCCAGAGGAGAGGAAAGCTGTCAGCTCTCACTCTTCAGCACTCTGAACAGCCAGTCCAAGGCTCAATTTGCACCTTGCTGCCCCTGGAGTGGCTATGGCTTTGATTGCTGCTTTAGGGCCCTTCAGTAGTTTCTCTTAAGGGATAAGTAGGATAGAGGGTTGAGAACAAGAATATTAGCCCCATTCTTGCATCTTCAGAGAGCAGCTCTGAAGCAGGGGTGTAGGGAGGAGGGACCCTGGCATGGAGAAGGGAAAGAGAGATAGATAGAGTAGTTTTACATTGCCCGTCAAATTTGAGCGCTAATGCCGAGGTCGAGTTGGGAGACATTAAAAAGAACACAGGGATGAGTTAGTGTAAACAGCATCATCGGAAAGGCAGCCACAGATCCACACAGGGAGCAGAGCTAGCACTCTGCTCGACTCAGTGATAATGAAGAAGGCAGCTAAAGCAAAGAGATCTCCCCGTCTGCCTCGTTTCTATCGCTTAATCAAAACTGACTCCAACTACTGCAGCTGCAAAAAAATGTTCCCAACCTTCCATTAATTTCCATACAATAACCCTCTAATGGGGAAGCCGTTCGGGGGAGGAGCGTAATCAATCTGGTCTAATGACACACCAGAGACCTGGGGAAAATGCAAACTTGGAGCAATTCGTGGCAGGTGCAACCTTGGAAAGCATTACCATTTTTCTAAGTTAATTTGTTCCCTTGATATGTTTGAAATCCATATTTGTACTTTAAAGGTCTAAAATGCAAGATGATTAAAAAATATAACCGGATTTTTGTAAACCGTTCAGCAGCAGCCAGTGATGTATTAGCCGTCTCCCTCCCTCCTCTCTCCGGAGAGCAGGGACCACTTTGCCTTCTGTTTTCCTCTGCTGTCATCTGGCCACTGCTGGCTCTCTGTTTTGTTTACTATTTTTAGGTTCACTCTTGGCTCTAGCTAGTGGGGTGCTTTTATATTCCAGGAGGAACTAGTTTGGGAATATAGGCTGGGCTGTCCAAGTGGCTCCCAGCCATTTTAGGGAAAGAAACAAGGAAGTCCTATTCTCAGATAGTCTACCTATAGACCACAATGTGTTCTTGCCGCTAGCTTTTCTGCCCTGCCATGTGAAGAAAGGCCAAGGGAGATAGAATCAGCTCCTGACTTCTTGGTCTCTACAAGGTGTCTTGATTCCTGGTCTACCAGTCCTTCTTGGCCTTGAAGATTCAGGTCTTGACTCCTTAAACTGACCTCCACAAGTGGACTGACTCCTTGCTGGCATCTTTCGTAGTTTCCTTTCTTCTTAGGACTTGCCCTTGGAATATAAAAGAAAGCACTCTCTATTCCACTGAGGCTTATTCTAACTCACCTACAGACACTCCTGGGACAAAATGGTCTTGTGCGGCGTTTCTTGCTGAAAGTCGTGTACATTGGCCCTGTTTGTGAAACAAACAGGTGACCTCTTCTCTTATATTTTTGGTTGTGAGCCTAGCCTTTTTAATGGCTGAGCCATCTCTCCAGCCCAGGTGACCTCTTCTGTTCTTCTCTTTTAATCTGTGGGTCACCAAACTGGAAGACCTTCTGTACAAACTCTTCTGGGAGTGGATTCTCATTCCCCAAGCATTAGCACCTGGGCATTTGTCACGGTCAGGGCATTTGAACTGATTGAACCTTACTAGTTCTACCCTTCAGGCATTTCCTATCTTTTAACTAAGGAATATGGTTTAATGTTAATAAGCAGCTCTGGGAAATGCACTTAGTACCTGTTTGAGGGCTGATGATGACTTTTCAAGGATCAAGCTAGAGTCTCCTCTGATGCTCAGAATTTGGGGGCTACTTCCCTGCCACACATTCTGAGATATGCTGCTCCTTAAGAGAAAAGCAGACTCTACAGCCAGAAGGTAGGACAGTTGTTTTCTGAATCACCACTAATTAGCCCTTTGGGGACTATTAATTCCTTGTTTAAAAGGTGGAAAGAGTACTGTCATGTACTTCAGAGACATGCCTTACTACCTGCATTGACATTGTTTAGAAGCTATATTGAGCCAGTTGAGGTGATGCCCTTTGCACATCTAGATCCAGGGAGAAAGGTTAACCAAGGACACTGGTTGCTGCACCCATTGCTGCATTCATGCTAGGGCCACATATCTGATGATGGTGTGCCCACCTGTTACCTCTGGGAGAAAGCAACTTCTGGTTTTGTCCTCATGACCCCCGATGGCCTGCTACACCATCCTGGGATTTCATGGTATCTCAAGATACTTCTAACCAGCTTTCCTACATGTGTGCGTGTGTGTATGTGTGCACATGTGCAGGTCTCAGATTCTTCCCATGGTCTGACAGTACTCTGCCTCCCATGTTGCCTTCCCCACCCAGGCATTTCCACTGATAGAGCATCCTTTGTCATTTTTTTTATCTAGTCTTGATGTCCTCATCTCAGAGGGACTTGGACTTACACACATAGCCTAGGCACTGGCACATTTCATCTTCTAAGCATAGGCACTGTTGGCCTCCATGAGTTCAGTTAGTTTTGATCACTTTGATTTCAAACACAAAGACCAAAGTATAAAACAGGGTCCAGAGAACCTGTTGAGTTCCTGGGTTTCTCAATGTGTGAAGAATTCACTTTATTCCAGTAACATGCTGCCTTTCCACTTTTGTGTGATCTGTGTACAGCACTCCAGGTAACAGGAGTTGACATTTATTGTTAAACTTGCCTCTTGAATCACTCTGAGGGAGACCATAAATGTCTCAGATGTGATTCCGCACAGAGACTAAGATGGCAATATTATCTATGTGTGCAATTATGATTCTCTCGTCCTTTCACGGAATGTAAGTGCAGGAAAGAGACTGCAACCTTCTTTTTTGGTAAAGTGGGATGACCAGTAAATTCATGTAAGTACTGTGGGGTCACAGTTGCTGCAATCAGAAACTCTCCCCTAGACCAAGAGTTGAAATAACCTGGCCACATTCCAGTAGTTGCTTCTGGTCTTCAGTCAGTCTTGGTTGTACTCAGGTTATTTTTTTTTCTTTTTTTTTTTTTTTCGGAGCTGGGGACCGAACCCAGGGCCTTGCGTTTGCCAGGCAAGTGCTCTACCGCTGAGCTAAATCCCCAACCCCGTACTCAGGTTATTTTTATCCCCAGTTCTGGGGACTTGGCCCTGAGCTTTGCCTCTGTGAGGCATTTTACCACTGACTAGATCCTCAATCCCTACACTCAAACTCTAATGCTACATTTTTAATGTCTTGTGCACTATACTTGTCATGATTTTTAGTTCATAGGCTATAGGAAAGGCACAAAATAGCTTTTATAACCAGTTCTTATCTCTTCAGATAGCGCCACTAAATATATACATGGAAGGATATTTGCAGATAGAACTGTGTGTCCCAGTTTCTTAGTTTGTCCTTCACCATTCTTCCTTAGGGAGAATTTGTATTCTGTATTTTATTTTGTAGCAGATGCCAGAATTTGATCCAAGTATTCGGTCAGAGAAGATTGTCCACTCACAACTCTCCCATCCTCAACAGGATGCTTTTGATGTATTTTCTATTTTCATGGGGTCAAAGAATATAGATTTCTCATAGAAGAATCATGTGCTTGACTTCAGAAAACAACATTGTTCCTATTACTCTAGATTTTGACTGTACTTTTATTGTCCCTGAAGGTCTGTATCTGGAGTCCAAATGTTGCAGAAAGAAGGCAGACTCTTCAACAAAGAGATGTGGCTAGTGGGGGTCTTAGGTTTTTGGTGGCTTACCCCTGAGGAGCTCATGAGACTCTACTTCTCCTTCAGTTTGAAAGGTGACCCTGGATCTTTTGTGCACCCACCACCCTCCCCAGAAGCCAAAACCATGTGACTGCCCAGTGTCAGATATGCAATTACAATGTGTGAACTAAGCAAGCCTTTCTGTATACTCAGTGCAGTTAGTTGCCTCAGGCATATTTCTATAGTTATGTAAAACTGAAATTCACTCTTCAGTGAGAGCAAATATTCTCTAAGCTTATTTATCTAGCAGGTAGATCTGAGATTCCATGTATTCATTTTTTCCCCTTTCCCCCCAAAAAATTTGTTTGAATTTGGTTCAGCAAATGTTTGTTGAGTACCTGCCATTTTCCAAGTACCGAGGATGTGGAGGAATGTGGGGCTGAACACAAATGACAATGGTTCTTGCCTTGATGAACTGTATCCTAGTGGAATTCACAGACAGTACAGGCAAATCCATGACTGGCTGAATTCAGTATTTCTGATGGATCCACAAGTGGGATATCACAGAGAGGGTGAGGGGACTTGGAAGATGAGTTGAGTAATTTAGCTGGACTTCAAAATACAGAAAGGGAGAGTCCAAGTAAGAGCAGGCTTGGTGTCAAGCTGTCAGGAGCTCACACTAAGTGTGAGATGCCTGTGAACTGTCCTGGTAGAGGCTTCATGGAGAAGTTAGACGTATAGCTTGAGATTGAGGATACCCATGTGGGATGGTGCTTAAAGCTTTGGGGTTACATTAGAATTTTATGAGTGTATGATAGAACAGTGAAAAAAAACATTAAAGAAAAAATTCGGTACTGCCCGACATTCAAGAACCAGGTAGAAGAAGTGCATTCGTCAGAGGGATTGCCAAGTACAAATATACAGAGGGGTAGATATTCCCTTCCAAACTCACTGAGGACAGGGGGCACATTTTATTCACTTCAGATTCCAAAGTCTAGATGAGACTGGCTACAGGGGCCTTTAATCAGCAATGGCAACAACGGTGGAATGGAGGCAACATACAGAGTCCAAGAATGAACCAAGGAATCTGATTAGTGCAGCTCCAAGCATATGCAATGCTATTACAAAAAATACACTGCATTCCTGCAAGACAGACATAGGAGCCATCTCAGGAAAGCATAGTGGGTCTTCAAAAGGAGTTTCATGAAAGTCTCTTAGTTATGTCAGGAAGCCATAACTGTGTCTGATCAGGGATAACTCGAGAAGCGAAGAGTCTCCGTTGCAGAGGAGAATGGATGGATTCCCAGTAGACTACAGATTTAAGCAATGACAGCTGTCAGATAAAGTCCAACACCCTGCCACCTAGTGTGCTACTGTTTTCTGAGTGGGGCAAATTTTCCATACTCCTCAACTAAGACCACAGACTCAGCCATGGTTGCCTATTTTGAATTTTGACTTAAAGAAAAATTTACTGCCTAACTCAGGTATCACCCTCCTCATTGCTCTCAAGAAATTTGAGGACAGTAAGTGGACAGTCAACCGCAAGCCAAGACAGCTGACATTCTAAGCGCAGGTGTGACGGTGTGCTGCAGCTATGTGTCAGCATGAAGTGGTTCTGAGCAGACAAGGCAGGAATCAGCAGGCTGCGGGTTATACTTCAGATGGAGCACTGCTGCAGATTGACTGAAGTGGGAGTTACAGAAAAGGCATGGAAGGCTGGGCAGTGTGACTTTACTTTGTGGGCAATTAGTATGTTACCTTCTGCCTGAGGGAAAGAACTTCAGTTCTTCAAACATCCAATCAATGAGAGAAGACGCTGGATGCAGTTGAACATATTTCTTATGAAGGGGAAAGTAAGGGACGCACATTTTGCTTTTCACCAGGAAGAATTTTATAAATTGTGATCATATCTCTTAAGGAGATATGAAGTCTTGCATCTCACATTGGTTTGGGATGTTCCGTGGCTGTTCTTATTCATGAACCCGATGGTACACAGCACCTTAATGTATGATTCTTAGAGATTTTGTCCCTCTGAGACAAAACAAAATTCTTACCCTGATGATAGGACTCTTCACTACATTGGTGAGTTAAGCATACTGTGTGAAGGTGTGTGTGTGTGTGTGTGTGTGTGTGTGTGTGTGTGTGTGTATGTGTGTGTTGTGTGTTGTGTGTTGTATGTGGTGTATGGTATTAGTGTGTGGTATGTAGTGTGTGGTATGTATGTGTGTGTGTAGTGTGTGTGTGTGTTGTGTGTTGTGTGTTGTATGTGGTGTATGGTATGAGTGTGTGGTGTGTAGTGTGTGGTATGTATGTGTGTGTGTTGTGTGTTGTGTGTTGTATGTGGTGTATGGTATGAGTGTGTGGTGTGTAGTGTGTGGTATGTATGTGTGTGTGTGTAGTGTGTGCTGTGTATATATGTGGTGTATTGTGTGATGTGTGTGTACATGTGTATGTAGTGTGTGATGTGTGGAGTGTGATATGTGGTCTTTATCTCTGGTATGTTTTTGTGGTATGTGTGTATGTGTGTATGGTGTGTGTGTGTGTGTGTGTGTGTGTGTGTGTGTGTGTACCTGTGCATGCATGTATGAGTTGTGTGTGTGAGTGCATGTGTGTATGTGTGCCTGTGTATTTGTGTGTGTTTGTTAGTTGCTGGGAATGGAACTCAGAGCTGCATGGTGGGCATGAGCCCTACTGTTGAGCCACTACCTTAGCCCCTTAGTGACGTTATTTCTCCTTATCAAGCCTCCTTGGAGGAGCAGTAAAAGAAGACAACAAATGATTAGGCTGAGGATATCTTCCATGTTCTCTTGCTTATGCTTTTCTGAAATTTGGAATGTAGTAGAAAAGTTTCAAACTACTGAACAAGTGAAGGAAAATGATTTTATTGACATTTGTAAGCCGAGGACGGAAACATTGTGGGGTCTGGAGTAGTGGATAACTTACCACCTCTGAACTACAAAGGAGGGTATCCTGAGGCCAGGGAGGGTCACCCTCCTATTCTCTGGCATCCTCAGGGCTGAAGTGTATCAATCTGTTGTTCTTAATCCCATTGGGATTCACTCTTAGCCAATCCTGCATGCTTCTTAGATCTAGAAACAGGCGTGAGCGTCCTCTGAGATGTTCTGTGCAGGGCAGATGCTGTCATCCTTACCCATAAAGAATGCATTGGATCCAGTCATACTTAGTCTGGGCTGCAAAGAGTGGAGTGTTTCAAGTAGGGAGGGGGGGCTCAGGCTGTGCTTTCAGAGTGAAGCCAACTGTACTGCCAGCTTCCGTGTCCTCCAGCCACAAGAATTTGTTACTGGCCACTTTGGATACATTTTAAAATATTACTCATTTTTTTATTTTTTTTTACAAAATATGATTTCATTAAAATGATTCTCCTTTGAAAGTTAATATAAGAAGCCTTCTCCCCCACAATGCTACCTGTGTAGAAGAAACTAGAAAGATACTCTATAGGGGATATCTGATGGAGGTTGAGACAATAATGGAGGGGGTCTGCCTATGGCCTTAGATGCTGCTGACTTGAGATAGTAAAGCCTAAAGAACAAATTAGTCATTTTCTCCAGTACCTGTGGCTTAGAGCAGGGCCTAAAAGAGCAAGTTTAGGTCCCTGGTGAGTACAGGTGACTGTGTGAGCCCTGCAGCCTCTGTGGGATGGAGATAGCAGGTGTGTGGTAATTGGACATTACAGTTTGGATGGTCTTACAAGTTGTATACATAAATAGATATCCAATGGAGTAATAAAAAGAGGTGGTCCAGATAGACTCACCGGATGGGCTTTCTCTGGCTCTGACAGTCTGCAGCACTCTAAAATCCACAGGGTTTTTATAATGACTTGTTCTATTGTTCTTCATGCTGTTACAGAAAACATCACAGTGCTGTCCCTTGATGCCCTTGAGTAACTACAAGGATGTTTCAAAATCTCAGGGATGTACTTCATGCAGGCAAAGGGGAAGGTTGTGTCTTGGGTGCCAATTTCTATGGCCCTGGCTGGCTTTGGTTCTGATGCTTCAGATGTGCCCACACCCATGGTCTCATCTGGGACTGATACTGTGTAGCAGTGTCTCCTAGCACCCCTCCCTATCCATGGAGAAACAGCATCCTGTCTGTGGAAGAGTTCTCCTCTATATTCAGGACTGGAATTCATCATGGAGCTCAAATATTCCCAGAAGTATTGTATGGAATCCTCTAAAACAAAGGCTTGAGCCCACATGTTCAGGGCACTGATCCGAACCTTAATGGATGATAATCTAGTCTTAGAGGCACCTGTCTAGTCATCCTTGCAGGGTCTGCCCTCCTGTTTGTCAGGCCCACCATTTATTTATTTATTTATTTATTTATTTATTTATTTATTTATTTACTTACTTACTTACTTACTTACTTACTTACTTACTTATTTACTACAAAATCATCCCTGTGGGAGGCCTGGGTCCATCTGTGGTGTTTTCAAGCTAATGAGGTTCTTTTGGTCACACATTTTTATAGTTTACACTTTGGATTATGGTGGCCCATTAACCAGCCTTTTGGTCTACACCAGTCTTGCACTGGAGGTGGCAGAATGCTTTTATCACACCAAGGAAGGCCAGGGCCAGCTTTCCATTTTGGACCTGGAGCTGGACCATAGACAGAATGAATACACACCTGGGGAAGGATTCACTAAGCAGACAGTGAGGGTTAGCTGTCTAGGCTGGCTACATACTCTGGGGGACCTTTATAACCCCAAAGAAAACTGCAACTCTTTGGTGGTTGTCCTAGTTGACATCTTCATATTTTCAAAGATGAGAAAATAAATCACTCTCCTAGGATACTTTAAATGTCACATTGCCTGAAGCAAGGGCAACGGCTAGATGACTTCTCAAGGTCTTCCCCAACCTAAAGATTTTTATAACCACTCATCCAGGAAATGTCCTCCCAGCCTGTCTCTAGGACTTTGCTTCTCACCAAGCGTTGTGGGGTGTACTGATGTTCCTCATTGTGAATCACAACACCTCCCAGAGACCAGAAGCTTCTATCATCAATATAAGCAATCTCCACTTCTCTCAGCTGTCTAGGTGGTTTCCAGGCACCTCCAAACCGACAGGTTCTGTACTGGTTACAACTTTGTGTGTGGTGTCCCCTGGGAGAAATGAGGTACTTCATTCTGGACCACGGGGCACCAAATATTGGTGGTGTGTATCCGCTCCTCTTTGGGGTTCAAGGTATATACTTGAAAGCCATCATGGGCTTAGCAACTGGGTGATTTCATGTGATCTATTGAAACCCCTTAAAGTCTGTTGAAAGTTTCTTCTGTGAAATTTGGATAACAGTACATCTGTCCTGGAAGTGGGGTGATTCATCTGCAGTGTACTTCATCATCATCATTACAGATGCTCATGTAGTGTAGAAGTTGTCATTAACTCAGCTTTTCTGTTTGTAGAAAGAGCAGTCTGGGTAAAGAAGGCTCCTTTCATCTTGGAGAGTCTGGGAAGCTTCCCTGTGTGTGGCTTTTCTTATGCTGGTGTCTGTTCCAGCTCTGTCACCTCCCATCTTCTCCATGGGTTCTCTACAACCTTCCCCAATCAGGAGGTCTGTGGGAGGCTGTTGGCCATACTGAATTTCCTCTGACCTCTCACATCCCACTTGGTGGTCTTGTGTTTAATGAAGGATCATGTCTGGTGTCCAAGTGTGCTTCCTCCTCCCTGTAAGCACCCACAGCAGTGTGGCTGCCATGACACCCACAAGCCCTGGAGCTCTTCTTCCCCTGAGACAAAGTCATCTCCATGCCTTATATCGTAGATCATATTGAACTTTATTTGCCCCACCACTGAGCTGGAAAAGAGACTAAGGTAGACTTCAGTTCCCTTCTCAAAACATAGCATCCCTAATAAAAGGGCCCTTCTAGGCTTTTTTTCTTCTTCATTTGTGATCCTAATGCTCAAATGAAAGTGAGGCCTTGCCTCATTTTCCCAGGGCTGACAAGACCAGGGTGTCAGGGATTAGCCCCAGCAGCTCCTTTCAGTGGAATGTAATGGTGGCAGCTCTTGCCCCCAGACAAGGAGGCAGCCTCATGGGCTCTCAGGGTCCTTTGTTAATGACCCAAGACAAGCTGACTAAATAGTCTTTGGAGTAGTGAGGTTGGAAGGCTGTTGGGCACAGGCTGCATGGTGCTTCCTTTCTACCTTTCCTGTGCTATCAGTCTGATTTAGTTCCCTGATCGCTGTGAGAATGCAATTCTAATAATGCCCTCATTTATGCAAAGGTACTAATAATTTATTATACTGACCTTATCAAGGGCATTTCCATTTTTGTGAAGACCACCTGGAATGTGTTTCATCTCCAGGATGTCACGATAATGAGGGGTTTCAGGCAGTCTATTGGTTGATTGAGAAAAAGCATTACTTGCTAAGGAGTGTCTCTCCCTGATGTCTCTCAAACCTCACAGCATGTGTAGAAGGAGGACACAGAATGTATTATATTCTAACCTGATTCTATACACACACACACATACCACACACACACACACACACACACACACACACACACTACACCACACATCCTGCATATACCATATATTATATCACACATATGCTACACACACCTATACCATACCTGCCCATACCTCACACATACCATATCACCCCAATATACACCCTGCACATACCCACATACCATATCATAACACTATACCACATATACCACTCACATATCACACACATACAACACACAAATACCTACACACTACAGACATGCACACTGCATATGTATACCATACCACATATAACCCACAAATATACACATACCATATCATACACACCATACTGCACACACACCACATACACTTCACACACACAGCACGCCCATACACACTGCACACATACTACACACACACACACACACACACACACACACACACACAAAACATGCCATGTCACACACACACACCACATAGGACCCACAAACACAAACCACATCACACATATGGCATGTAATTACACATACACTGTGAGTGGGTTCCCTCTCAGTTTGTCACTGAGGAATGTGTCTGCAGTGAAGTCAAGTGGCCAGACCGACAGACAGGCACTTGTTACTGAGCTGTTACCAAGTGTTTCCCTTTTAAATTTGTGAAATAGTGGTTCTTATTCACCTCTGTTCTTCACTGAGGCAAGGGAGAGTCTATTGGACAGATTCAGCTCACTGTTCTGAAATTAAACTGACTTCGTATTTGTGTCTTTCTCCCTAGAAACCATGTTTCCTTATATTATCACCTTGACTCTATTTCTACTCATCTTCCTCTTCTACCCTTCCTTTCCTGTCTTTTCCTTCTCTTTCCTCTTCCTACTCTTCCCTCTTTCCATTTCCTTTTTCTTCTCCTCTTCTTCCTTTCTTCCCTTCCTCTTCTCTACCCTTGGTCCACTCTATACTTCTTCCTGCCCCTGACCCCAGACCCCAACACAGAGCCTTTTCCTTGCAGGATCTTGTATAACCCCTCTTGCTCTGGGCTGTAAACTGAAGCCCAGACAATCTCACTAGTGAGCAGATCATGGCTGTGGCCCCTGGGAGAGTCAGCTGTGGTCCTGGCCTCTTGCTACTGAACCTTCTGAATCTTCCTCTCTCCTCTTCTTTGCTTAGACTTCATGTTCTTTTGTGCTCAGCAGTTTCCTTTGGATTTATAGACTCCTGCCTTGGGAGCTATTCTAGTGGAGAGTAACTGCCTGTATGCCTGAGATGGGAAACTTTGTCTAACCTTATTAAATTACTTAGCTTGTCCTGCTAACGTGAAGATATGATTTGGATTTAGTGGGGCCTGAAGCTAAAACAAGGAGAAGAATATAAAATTACTGGTGAAATATATTATAATATAAATATGTTTAGGGGCTTTAAAAAGACCCATGAAAGGGAAGAGCCCTTAAAAATTAAGTTTCACCAACTTCATGATAAATTTATTCATTTTACATCAGAGTCCTCAGCACAAAACCCTGAGATGTGGCACCTTTCCCAAAGTAGGCATCCTTTAGCCCACTGTTGGGTCATGATTGCCAGTATAGTTCTACTGTCATATTTGGTCTTGTCTTATGACTTTCTTTCCTGATGCTGGCCTCTCAGACTTCTCTCTGTCCCCAAGTTTAGTCTCTCCCAACTACTTCATTCCTAGACTGGATGAAATTATTGAATGTTGCGGTAAAAATAAAAAACCCTCATGTACCCTGTTGGTCTCTCCTCTCCTCTCCTCTCCTCTCCTCTCCTCTCCTCTCCTCTCCTCTCCTCTCCTCTCCTCTCCTCTCCTCTCCTCTCCTCTCCCTTCCCCTCCCCTCCCCTCCCCTCCTCTCCCTTCCCCTCCCCTCCCCTGCCCTCCCTTCCTCTCTCTCTCTCTCTCTCTCTCTCTCTCTCTCTCTCTCTCTCTCTCTCTCTCTCTCGTTCCAGCTCCGTGGGGCCATTGGAACTGGTGCTACTTTACCTCAGTGGCTCCAAGCTGCCCCCAAATACTATCTGACCCATCTAGTTCCCAAGGCAGTTTGCCACCATGCCAGTTTCACACCTATCTTGCAGTTCTCTTACTGTGGACTCTGCTCACATTTCTAGCATCCACCCTGGTCCCAGTGGTGGTTATCCTCTTATAACTCTGCTGCTGCTCTGTGTACATTCCCAAAATCTGCCCCCTAATAATTATGGCATAAATTCCCAGCAACCTGTTAAAATCAAGACTCAACAAACTGTAACCCAACAATCAGATTTATATGTTAAATTCTCAATCCTCAATACATCCACACAATAAACTCACAACCAATGGATAAGGATATAAACTGCCCACCTAGATAAAAATTTGCCTATAGAAATTCATCCCAACCACCTTGGCAATTCAAGACCACCCAGATCTGGGTCATCCTTCATCATCTCCATCTTGATTCCCCTTCCTTCTCCTTCTCCCCCACCTTACAAAAGCGTTGTCGCTGCCTTATTTTTTACTGTCCAATCATGACCTTGATCTAACTTGTGTCAGCCCTCACATGCATATAGACATCAACCTACAATCGAACATTGTAGATTGAGATACAATATTCCTGTTGTCCTCTCCACATCTCAAACTCCACCTAGTTTCTATGTATGGCCTGGAATGGAGCTTTTTAGTTCATCTTTTGAGGACAGGAGTGGGTGTTAACAGTGACACAGTTTGTGTCTATCATAAGTGAAGGTCCTGTTTCTGGCTCCATCCATATCCTTAATCAAACGGCCCCTTTCATCCTGATAGAGAGATAAACACTATCTTTCTCCCTTCACTGAACCTTGAACTATGCAACCCTGAAGGCTGTGAGAGCCAGACCTCTACTATTGCACCAGAAGGCATCAAGTCTGAGAGCACAGAAGATCAGAAAGATTCTCACTATGAGATCATAAAGAAGACTTGAAAACCAAGTCTTGCAACTTGAAGTTGGTCTCTAGGAAACTATTCTACTAGGATGCTGAGTAAGGAATAGCTAGCCTGGCTTACCCTTCCAAATGTCTCTTACTTACTGAAGTCATTCTAGAGCCAGGAAAGATGGTGGGCCACCAACTCAAGTGAGAGCCTAGAATAGAATCGGCAGATAGGAAGATGAGACTGAGAGACAAAGACATAGGCTTTAAAAAAAAAACCTTCAGAAATGGAGCTGTCAAAACAGTTCAGTGTTACCTGTCAGTGCTGATGACATCCTCCTCCTGAACAACATGATGGGAGGGGAGAAAATACACTTGTAAATTGTTCTCTAGCATACACATGTGCATGAGCGTGCACACACATGCACGTACACACACACACACACACACACACACACACAGGCCTGATAAAGAAGTGAATAATAATAACTTTAGGAAATACTGTGATTAAGTCAAGGTTGTCCCTGACAGGGTCTTGTAAGGGTTTCTCTTTCCTGCCCAACATATTTCTGTTTCATTGTTCTTCTAGCAAGGAGAGAAAAGGAATAGAGTATGAATTCTGCATCTCGGGTTTGGTTGATTTGTTGGACTACTAAAGAGTCACAGCAAGTCAGAAGAGAGGTAAGAATTTTACAAATTCAGGCTTTTACTGTCATTGGGGAGCCTCAGTTGGGGGGGGTCCCCACTTGTCTCCCATGCCCAGTTGTGTCTCTACTTGCTTTGTCTCTTGAGATGCTGATTTAAGATGGTGGCCTTGCTTCTCTCTTGGTGTTTATGACAACAGCGAGATGCAGTTCTCAGCCTGTGAAGCACTGTAATTCACAGTGCTTGCAGCTTCCAGCGGATGAAGCTCAAATATATAAAGTCTGGGTCGGAAACCAAGGCCTTCAGGATTCTAATCAGGCTCAGTCCTTGCCTCTCAGGGGCTTTTACAACCTGTGGTTGCCTGAGATGAGGAAGCCCCTCTTTGTCCACCAACAGGTAAAAAAGATCTGTGAGAGGTGATTCAATTTCACAGGTCATAAAGTTATATGCCCACTTCTCCCACTTCTTCTTCTTGTTTATTATGGTGGAAAGCTTCCGAGTTCACCATCTATATTTTGTCAGCGGATGGAAATTGTTTTATCTTGCACGTTTCTCCCGCTGCCCTCTCTCCTCCTCCTGGCCTCGCTGGCTTTTCATTCTGTCCTCACCTGAGTCCTTAAATCAAGGCTGGCTACTGGCAGCTGAAAGCAATCTGTGGGACAGACATTAGGAAGCATTCAAGATTTGTGGGGAAGGAAGGTCAGAATGGGCAGCCATTTTGGGCAGAAGGGACTACTTAGCCTCTGTTTCCTCCTAGGCTCCTAAAGTTTGCATATATATGATAAAACAACAACACCTAGTTCCAGTATTTGTTATTTATTTAGTCCTAGAGACCCAGTAAGGAGTCTTGTACCATAGTGTCTTCCTTGCTCACAGCCCCCCAAGAAGGTGTTTTCCTTACCAAGTATCTAATGGTCCCCATGACTGTGGCTGATTTAACTAGAACTAAGCCTCTAATTAAAAGGTTATCTGACCTAGGACTCGCATAGCACAACGCTAAGACAACCTATGGCAGCAGAGTATCCTTGTTGACGCGTCTTTCCTCACTACTTCATTATGAAAGAAAAATCTCAAATCTTTAGACTCTACGAATTACGCTTGAATTCCAATAAACTGTCACTGGCTTCTCTGGTGACCATTTTCTGTGCTGTAGCATGTGCCCTCCTTGGCACCCTCCCGGACATCTGTCCAAACATTTTGTAGTAGAGATTATTTAAAAATCCTGGGTTTCTTCCCTGCCTTGGTTATTGAGTTCCCAGGTGAAGGACACACCCACCGCCTTTACATTTACAATAAGCCTTCAGCAGCACAAGAGCTGGGCAGCTGCTTACCCTACACACTGTCAGTATCTACTTTCTGATCAGTAACCATTATCAGGTCATTACTCAGTATTTACTATGTTCCATCTGGGCTGCTCTTAACTCTAACTGGGCAGCCCGCAGGGCCAAGTTCTCTTGAACCCCAACCCATGGTGGCTTCTCCTTTCTCCTCCCCTACTACGAATCTTTCTTTTCATTAGCAGCAAAGTAAGTTGGGACACCACAGCTGTAGTCTGAGGAGTCTATTGGTAATTGGTGGAGGCTCCAGGGAAGGAGGTTTGTGTGAATGAGGAAGTCAAGACAGAGTCTAGTAATACACATCTGTTAGATCTGTTGATGAGAGGAGGAAATGAGTAAGAGGCATAAAGGGAAACAGAATCCTGCAACTGGCAGCTGAGATGCAGGCAGAATCTGTTTGGGTTGCTGACCTGAGTTTCATTTTAAATGAATCTTGGCTTAAGAGTTGGGCAAAACTTCCAACAATTTCTGAAATGGTTTTAAACATCTTTCTGCCAGATTTTTGTGTTTATTTATTTTTCTTGCATTTAAAAGTTTCTTTTTATTCCCCAATGTTTTGGAAAAGCAGCAAGTCTAATACCACCGCCTCACAGCCCTCCCCACCCCACTTCTTGTTTTGTGTGATGAAACAAAGTTAAAAGGCTTTGAGTATTTTGTTACATAATTGGCACCATCCTCCCTACTATTGCCTATTTGTTTTTTTTTTTTAAATCTAAGACTTTACTCTAGTCTGAAAGTGGTAAGGATTATTCTTTCCATCTTGGGTCAAGTATGGAAACTCAAAAACAGCACATTTAATTCATGTCAACCACAATATTGCCTTTTAACATTATCTGAATATCAAGTTATTGTAATTATTTTTATATATGTGTGTATATACATGCGTGTGATATTAGGGATCAAACTAGGTGGGAAATCTCTCTACCGCTGAGATGTATGTCTAAACCCTCCAATTAGAAAAACAAATATTCAAAAATGTTCTATTACAAATGTTTGTGAATATAGCTGCAAAGATTATTTGTTTTTCTTTTTTAAAAAGTTATGTTTTGAGAATTTCATATACGAGTCCCATATTTACATAGTATTCTATTCTCTCTAACGCTTACCCTCTCTCCTCCTCACTGCTTCTAAAATTCATGGCTTTTTTGTTAACTAATTATTACATGTATTCTCATACATATTTATAAATACCACTTGCTGAGTTTACTTAATGTTGCTTGTATGTATATGTGTTTAGAGCTGACTACATGTGATTCAATAGCCCATCAGGGAGCTTTGTCCAGTAGAAACAACAACTCATCTAGGGGTGGGACTGTTTTAATTATTTTTATATTGCTGTGATTAAACATCGTGGCCAAACCAACTTATAAAATAAAGTTTATCTGGGGATTATAGTTTCAGAGGTTAGAGGTCACGAATATCATGGTAGGAAGCATGGCAGCAGGTAAGTCAGGCAGGCGAGCAGGGCACTGGGGCAGTTAGCTAATAGCTCATGTTTTGTGAGCCAATCAGGAAGCAGGTAGAGTAAACTAGGATGGTGTGGGCTTTTGAAACTAGGAAAAGCATGCTCTCCAGTGGCACACCTCCATCAACTAGGCCACACCTCCTAGTCCTTCCCAAGCAGTTTCTTCAAGTGGGGACCAAGTACTCAGTATTCACAGTATGGCCTGTGGGGACCATATTCATTCAAATCACCACAGAAGCCTTATATTTTTTTTCTATCCATGTTGGCACAGTAATGGCATTGTTACTTTTCAGTCCTTCTTTTGGCAGCCATATTGTTGAGGTGCATGGGAACACTTTCCCTGTCATGTATAGAAGACACTATCTTGCAGCAGACATCCTGGTTCTCTGCCTCTGTTCCACCTCTGCCTTCTCTCTAGCAATGCTCTCAGAGCCTTTGTTGTTAATATATTATTTGGGGCAATGAATCTCATGACCCAGTTCTTCATTGCATTTTGACCAGTCGTGGCTTTCTATGATGGTTTCTGTTTACTGCAAAAAGAATCTTCTTTGACTACAGCTACACTTACCTGAGGATATAAGGATAAATATTCAGAAATGCAGCTAGAAATTATACTGGTTTAGTGAAATGGCAGTAGTTGGCTTTTCGGGGCCCCATGGCTTCAGTAGCCATGAGTAATGGGTTAATAGACCTGAATTCCTTCCTTTTAAGTGCACCTCTAATCTAATTAGATGCTTATTTGTTACTCCAAGATATGAGTAAGTATGACTATTGTACCGTTAGAGGTATCTTGCTATTTTTCTCATTACTGTGATTTGTAGACAGTACATCTGAGTAGGACTATTGATTGGTTTTCTCCTTAGCAGCTTGTAAAGCTCCACCGACACTGAGATCTAGTCTTTGGTGAGGAGACTTCCAGGTCAGTTCCAGCTCAACCTCTCCACAGTATGTAGTGTCTTAATCAGTAAGGTCTTACCCTCACCTTCTAGGAGGCAACCAAGAGCACCATCATAGCCTATACTATTTTGAGAGTCTCTTGGGCTCCCCTGACCAACCTTTTGAAAGGATAATTCCCATGCTAGGCACTGGGGACTTCTACCATTTGGTAATATGCATTTATATGAAAGTGATGTTTTGAACATTGACAATTACAAAGTTAAAAATATCAGTCAACTCAAAAAACATTGAGGGTGATCTGCATCCTGTTGTATCAAATATTCAGCCAAGATTTAATTCTTCATGTTAAATTAAGTAAGCGTATCCATTGTTACCGTATGTAAATTTGCTTTATTTTAATAAATGATAAAAAATTATATGAGTAGCAAATGATTATTTTAAAATAATTTGTGATTTATTATCTATAAATATTTGGTTTACATGTCTATTCTAGGCACTCATAAACCAAGGATTATTTTGGGAAGTGGTAAGCAGATATCCTCTGATCTTCATCTAGCCATGGTGTGTGAAGTCTGGACAATTCCAGCCAAGGAGGAGGGTCTTGGGTGTAAACAGTGAAGCTGATAGGAGTGGAGAGCAGGAGGCTCCAGCTAGCCCATCAGTGAAATGTTGGGACTTAGTGCATAGAGTATGAATCTTAGTCCAGAAGCTGGTGAGTAAAACCGTGGGCAAATATAGAGTAAAGATCTCTAATGTTACAGTGAGAATGTACAAGAGACTTTTTTTCTTAAAGAAATATTCTTCTGTTTATAGATACTGGTGGAGTAAGAGAATATCTAAACTTCCTAAGGTTAGATCCAGTGTTTGAAATTACTCGAGACCCACAGTATTGTTCAAGCACCCATAGCAATGTGGGAGCACAGAGGGACCAAAAGATAAGTGAACAAGAAATAAGGATTAAAAATAGGCAACTGAGCCCATTTCTTGAGTATCCCAAGTTTATCTCGTATTAAAATCCTTTGTAGTTGTACACTGAGTGTTTGGCCTCTAGGGTCAGGGCTACTATTGTAAAAATGCAAAGTAGAAGCTTCTGAAACTGCCTTCTTTCCCATGGCCAGGAATAATACTACCCTCTAGATGGCAACGATGGAGAGGAGATGCCCCTGGGGCCTTCTATCCCAGCTCTGTTTAATCTATTGTGGACTCTGAGGGAACCAGCCAAGTTTCTGGAGACAACTGTAGAGTAGAATTCATGTGGTTAAGTCACAACTCTGACTATAGGTCATGCTGAATATGATCATTGTCTTGGGGTTTATAATGCTGTGGTAAAACATCTTGAAAGGTAACTTGAGGAGGAAAAGGTTTGTTTTATCTTATGACTTGTAATTCATTATTTACAGAGTCAGGGAAGGGATTTCAGGCAAGAACTTGGAGCCAGGAGCTGATGTAGAGGTTACTGAGTGCTGCCTCCTGGCTTTCTCACAGTGGCTTGCTCAGCCTGCTTTCTCATAGCTCCAATGACTACTGGTGTAGGGGTGATGCAGCCCACATTGAGCTGAGCCCACCCTCATCTATCATCAGTTAGGAAACTACCATAGGCTTGCCTACTGGTTAGAATGTTTTTTCGAGTTTTTGTCTTCCCAAATGACTCTCTCTTGTGTTCAGTTGACATAGAACTATAATACATAGTAGTCCATCTGCTAATTTGGCAAATTCTCTTTCACTCATCAGGAAAGAGGGCCAGAAGCTGTTCATATTGACACCCTGTGAGTCAACACATTCCTGCTTTATCTGTGGGCTGTGACTCTCCCATGTCATTATGATGTAATCTGAGGGACTTAGCTATATCTTGGGGTTTCACATTCTAATATACCAGTGATGTACTGATTAGATGGTGTCAGCAAAGCAACCATCATTCTGGTTAATGCATGCCAATGGATAGGAGATGAACTCCACAAAGATAAGACAGCTGGCCACTTGATAAGAGGTTTTAGGGGGCTGATGACCAGAAGCAAATCAGGCAAAAGCACATATTTTGGTATCTTACACTCCAGTTATAAATAAAAAACATAGTGCTTTGTAAGTTTTTTAATTTGGGAAAGAATGTGTCTCACACCTAAGCAAAACCCTTCTTTTCATGTCCTGAGGGATAAGGAAGGACATCAATTCTGATGGGGCTACAGCAGGTAGGAGCAGGTAGGTCCAAGCTGGGTAAGAACAGTGCTGCCCCTTGGATTTAGTGACCTATTGGACACAGTGGTGCTGGGGGTTCTAGAAGATTCATGTTGGAGTTCTTGGCAATCCCTACAGGGAAAGTCACAATGCAGGTTCTGAGGTCATGGAAGTAGGTCCTGACAAACACAAAAGAGCATATATACCTTGTGATTAGAAGTTCTTGAGATATTGGTTCTCAATAGCTAGATAACACTAGCATGTGGGGTATCAAATGACCATACATCCTTAACCTCTCATCACTATACATCCTGAATCTCCCATTACCAGTTGAATTCAACCAGACTCAGTGCATCATAATGCTGGGTGGACCTAGCAGGGAATGCTGTAACCAAGATGGAGCCTCAGCCACTGGGAGGACAGCACACTGTGTGAACAGAACTCTGAGACACCCATGTGCCCCACAGGATGTGCTGACGTGCCTCCTTCAGTCTTACTGCCATCTGTCTCTCTTCTAGCTAGGATGCTGCCCAGCACTCAGTCTCAAAATGGTGGCAGAAGTGTAGGGTGCTGGGCTCTTCCATCATGGCACATTTTAAACTAGATGAGAAGAGGGAGGGTAGTGATTCTCTGCTGAATACTAATTAAAACTATTCTCATCTAATCCTTTCCTCATGAATATTCAGGTTCCTCTTGAATACAAAATATGCTCACCCCTTCCCAAGATCCCCCAGTCTCATCGAATTATGAATAGGCTCAGATTTTAGAATTTTACCATTTATATCAGGTTGACTCTGTGTTTCTTGATTTAGAAACTAGTGTATTGAAAACAACAAGTCCACTTCCTTCCACACACCCAGCATTAAATGGTTGAACATGAAGAGCACAACTAGAATAGATGCTTCTATTTAAGATGGGGAAGAATAAGAGATAAGAAAGCTGGTTCTTTTAGCATTCTGAAATGTTGCTCCAGCCCTGAGGGTAAGGATAATCTTGAATGAACTCAAACCTATTGCCTGGGTGTGGTATTGAGATTTACTGTGTACACGGCTCTTGGGTTTGTTTCTCTGTTTGGGAAGTCTTTCTATAATCTTAAAAGAAAAAGAGTGAAAGATAGAAGGAAGGATGGAAGGAAGGAAGGAAGAGAGGAAGGAAGGAAGGAAGAAAGGAAGAAAGAGTTGGGTATGGTGGTGGACACTCCAATCCACCAGGGGCAGGCAGATCTCTGACTTCTAGGCTAGCCTGGTGTGGTTTGAATATGCTTGGCCTGGCCAGGGAGTGGCACTATTTGGAGGTGTGGCCTTGTTGAAGTAGCTGTGGCCTTGTTGGAGGAAGTGTGTCACTGTGGGCATGGGCTTTAAGACCCTCATCCTAGCTGCCTGGAAACCAGTCTTTTCCTGTTTGGCTTCATAACAAGATGTAAAACTCTCAGGCCCACTAACCCCATACCTGCCTAGGATGCTGCCTTTCTCCCAACCTTGATGAAATGGACTGGACCTGTAAGCCAGCTCCGATTAAATGTTGTCCTTTATAAGAGTTGCCTTGGCTATGGTGTGTCTTCACAGTAGTGGAAACCCTAACTAAGATACCTGGTCTGAAAAGGTGAGTTCTAGGGCAGCCAGAACTATAGAGAGACACTGCCTATAAATAAATAAATAAATAAATAAATAAATAAATAAATAAATAAATAAATAAGCAAGCAAGCGAGCAAACGAGCAAGCAAGCAAGATGAATTGCTTTTGCCACAAACTTTCTGCCTGAAATGTAGAGGTCCTGAGGTCTTCCTAATCTCCCAGAGTCAGACTCTTCCAGTGTGGTTGCTAGCAATATTGCAATACAGAATCCATCAATGCTTTATGGGCTGTTTTCATGTTTGATTTAGTTAAATGCCTGTCCCAATTCCGTGTGTGACACATGTTTTGTCTCGCCCTACTGTCTCATCTTCATCTTCGCTGGTTTTGTGTGAATATCAGAATTCTGTATTCTGTGAACCTACAGGCTTAGATTTCAGCTACCCTTCCGTGCAGATGCAGACGCCTCATGAAAAATGTCTCTATCCATCTGAGAGGCTTCAGTGGATTGTTATAGAGCCACTGGGTCGAGGCAGTGTACTGCGCGCCCCTGCACTGTCTTTTCTCTGAAACCGTGATTTAATGCTTACATTTGATTTGACAAGGGAGAGTTTCACTTCCTAGTCTAAAAGTTATGGAATTTTCAGCTCCCCATTTTCTCCTAATGCCTGTCCTTTCCTTGGTCTGTCTCCTCTTGCAATACCTTTAATGCACAGACAGCTAAAACTTGCCCTGGTTTCCACACTTTGCCCTGGAATTCCTCTCCCAAGCCAGTGTTTCACTGGGTGCCTTTTCTGCCCTCCAGAGTGTCACAAGAGGCATTTTACTAGACATGCTACCATCATGCAGCACAGGGTACCCTTTTCTCAGCTTCGCTGAATAGTTTTCCTTGGGCTGGGGCTGTGCTATTTATTTTAGGTTTTTGCTAACATAAGCTCCATTTGTAGGCCTACATTTCTCTATCAGTCAGCAGTCACTGCAAAATGAGCTTCATCCTATGTGCGGCATATCCTAGCAACGTTTATGACCTGCCGTACATTGCTTCTGGTCAGTCTCATTCATTTGGCTCCCGTAAGTGGACTGTGATGGCTGCCTCCTGCTCTAGCCAGAGTGGCTTCATTCCACCTGATACTTTATTTTGGAAATTGTGAGCTATCCAAGGCATTGACAAACCCCAAGCAAACAGGAACGTTGTGCACAAATGTTTTAAACCTTGTCATATTTGTTGATATCTTATTGGACAAATCAAGTCACATTCCCAGCCAACAACAGGTGTGGGAAAGCCTGTGTTCTCACAGTTGATGGAGCAGAGTACTTTTTGAAAGCTAATCTGAACTACCATTACTCCATTATTTGAGGAAGCATTACAACACAGCTAAGTAGAAATTTGGGTATATATCTGAGTTTGGATTTCCAGACAAATAAAAATATTTAATGACATATGTAGTCCTAACCAAGGATGAGATTGTCAGGGTGTGTGTGACTATAAAGAAAAGAGATGTAAGGTTTTACCTAAAGGAAACTGCATCTCCAGTGGTTGACAGAGGGGCTAGAAAGAAGGCCACCAATAAAGCAAGGGCAAAATCAGGAGGGTTCTGGGCTTGGTGAGAAGTATAGAATGTACTGGGACAGTTCTTATGCAAAATATGATACTGTTTTTCCTTTTCCTGAGATAGTGTTTCTCTGTGTAGCCCTGACTGTCCTGAAACACTCTCTGTAGACCAGGATGGCCTCAAACTCAGAGATCTGCTTGCCTCTGCTTCTTGAGTGCTAGGATTAAAGTGTGAGCCACAACTGCTTGGATATATACTTTTATTTTTTAAATCACATTTTTATTTATATGTTTTGTGCAGGCGTATGGGTTGTGGGGGTAACTATGAGGTCAAAGGACAACTTTTGAGAGCTGCGTCCCTTCTTGGGTCAAGTGAGTTCAAGGGAACAAGCTCACCTGTCAGGCTTGGCAGCAGGTAACTTTACCTGCTGAACACTGTGTTGATCCTAGGTAATGCTATATCTTTAGTGCCTACATGATAGAAGAAGAAATGTGTAGAAATTAATAAGATGAACAGGGTGTTGCTGTAAAATTATTAAAAAAAAAAGCTGTCTTTTACCCCCACTAGATCTGGCCCCACAGTGCCTCAAGATATCTGATAGATATCTTAATCTCAGTCAACAAAGCCTCTTACCTGCTTCACTCCATCCCATATCACACTGCTGATGGCCTCTCTCTGAGCCTGGCAACAATCTCTCTACCCATCCAGTTCCCAAGGCAGGCTGCCACCATGCCAGACATATACATTTCAGTTCTGTGGTGGCCTAGTGTCTCCGCCACCACAAACTCTCTTACACTTAAATCACCATTTGAAAGAACACACAACACAATAACCTCTGATCCAATTGATAAGATATAATTTCCCACCGAAACATACAAAGCCCTGTATGCATCTATCCCTTAAGGATATTCATAATAACCTGTAAATACAGAGTGGAATCTTAACATCAGCCTCCATGTTCTCTCCATGGCTTCTCCTCCCAAGTCCCCTTCTGCTCCAGTCTCCTCCTCTTCCCTCAAACTTTTCTCCTGTCCATCCTTCCTTCTCGTCCAATGACAGGCCTCATTCCTTCTTGTACCTGCCTTCACCTGTATGACATCCTAAAACAGGGAAGCTTGAGAATCTGAAAAAGAAAAGTAACAAACTCTAAGAAAACACAAGAAGCACATGGTAATGGCTGTCTCATCAATAAAACGGACACCAGGATATACCAAATGGCACTGGCAACACCAAGCTTGCTCATTGGAAACGTCTGACACAGTTGACAGAATTAGGGGAAGGTAATGTGTTTTGGATAGCTTTTGTTAACTTGATACAAGCTTGAGTCATTTGGGAAGGAACCTCAATTGAGAATATGCCCTTCCTTACCAAGCAAACAGCTTGCCTATGGGCAAGCCTGCAGTGTGTTTTCACTGTGAAATGTGCTGTCTTTGGGCAGGTAGTCCTGGGTGCTATAAGAAAACAGGTTGAGCAAACCATTAAATAGTGTTCCCTCATGGCCTCTGCTTTGTTCCTGCTCTGATTCCCTTCAGTGACGGACTGTGATGTGGAACTGTAAACTGATATAAATCTTTTCCTCCCCAAGTTACTTTTGGTCATGGTGTTTTTATCTCAGCTATAGAACCCTTAATTAATTCAGGGTTTCTCAGTTCACGAGTCAGACTGGAATCACTGGTGCTAACCAGAAGACTGAGCTTCAGGTGCTGCACGTAAAGGAAGAAATGAAGAGCTCAATAATCAAGTTTATGTCAAGAAACTTGAAAACGCATGGGAAAAAAGGACCCCAAATAAGTTACGAAATCTGAAACAAGAGCTGAGGCTGACTAGCCCAGTAACAGTTGACAATATTGAACCTATTCTACAATTCACTCATAAAGCGAGTTTAATTGTTCTTTGAATGGGAACACAGCTAAATCGAGCTGCGACACATTTTATAATTCCCAGTTGCAATCAGCAGCCAATATACATGCTCATAAATATGAAATATAAGATATATACATGTTGGAAAGAGTCAAAGAATAAATAAAATATAAATAACAAAAGCATAAGAGAATGTGAACTGAAAACATGAATTACATTTATATACCCTCAACTCTAAGATGATGCTGATGCTGCGAATATGAGTCAGGAATTAAACGAAGCTTATAGACATGTCCTGTACTAAGCGGTGGATTCACTCATAATGGGAGAGTACAGGCATCAAACCTACAGAAAATAAACAAAATGGGAAGTCTAGAGTCAAACAGTATTGTAACTAAAATGAAAAGTTCACTGAATAGTTTAGCAGCATAGTGCGTATAGCAGAAGTGTCACCCAACACAAATCTAGATAGAAATTTCATGCACCCAAGAAGTGGGAGAAAATATAGAGCAATATGTCTACCAGTGGCCTGTACAGAAATACTAAGTAATCTGATATATGCCTAAGTGGTGTCCCAGATTGAGAGATAGAGAATTGTGTGGAATGATATGTTTAAGATAGGCTGTACTGTTAACACACTGGCTGAAAGACCAAGCTAGGACAAATAATTAAGGGTAAACCTTGTGCAGTCACCTGTGGTGTTTGGTTGGAGTTGGACTCCCCTGCTACCCTATGCTCTCTGTGTTATGCTCTGGTGCAGTAAACACAGAGAGTTTGGGGAACCTTCAGGTGAGGCCTCGCTGGAGGGAATTGACTCCTGGAATTTGAAGGCCTTATGTATTATATCCCAGCTCCATCGTGGTAATTATTTTCTGCTTTATGACTATTAATGAGACATAACCAGCAGTCCCTCACTGTCACTGCCACAGCCATAAAAGCCACTCTCGCCCACTACGCCTTCTCCACCACCACAGGCTGTATGTACTTGAAGAGATCAATAAACTACAGAGAAGCGATGTCTAAGAAAATGGAGAAGGGTGAGGTTGGAGATGACCGTGGAGATGTGTTCATGGGTATTAGAAAATACCAAGCTCTCCAGCTGGGCCACAAACATATAGGAGCAAGTGTGTGAACCGGAGTTAAGACTACAAGCAGTTCAGCTGGTGGGATGATTGTGATGCATACATTTCTTGTTGACGTCTGCTGATCTTGTACCGTCTATCGCCATTCTCTAAGAGGAACATGGAATGCCAGAATTGAGTTTGGGGAACAGTTAAACAGAGGCACACATACTGTTCCCTTGCCCCCCCCCCATTCCTGGCCCTGTGTCTTTTCTACCCTTAACCTCGGTGCTCCATTTCTTCACCCTGTGCTTGGGCATCATCAGGACATGTAGAGAGGGGCTTAGATCATCTCACCTGTCTCTTCCTGGAGCTTCTCTTTCCAGGACTCTTCTCACTACAGGTGTTGGCTCTTCTCAGGAGCTGCCACTCAAAATGGCGAAACTCACATCAGAACTGAAACTTTCAGCCCCTTGACTCCGGGTTTCCCCTCGGCATTATCAAGGTCTTCCTCAGTGTGCAGGCAGCCTCAGAAGCAAAGGTCTGCAGGATAAACAGGGAGTATGTGTGAAACCATGTATACTAGCAGGTATGTTTTAAGGTGAAAACGTACAGGTCACCACTGAATATTTCTACTGCGTGGGCAAGGAAACACATGGTCTCAGCATGAGTGTAACATCCTGGGTAACATTGAGAAATAATTGCAGCTGAACTCTGTTGACAGCTGATTCTTCACACTAAGGAGGGTTGGAGATTAACAAGTTCATGTCTTTATAGTTCTCATTATTACCTTCTAGTCTTTCTTTCTTCCATCTTCCCTCTCTGTTTCTCTTACTCTCGCTCTTTCTTTCTCTCTTGCTATCTGTATCCTCCCAGATTCTTGTGTTCTGATGATAATACTATTCAGATTCTGGGGAGAAGATTAAAAAAACTATAGAAAGAAAAAGGAGAGGACTCTTTGACCCCAGACTTCTTTGGACATCTATGAATAGGCATGTGATCCTCAAACAAAAAGATATAGGGCATAGCGAAGGAAGAATTAAATCCCAAGAAAAAGATGGGGACATATCAGAAAGAACCTTGATGCCTAAAAGATCAAGGATCAACAAGCCCGGGAGTTTGAAGGGACTCCTGCTGGTGTGTACGATGCTTTTCTACATCTGGGACCAAAGCCTCCTCATGCTTGAGAAGCATAAGGACTGTGCTACTGAAGTTCACAAGAAAAGTTAAATGTGAGCCGCCGGCAAGCTGAATATCAATCAGGCAAATAACAGACCCAGGGTGACCGCTGTAGGCTGGTGCCGCACTGACAGACGTGGGCTGCCCAGACAAAGAGAGATTAGTTTATTTCTGGCATTTTAAGGAAGCACTGATAAGCTTGAGTGTACTCAGAGAAGATTAAATAGATGGTTGGAACACTGGGGACAATGGCACAAGATGAATAGCTGCCAGCTGCAATCACGGAAAAGATGGGACAAGCCACAACGAAGGGCCCTGTAGCTGCTTCCAGCATTTCAAGGGCTGTAAAGCTCAAAAGCGCCAAGACCTATTCTCCGCAGCTTTAGAGGGTACAGCCAAGATCAAGGTCGAAAAGTTACAAGGAATCAAATTTCATTCAGTGTAAGAAACCCAACCGTGGCTGAGATTTACATGGTGAGTCACATTTGCTCTCAGTGCATCATCGGACTTTGGGAAGAGTTCAGCATAATCGATGGTCCCGTGAGGTGCCAGGCAGGCTACGCAGAGACAATCACCTTGGACTAGGTGATGCTGAAGATCATTCCCAGCTGAGGCTCCTCAGCAGAGAAGAGGAAGACAGGAAATCAAAGGCACAGTTATCCTGTTCTGTCCCAGGTTGTCATGGAGAAAGGTATAAAAAAGTAAATAAAACAAATCCTGTTCACCACATGCAGAACCTCTTGAGTGAGGCATTCAGGTTTCTGGGGTCGTCAGGAGGATACTGGTGGCCTCCCTAGAGAGGTCTACACTGACCTCATGACCTGGAAGACTATACCAATGCCCTGGAAAGCTGCACTAATGCTCCATTCTGTCACTTTCTAAGACGACTTTGAAGAATTTTTCTTTTTCCTTCTGCACTGCGGTTGTGTTTTCTGTTATCTAAGATGATTGGACTCTGTGTTCTTTAAGACTTTTAGAGAGTGTGTGTTTTACAATGATCAGGTTTTATGAAGCTTGGTGGGAGCCTGGTTTTCTGCATGCATGTGCACGTAGGATGTAGTTCAGTGGTGGAGTGCTTGCTTAGCATTCACAAGGCTGTGGGTTCAATCCCCAGCACTGCCACAATTTCAAAAAAGAGAAAAGATAATTGGTACTGGATTCTGATTCTGGTTAGGTCAACAAAAATAACGACAGAAAATACTGTGCATTATGCATTTAACTTTCTAGTAGCAATTCCTCCACCTTGGGGAGGTGGTAGGGGGCCAAACCACATACAACAAGGGAGAGACACAGGGTATATGTACTGTGTGTATTTACAGACTTAAAAAGTGACAGATACTTGTAAATGTATTCATAATTTTAAATCATAAGATTGGCATCTTATGTGTTTTAGAGTATCAGCTTTTTTACATGATTGAGAAAAAATTAACTTCAATAATAGGACAGGATGAGGAAACATGTTAATAGAAGTAAGTAGTTTTATGAAGCTTTAAGAATGCTGTCTTACTGAAATAATATCCAAATACACATTGTTGCATAAAATATACTTTAGAAAATAGTTAAGACTAGGTAGGGCCTAGTGATGTGTGCCTGACATTCCTAGATACTCAGGAGGCTGATGCAGGACCGTGGCAAGTTCAAGGCTTACCTATGCTACAGAGGAAGTTCAAGGCCAGGCTGGGCAACTTAGTGAGACTGGAGTGGAAAGAGGCCTGGGGATACAGGTTTGTGACAGTGTGCTGGTTTAGCATGACAAGATCCTGCTGGTGAAGAAAAAAGAAGAAAAGTCAAGAGTGAAAACAGCCCCCAGTGATTGACTTCTTCTAACAAGGCTCTACCTCCTAAAGGTTCTACAACCTCCCCAAATAGTGCCACCAACTAGGGACCAAGTGTCCTAATATGTGAGCCTGGAGCTACACTTCCCATTTAAACCACTGCACATGGTGGATGCCTATGCAGAGGGTTGAACCTTAGCTCTCAGAAAGACAAAGCAAAGGGTGTTGAAGGAGTAACCCATCTGATAAGGGAATTGAAAATAGTAAGTGTGCTAGAAGGGCTAAAAGCTCAATAAGGTGGTTCTGTAGCTCTACTCTGAACGCCAGTACTAGTGTATTCTCTTTTCAAGTGCATTTGGGTCAGTTGCAGACCTTTACCATAGACTAAAATACACAGAAAAGTCAATTTTAGAAGTTTTAGAAAATAGAAACAATAAACCAGCCTCTTTTAATAATGATGATGATGATGTTGGTGATAATTAATAATAATAACAACAATAATGCAATTCCTGACTTCTCTTCAGTCAAAGGAAAAACACAACACAAAACTGTGGAGTTTGTAGAACTGGGTCTGTCTGAAGCTGATACATACTTGGAAAGCGCACATAGAGGGGAAGATTGCTGTTCAATGACAGCATTAACAGCTCAGCAGCACCGAAACCAAATGAAAGAGATGGACAGCCTTTCAGAATACGAGCCTCAGTGAGTTGAAAGGTCTTGGTTCCCTTTGTCTTTTGAGACGAGCTCTCAGTATAAAACCCAGTCTAGCTTCAGATCCCTCATCTGCCAGCTTTAGTCTGTCAGGCGATGGGTTGACAGGCCACAGGTGTTGACATTGTGCCTACCCTGGCTGGGTGTTTTAATGAAGGAGAGAAATCTATTTACAGTACCAACAAAAAAAAATCTAACGGTAAACTTAGGAAAGGGTGCAAAGCTGCAAAAGAAAGAAAGCTGCAAAATAGATAAATGTAAGTACCATTCTCTCAGAAATGATAAGAAAACCAGGTGGGCTGGTTTTATAAGTGCTGAGACCCACAAATTGTGGAACCCAGGTGACATATGCATAACAATTATTGTGATTTTTGTATATTGGGAATTTTTATAATCAACTAATCTATAAAATGGTTCATCCTCATATTAAAAATGGAGGTATTCAAGGTCTAGCCCTATGATGTTAAAGCCTACCTAGATCATTACATGAGTTAATTAAAATGATTTGATTAAAATTTTCAACCAGACTTAGTTAAGGTAAATCTCTTTGAAATCTCTAGTTATTAGAAAATTAATTCCACATGAATATCTCTGGCCCTGGAAGGGACAGCTATTTTCTTCACCACACTCATGCTGCGATGGTGGAGGAGGGCTTCCATCTTCTCTCAGCTTCTGAGAACCAGGTAAAGTAAGCTCGGAAGGGAAAGGGAGCTGAATGGGGCTTCAGTTCCCGGGCCAGTGGCTTGTTCTGATTGGTACCCTAGGAGCCTGTGTCCTCAGGCTTCTGTCTGTCTTAGACTCTACCCAGGGGGAAAAGGTAAGCCTGCTGACATAATCTTCAAAGAAGAATGCTTGACTCACTGGAAATTCCAGACAACTTACTCCTTCTCGGAGCTAATGCATTTAATATGAGCTGAGGATATTGTCTGCTTCGGAACAAAGCTGACCTCTCACCCAGCCCCAAGCTGTGGCTTCTTACCCTCTAGAGTGGCGCCAGCACACCCTTCATCTTGAGCTTTTCTCATTGTTGTGAGGTAATAGCATAAAAGGAACTTAAAACACATGGCTCATGTTGGAGGGTAGTCTGTAATGGCAGTGAAGGAATGATGGCAGAAGCAATTGTTGACTACTCACAGGCTAGATTTTGGTCAGTTATTACCCTTAGGCCAGCCCCACAGTGATCTGCTTCCTCCAGAGAAACCCCACCTTTCAAAGTATCTGCAGCCTCCCAAAAGCCACTAACCAGAGTCTGTTTCAACACATGAGCCTGTCTCAACATTTCTCATTCAAACCATGGCAGAATCATCGCCATGCTGATTATTTTTTTAAATAGTACTGAGAAGGCTAGGCTGACTCTATAACAGGCTTCAAATTGGCAGATCAGGAATCTAGGCGAACCCAGACAAGTCAGTTACTAGGGAAAAACAACAACAACAAAAAGCACAAAAAACAGGCTTCAGGCAGCTAACTGGAAACTGCCCTACTATCAGAAGCTGCCTGAAGCAAGGGCAATGGGTCAGCAACAGTTTGCAGACCTCTCTAGCAACAGTTTTTAGCCTCCATATCCTGGAAATGGTTCTGGAATGCCCCTAGAGATGGAGCAAGATAAAGGTCACTGACCCTGAAATTCCCCACTGAGCCATCTCTCCAGCCCCCCCCACCCCCCACAATGTGCTTTAAATTGGACCTGCAATCTCACTTTGCTGTCTCCATCTTGGAATGGGAGACCACAGTGTGCTGGACTTCTGCAGAGCACAACATTCTTTGCTTTCATATCTATCTGAGTCTGGGGCATCATTCTTCGATGAATCACGGACCGTTACAGTACAAAGAAGAAAAGAATTGCAAATTCCAATCATCATTTAATGTTGCCTATGTATATTCCTTACTTAACCCCAAAGAAAGTCATAAGATGTACTATTTTTGTTCTTATTTCATTTGATTTTTTATTGTGTGTGCATGTTCAAATGTGTACAGGGTGTGTGTGTGTGTGTGTGTGTGTGTGTGTGAGTGGTCAGCCAGACATAAAGGTCCAGTGTCATTCATTCCTCAGGACCCATCCACCTTGGTTTTTGCATTCTCACTAGCCTGGGCTCCTGATTAGGTTAGACTCATCATCCTCCTGCCTCCATCTTACCAGTACTGGGATGACAAGCACACATGTGGCTTTTCACATGACTTCTGGGGACAGAACACAGGATGGCTGTGCTTATATGGCAAGTACTCTATATCCCGAGTCATCCCTATTGTCTCACCTTCACTGTTTTAAATTGGTACTGTTGGGGTGGACTCATGGCGAAGACGAGTTTTGATTTTTCTGTATTCATCCCATAGACTGGGTATGTCAGCACTAGGCTTTGTTAATCTTCACCTTGATTGGACCTCTTCCTTGATTTTGCAACCAGAATTCAGGAGACACCTTCTTCCTTTCTATACAAGACCCTCCAAGTGCTATTCATCCTTCAACTGATGAACATACATTTCTTCTTGACTCCTGAAGTTCTGAACCTCTCTTCTTCCCACTGAGACAGCTTGTTCAGACATGTGTGCGGGCATGTGTCTGTCTCATGTTGTGTTGCCATCAGTGGGCATAGGACTTACTGTCAAGGACACACTGTTCACTTTCTGTTTCTTCCTCATTGCACAGAGTAGGCATACTCAACAGTGTTTGGGGGAAGTCCATGAGATTTTGCTTAATACAGTTTAAAGTCATGCCCTCCCTCTGAACATGTTCCTTATACTAGGAATCCTATGGTAAGTAGAAGCAATTCTTGTAATAAGTAGACAGGTTCATATCGAGATAAAATAATAGTGTTAATGATAATAAGCAGTGATATAATAATTATGGTGATCTCATAACCTTGAGTTACAAGGTTCTTCCCATTCAGATTATAATGATTTGGATCAGTCTCATTTATTTTCTCAACATGCCTGCAAGCCAAGCAGAAGGTTGTCCATGTAATGTTAAGAATGGAAACCTATGTGGGGAACTTTGGACTCAAGGTTGTGTTTGAGTGCCAGCTCCGGCACGCATCTGAGCAAGCTGCTTAATCTCTCTGTGCTCTTTACAAAATAGAAGTAACGATGTGACCAAATGTGCAAATCCATCAGGGAGAAAATGAAGTAGGCGGAGTTCTCAGCACAGGGACTGGTGTGTAGTATATACTTACTATGCTGTATAGGTAGCATTGGTTTAAGTGACAAGAAGACAACATTGGACACAAGATGATTAGATAATTTGCTTAAGAAAACTAAGACTGGAGATGTTTGCTTCATGCATGACCTCACTGCTCCCATATTATCCCATTCCCTGCTAGTACTTTACTCTATCCACCATAGACTCTGAAAATGAGGGAGCTGTCTGGGCTTTTTCCCCAGTTCCTGAGAGCTCACTTCTCAACTTCAATGTTCCTGAGAAAGAGGAGTACCTTTGCTACTCATGATGGTCCTGGAAGGTTCTTTTAGGAGATGACTTCTGATATAGCCCAATAGTTTATATTAAGGGATGGCCCAGGAGTAGGGCAGGCCATACAAGAGAGCAGAGGGCTGAATCTGGAGTCAGTATGAGACCAACCTCTGCGAAAAGCTAGAGGTGGCATCAGATAGTCAGTGGGTTCTTAAGTCATAGCCAGTGTAACGAAGCCCTAAAACCCTTAGGACAGAGCAGATCAGCTGACCTCCTTGTTGGTAGTAGTTTGCACATCATCATTAATGAGTCACACACAGTGCACACGTTCCCTGGGGAAAGGACAGAGCAAGCTCTGCATCGGAGACTCCTCTCCATTATGGCTGTGCATATCTCTCCCTGGGCTATTTCTGGTGGTTTGTGTTCTTTGACTTGAAACAACTGTGATGAGAAACACTGCACTTTTCTGAGGTCTGCTGTCTGTTCTGACAAATTAAAGGACCCTGGAAATTGTGGTTCCGTTCTGAAGTGGGGAAGGCCAGAGAACTCCAAAATGTTCAGAGAGTGCCTAACAGGGTCATTCAGAAAGTATTTTACACTTAATCGATGAAATGTGGACTAGTTCTGGCACTTGATGTCAGAATTTCTGCAGTCCTTGACCACAGACCCTCACCAGTGACAACACATTCACCCCCAGAGTTATAGGCAGGATTTGTGAGTGTGACATTTGTTAACTGTTTTGGAAGTAGGTATGCAAAGGGCTCATGGTGACCTCATGGTCCTTTAAGTAGCAATCACGTTGACGTTATAACACCTTGGGATCATTCATATGTGGCACTACTTGGTCTTTTCTTCACAAAATCTCTCCCCAATTTCCAGACAAACTAATTTATCACCCAGTCTGTACCTAGTGGGGTAGTGGGATGGGGGTGGGGATGTTAGGGGACACCCTGAGGACAGCTGCAGTGTGGATGCTGGGATCCAGTGCCCTGCTGGGGGAAATGGCTTTCTTGCTAGAGATATGGAAACCATAAGTAGCACCCTGTAGTGACTAAGGGCTTCAGACCCACCCAAGTCTATTTACAGTGTTCCACAACTTTCTGAGAACAGCGTCTCTCCATGGCATCTGCTCTTTGCTCTATTGGCTCTAATGTATTTAGATAGATTCGTCTTCTGTGAGGCAGAGCCCAAGTTCATTAGAATCATGTGTTCTGCTTCAAAACCTCCCTTAATCTCCCCAGGTGCACTCTAGGCTTTTCCAGTTGTGCTCACTAACCTTGGACATGGGTATTAGGAACAATGCTAATGGTCTTAAATTGCTTTGTAGTCTCTTCTCCTGGATTATACTGGCAGCAAAAGAAAGAAATACCAATTAAGCCCTGAGAGCCATTTTGCAAATGCTCTTTCTCTTAAAGCGACCCCAAATGGAAAAGGTGCAGACAGAGCTGTGGTGTGCCGTGCATGTTGACTCCTTCCTTTCAAAGGGATCTAATCTTCTAGAGTGGGCACTGGGCAATGCTTTGAATGCTGTATTAAGGGCCACAAAAAGGCACCTCATGCATTTTGGATAATAGCATGCTGGTGCTTTGCTAATGCTGATCATAAAGGGGTATTTGTTATTCATTACATATGGGGCTTTGGAGAGCTGTGCTTTTCCTTAACCCCTTCTCAGAGCAGACAGCAGACTGCTCCAAAATCTTCCTGTTAGAAATGCCAGACTCAGTCTGGGTTGCACTGCTTGGATATAGGGATGTTTGGGATATTGTTGGAGAGCAGGGGTAGTAGCTTCCAAGAGAGGAGTCAGCTTGGCACAAAGACAAGGATAAAAGCCAAATATTTATTAACCTCACAAGTCAAGACAAGATACATAATCAAAAGGGGGAAATGTAGCTTCCAGGAAAGTGTACAGTTATTCTGCAGCAAAGATTCACACAGATACCATTTGCAATTCACTCCAGTCATCCCACTTCCAAGTGCCTAGCTAAGACTCAGCTACCTGTTTTCCACCTCGGTCATACTCTTAAGAGCATTAATCACAATAGCCCAAATTAGAAGCAATTTACCAGCTGAGTGGGAACCAGCCTATGCTGACAATGAAGTACTGCACAGCCTTTGAAGTCAAGGGACTTTTGACATAACATTACCACATATATGTTAAGTGAAAGGAGCCATGTGCAGGACAATATTGAGAGTCACCTTATAGGTGACAGCTAGACAGATTCTTAGATACAGAAAACTGACAGTTTCTATGAAGGGGGGGGAGGAGAATATGGGATTAAGCGTTTTTTATGTGCATTGTACAGATGGTGGTGATGGTCACAGAATATGTTCTTAGTGACACATAACTCTTGCATTCAGAATGATACCTTTCATACTCATTTTATCACTACTAAGACTAACATAAGGAGGGTTCAAAACACCTGAGATCTTTCTTATTGTTTGCTCCAGGCAGCCCCTATAATCTCTCTCTCTCCTCTCTTTCTGGGGCCACAGCATGCCAGGAGGTGTTAAGCATATCAGCTAAGGGTAAAGTTGGGGTAGAGCAGTAACTGCATGCATGAACAAGGTGCTACAAACACTCTGAGAAAACATCTACAAAGAAAAGGAGCATCTGAGCTGTCAGAAGAGTTGCCCAGCTGCAGAATGGCTTTGTGAACAATGTCCTTTGGTGTTTCCCCTTCCACATCCTATGAAGTCTGTCCTTTGATTCCAGTGCTTGCTCATGCACTTTTTGTTGCTCTGAAACATAAGCTAAGAGTCATTTTCAGAGCGAAGGGATACTGCTTTTACTCTCTTCATGGTCCTTTCTGGGGCTTCTCTCCTTAGGGGTGCTCCGTGGGCAGTGTGCTCAAAGCTACTTCTCTGGTGAACTCATCTACAATTCACTTCATCCCTGATACTTCCCAGGATAACCAGCAGAAAGGATCCGTGAGGGGAGAAAATCCAAGCCAAGTGTCCTTTCTCCACTTGCTAGCTCTTGCAGAGTTAGCCACCTTTCTGCATGATTGATTACAACCCAAGGTTTCCATTATTTTTCAGAATGACACAGATCTTAGAAAACACTGTGTTTATGATTAATGTCATGTTATAAAGGACAGAGGTGACAGCCAGATGAAGAGATGTGTGGAGCAAGACAAAGAAGGTTCCAAGGCATCACCATTTGCCCTTTGACCTCACTACTCCCCCACCATGGTTGTGTTCATAGGCTTTGTGTGAGGCCTCACCAAGCAAATGTAACTGCGCTTACACCACTGAATACTCTTTCTTCTGCCTGGCATTGAGAATGGACCCATTAGTTTCCAAATCTACATTATGTTCTCAGTTGCTCTAAAGTAATGACTCCAGCCTTGTGAAGGCTCAATACAACATCTCCATCTACAAGGCTCATGCTCAAGAACCAATGGGCTAAGTTACTAAATAAATTGCAAAAACAAGCAAAAAAACAACAACAACAAAACAAAAAACAACAAAATAAAAACTTGAAAATGTTATCAGTGCCTATGCAGCTGAGGTCCTGGATAGGGCCTGGCAAGGGGAGGCAAGGGAATGGAGATAGGACAGATACCTTGCACAGAAAAGGTGAGGTCAAGTAGGCTGTGGGCACTCTAATGGATGGTACCAACTTTCTCAGCAATAATTACGTACAATGCAGAAGAGTCAGTCTTGGCAGGAGGTGTCTGTAGATTATCAACATCTAAGAGGAGAAGGCTGCAGTTGTTAGTTTTTGCACAAACTGGTCAATCATTTGTAAGCACATATACTTGCACACATTATCAGCCAGACCAGAGGATGGCTTTGCTTCAGTGAGAAGGCTTTGCCGATATTCTCTAGGTCTGAAGTATTGGTCCTTGACATAGCTGTGCCTATTTTAACAGCATAATTCACAAAAGGCTTTCTCTGCTCCCCACAAATGTTATAAGTAAGTTTATAATTTTGTTCTGGGTTGAGTTCATTGCTGTCTTAGCATGCTTGTTCCCTGTTCCTAACCCCTCCCTTGAGGCTAAGTGCATATCATGGCCCGTCGTCGGTCATTAACAGAACTCTGATGTGATCCAAAGAAACTTCTTGTACCACTCAGGGAATTTCAGGCATTTTTGTTTTATTTTGAGCTCTGTGCTCTAATTCAGCAAAACAGGAACACATACCCTTTATTACCTCACAGCAGGCATGGACACTATCTTTCTTTTCTGGATAATGCTTGCATGCTGGTCATATGGTTGGCTATAGACTACCAATGATAGATATCAATTTTCCCAGCTGTCAGCAAAAAGATGAGGGAGAAAAGCCCTGTTTCAGTGCTTTTGGATTCAGATCAGTGCTGTTTGATTCAGATCCCTGGGCTAAAGCACTGTGACTTGCCTGAGGATTCGTGGAAACCAGAGGACAAGGCTAGTCCCTCAATTCAGTCTTTTAGGCCTGAGTTCCTGCTGGGTGGGCCAGGGGATATCCTGCCCTCTGATTCCTCTTAGAGCTTAACAGAGATGCTTCATGCAGCGTTCTGACTGCCCTCTTTCCCCATTTTTTCGTGGTCAGTGGATTAGCCAAGATCGATTTTTCTGCATGGCTAGGAAAGGCCTTAGGTTAAAAGATAAAAAGGTAAATTCCTTTTAAATGTAATTTAGATTTTCCCGCTGGCATTAGTTCCAACATCAACTGCAGAATCTCTTTGCTGTTGACGAAACACCTGGGCCCTACTAAAGCTTCAGCGATTGGCAAAGCTGGCTGGCTTTGTAGCATAGCTAAGCAGGGTGGTCTAGAAGGATCTGCCCTGGGGGTCCTCTTGCTCTCTTTTCTTTTCCTCTCTCTTTCTCTTTCCCCCACCCCCAGCTCTTTGTGGGTGTGAAGCTAGACCACACACTTGTTTATTCTGTTCTGTTGTTCTTTCAGGCCACCGTATACTTATCTTTTGCAAAGTAAAGAGCTCAAGGGAGAACTGCCCTGAGTTACCAGATGGCCAGGAGAGCCAATTGGTTGAGCCAGGAATCTGTCACATCACGATTGGCTAGAGGGGTCTTTTTGGCCAAGCAAGCTCTTAATGGACTCAGCCTCATTCCGGCCAGCTTCTCTTAGGCAGCACATAGATCCTACCCGATTGCTGCACTGATGTGATGAATGACCCAAGCTGGCCTCGCGTGGCTCTTTTCGCTGCCCCACACAGCACACTAGCAATCCTGTCTGTGCTGTGTATCAGCTGGTGGCTTTATAAATTGTATTCTGGCAGGGCTAGGCTCTCTCTGGAGCCTGAAGCAGACCAGAAAGGACAATAGTGGGAAGCAGGTGATGAGATGCAGGCACAGCCAGGCAGAGGACTGGGGAGAGGCAGGGTGTTACACTTCAAGTCGACAGTGTCACACCAGGCTCCCAGGCTCATGTGTCTGAACACCTTGTCCCCACCTGGTGCTGCTTTGGAGGTTGTGAAGCCTTTGGAAAGCGGGCTGCTGTGGCAGGCCTTTGAGGGTGATAGCCTGGCCTTTTCTGATCCCATTCCTGATGCTCTGCCTGCTTTCATGGGAGCAAGCAGCCGTCTCATGCTCCTGATAGCACACACTGAGCAGTTGTCCTCACGCCTTCCTGCCATGATGGGCTAGAATCCCCTGAACTTGTGAACCAAAATAACTCCTCCTTCTGAAGTTACTTCAGTCAGTCCTTTTGTCACATAAATGAGAAAAGATTATAGAGAGAAGATGCCCAGTGAGTAGCCATAGTTAGGGGAACATACTCCGGAAAGTAAGAAGTGCTCACAACAAAGCTTAGGCCAGATTCTTATACTGCTCTCAAAACATCTGCTTACAAACTCAAACAACGCGTTTGTGGCCCTAAAATGGGAAAACGACGCCATGATTTTGCGTTTATGGTGATGTAGATTCCTGTCATCTTCCTTCCTCCCTCTTTCCTTCATTTTCTTCCTTTCTTCATTTATACTGATTTAATGGACATTTGAATGGGTTTTGCACGTGCTTCAGCCATGCTCAGAGGTGAATCCAGAAACATGGCTTTGAGGTGGCCAGCTAGTGACAAAGCCCTATAAGCTGTTCCACCCTCCCTCCTTCACAACTTGAGCTCAACATATGACAGTGGGAAGGGATTTAGCCAGCTCACCAAACCACAGAGAAGAAACAAAATAGACACTAGCCTGCTGTAGAGGAATCAGGAGAGAGACAGGCCCAGAACAAGCAGGCGAAGGAAGACACAAGGAGTAAACTGGCACAGAGCAAAGGCCTGCTGTAGAACTACCCGGGTTGCATGTACCACAAAACTATTTACCTAAGTGTGGCTGGAACATACAGTGTCATGCCAGGCCAGCACTGTGTGTACTTCCTGTTAGTGCCACAAAATACTGAGACAAGGCAACTTGAAAGAAGAGGAGTTTGTTTTGCTCACACTTTCAGGTTCTGGCACATGCTGGAAGGGAGGGTGTTGGGGGGAGTGAGCAGCTCACATCCTCAATGCACACACCTTCTTTTTGTTTGCTGCCCATGGAACAGACCAGGGAGGGTAGGACATTAAAGCAAAGTTTAACTGGATAAGGACAAGAAGAAAAAAGGGGAAGTAGCTGACAGATATCAGGTTGACTGTTTTGTTTTCTGTGAAGCCTTCTTACATGTGACAATGAGCAAGCCAGAGCTGGGAATAGGGGATCTTTAGGCTTGCAGCATGGCATGTGTCCACATCCTCGCCTGGAGGAGTGGGCCGTCAGCTAATACTAGGCATGGCTCGATTTTTTTCCGCTGGCTTCCTATTTTGTTCAAATCCCTGGATTTGTAGTAAGGGTGGGTCTCTATTGCTATTGCCAAAATTCCTGAGAGGATGGTGGCGAACACAAACTTTTTGAACAAGAAACACTTTAAAGGGCCCAGTTTACTTACTGTGGTATACTTAATGGTCATATTTTCTTTTGAGTTTAATTTTGGTGACACTGAGGACGAGGCGTCCCCAGTTCTATTGCTGCACTTAGACTTTTGAAATAAGTAAGGTTGTGTAGGAGAGTTGTTAGAAGGAATATATGTTAGTTTTAATAGATAAGAGGTTAGCAGCTAAGACCATTTGCTCAGGGATATAGAGTGATAGGGGAAAACAGACTGAATTTTGTTTAAATATCTCTAAGTTCAGGCTTCGGTGTCTGTGTCTGCCATTTTTCTGGATGGAGTTCAGTCCATCTCAATATCATAGTGCCATAAAACTGAGAATGAATGCTTTGCTGGCTGCCTTTCTCTTTTTCCCTTCAGCCTATGGTGGGGTGCCATCACGTACACTGAAGGCGGGTCTCAGCCCCTTAGTTAATCCTATCAGAAATACCCTCCCAGATGCACTCAATGATCTAGACTGACCATCACAATTTACCCCTTGTCAACTTGATACTCAAACACATAAACCATACCACTCCCCATTGGCACTCAAAAGTTCCTGGGACAGAATGAATTCAGTCCATTTTGAGGGTCTTAAAAGATGGAAGGTTGTCCAAATGTCTATCCTAAGTGTCCTTTGAGACTCAATAATTTCTTAACTGTGAGCCACTGTAAATGGGAAACAAGTTAGTCCAGAGTAAACCTTCCCATTCGAAAAGAGACAGGGACAGAAAAATAGCAAGTCTGGGAGACTCAAACCCAGCAAAACAAACAGTCCACCATTCAGTTCCATGCCATGCATCTGGGGCACTGGGTGCTGTCATTCGAGCTGCTCAGGGGTCAGGTGGCCCTACCCCCACAGTCCTTGCCAGTTATAACCCATATGGCCTCTATGTATTCAGCCAGATCTGCAAACCGCCTGCAGCTTTCCTTGGAAGACAGCCCAGTTCCTGACTTAATTCCTGAGTTACTATTACATCTCCAGTGACTCTGTTATACTTCAGACATTGCTCTCTCCAGGGCTGTCTATGGGGTCCTGACCCTAATATTCATTGCCTGGCCTCCAAAGCCTTTTATGACCAGGACCCAGTGGTTCTTTTTTATGTATGTCTGCAAAACTTGTGCTTCCTGAGTGCTGTTATGATCTGTTTCCAGATTCAACTGTAGCCAGGGTACCTTGGGCCTAGGTGTCTCATCACAGGGAACATTTTTTAGATGCCTCAGAGGTACCCAGAGCTCCTTTTTAAAAGTAAAGTCTGTGTACCCATGAGCCTATGATGAGTGGAATCCAGGCAATTCCTGAGGTACCCTCAAGTTATCTTTCTTAAGCTACTCAAGCGCTTTGGAATATCCCTGATACCTTTCTCAGCTGTAATTTCTTTGGCCTCAACTTATTTTTCTTCCCTTTCTACGAGTTGCCCAGACCCCTCTGTTCCGCTTTTGCTCACAGTTCTGGCTACCAACTTTGCTAAACACAGTTAGTAGCAACCAAGCTGTATGAGTGCAGGAGCTCCCTCAAGCCAATCATTCCATTGATTTTAAACTCCACCTCTGACAAAGTCTCTGGACACAGGTAAATAAAAATAAATGCCCTGCCAGAATATTTACTAATGCTGCCAGGCCAAGTTCCCATTGGGTCCTCATTTCCACCTGATAGTAGTATATGAGTCTCTATCAGGTTCTGATCCGAACTCCCACTAGATTGGCTACAGCCTTGTAGGGCTTCTCTAGTGCACATTTCCAGACCTTTCCAAATTCCTTTTGTATGTCAATTTCACAGACATCTAGACCATATCATCAGGGAGAGTCGCCTAGGTGACTTCATCATTTTGAACAGCCCCCCCCCCCCACGACACACACACACACACACATTCCAAACTTTCACCTAGTTCTGAGATGCAGGACCCTGTACATTACCCCCCCTTCACCCCCCACAGGTCCCTAGTCCCAAGAAAAAGACCACAGGCAAGGCCTGAGCAGGAGATCACAGCCAGCTCCCATAGCAACAGCCAATAAGGAGAAACCTGGTTTTTCTAAGGGGGTCAGGTGGCCTTACAGATGAGTGACTTGGCAGTCATGAGAGCTGACCGTTGTGACCACATTGTAGCCACTCCTTCCTGTTCCTGTCCCCCCCAAAAAACAAATTTGAAATACTAATCAGAAGCCCACTTATGTGGAAAATTGTGTCCCATACAGAAGCTTCTCTGGAGCTTGAGACCTCATTTTGGTTCTACTGCTTTGGAGACGGTCAGAGTCCCCACTTGAACTTACAATGAATGACCCTTGTGTGCACCAGAACAGGTTCCTTGGTGGTCTTTAGGGCTTCTGTGATCTGGGCATAACACTATGACCCAGTTTCTTAGTAACAACTCACACCAAGCATAGTATTTAGGGAGGAAGATTTATTTTGGCTTAGAATTTCAGTTTATTATATGGCAGGGAGGGGGTGTTAGAACAGAGTAGTTAATATCATGGTGGCTAGAGTGGGAATGGGGGAACATTTCTTTTTTTATTTTATTTTATTTTCCTCTTTAATTCCATTTGCACCTTCAGACTATAGGATGATGGAATAGATGTTTTCTTTCAGTTAATTCTCCCTAGAAACACCTTCACAGACATACCTAGAGATGTGCTCTGTGAATTTCCTAGGAACGCCTCAACCCATCAAGTTGTCAATCAAAGTTAACTATCACATACCCCAGAGAACATATGCAGGTAACTCCCAGGGTGTATCTGTCTGGACCTCATTTGAAGTCTTGTTGTCTCTTGAGATGGCAAGAGAGCGCCCAGCATTCCCTGACTCAGACCCTTTGATATCAAGAAAGGCTTGGGGTGAAGTTCTCTTACAACTGTTTTCTATATTTACTGTCATGCCAGGACATAAGATGTGTTTACTGCTTGGGTCTTGGCTAGATACATACTCTTGGTATGGGGAGTAGGGTTAGGCCTACTTAAAGAGCAGTTTGAGATTGAGCAAGGACCGAGCCTCCTTAGAAAAATGGGAATCTTATTTTCAGACTAGGAAAGATACTAGTAGGCAAAAACAACAGATGTCTACCCCAGATGCCAACAAGAGTCAAAATCATACAAATGAACCAAGTGGTTTTGGAATGTGCCAGGAGACGGTCACATCTACACAAGGAAACACTACTTACACGACAGCAGTTCACACACATTCTCCAGGAGAATTTTTTTCTGGTAAGTGGCTCAGGGGCTGGCTGGCTTTGCTGCAATACTGAAAGAAACTGACCCTTTCCAGTCCTTGCCACGGGCACTCTGTTCTAGAAGACAGTTCTTTTTGTGGCAGTGAAAATGTCCAAACTATCTTTTCTGCCCTCACAGGCTTGGGTCACATTCTCACCTGCACTACCTGGCTCCTGGCACTCCTATGTATCGTCTGTGCTATATAGTAATCAGAGAAGACCACTTATATTGGTATCTGGTGAACATGTCCATCAAAACAGCCTCCTTCTGTAAAAGAAGACATGAGACCCTGTGGCATGAGTGGGCGGCCAGTGTAGTAAGAAGGACGTTTCAAGTAGAAGAAAGGGAAGAATCAAAACATTTAAAAGGAAGGAGGAAAAAGAACACTCACTCATTACAAGAGCAACCTTTATTAAAAGAGCTCACAGAGCTAGTGACATCACCCATATGCCCAGCGCTGATGAAGACAACACCAGATGGAGTCTGAGAGCCTGAGCAGAGCTGCGGGCTAATTATCAAAGTCTCTCCATCCCCAGGATAACAGTCCTGGCAGGCCGTGATGACTGCTGCCAGCAGAGAGAAAGAAATTACCCAGGTTGACGCTGCTTCCAAATAATTGATAATTTGCCTAAATGAACAAATCAAGTAAGATTTAACCGTTGGCTGGAATTGCCACCCAGCAGCGGCAAAGAATCTAATTGCCCCAGCACCTCACATGGCCGTCCATGTGTGTTCTCCTCCCCCTCCCCCCTTCTTTTTCTAAACCAAGTATAATTGTTTAATGGCGTTGATGGGGAATAGACTTGGACATTATAAATGACACTGTGACAGGACTGTCAGCTGGTGACAGCCCACTGACAGCCCCTGTGAGAAATTAATCATTTGAGATGCTTCGTGATTTGCTCATTTAATGGTGCAAACAAGATTGTGGTTTCTAATCACACACCATCTTTTACTTAAAGAATCCCTGTCTCTTCCCTGGGAGAATTCAGTTATTTTCCTTTCAGCTGGATGGTTGCTGACTGGGGTTAAACTTTGGGACTGTTTGGTGAGTAGCTCACCCCCAAAGAGCAAGGAGACATTTTCCCTGGAGAAATTCTCACTGGAGTGGAGTCTGAATTTAGTTTTCCTCCCTTGCTACTTGTTTAAGAAGGCTTTCAAGGGGGGGAGACCTAACCTGTTGGGACAGATGCTAATGAAGATAGAGGGCTAAGGAAGCAGCACAGCTATTTTTAGCTGGGTAATGGGGAGTAAACGGGGCCACCCTGTGATATGCTAAGAGATGCCTCACTCATTTCTGCTGGAACTCCCACACTGTCTGCTGGGCAGACATCTGTTAATTGCTTTCTCTTGGACTTCGTTTGACATTTGGAGAAATAGAAGGAGACTGCCTAACCATCCCCCCTCCCAAAAACCCTAAATGGTGTCTCTGTGGCGTTTTGGAGCCAGGGAGGAAAGGAGGCCAGGTGAGTTTGAAGCCTGCTCTCTGCTAGGGTGTACAGAGCGTTGGACTCGATGTGCCTAAGGCGCTCTGACCTGGTTTGGTGGATGCCTGTGTGGCTCCAGGCAGTCAGAGGCACAGAAGTTTCTCCCAGCTGCATCATCTGGCTCTGTATTTGGTCAGAACATGTGCTTAACTCTGCACATGTATGCATGCCATCCTGGAAAATAAGGTTTTAAGACACCACAGAAGGAGGAAATATGCTCAATGTCAACATGTGCTCCTCTGAAAATGACCTTATGTAACAGAGTACCGCATGCAATGGCAATTTAGGACAAAAACATAACAGCTTTCCCGTTTTAGAACAAAATAACTTCTACTCATTGTGCCGCCATTAGTGTTTGAGGAGCAGCTACTCACCCCCAAGAGTCAAGGACTGGAGGTTGTGGTTTCTTTGTCTCTTCTAACCTCCTCTGCTCATCAGCACTAAATTGCTTTTGGGTTAGTAGAACTAGGCATGTACTGTGGTCAGTTGCCAGGCAACAAAGGTCCTCTTGGACTGTCAACTGAAAGAGACTGACATGGGAAATGGGCCCCTTTGGTGTCCCAAGTACTGTGGGAAGCCTGGAAATACCTTCGTAAACACCATCCACGTGCTTACTGTTTTACCCATGCAACCACCTTGTGAGTCTCACACAGTCTAAGGAGATGATTTCCAAGGGGCACAAACTGATGGAGCTGAGCCATGGCCACTGTTGTGACAGATGAGAGGTGCTGAGTTCTTAGACACAGCACTGCACCATATGGTGAAGTCTCTACACTTCTAGTTTGGAAAGTCAAATGTTTAAAATCGATGCTTATCTCTCCCTGAGATCTGAGGCTTTCTTCAACGCAAGCTGAAGTAAAAGGACATAGAAAGGAAAATTTTTTTTTTACTAAGGTAAATAGAGCCTCCAAGTTGGAGAATTTATGACTATCTAGTCTAGGCTTCTGTCCAGCCTCTCCCAGGCACAGCTCTGAAAGCCATTATATGGTTACTGCTGGGCTGTCTCTTGCCTGTTTTCCCACAGTTACCTTCTGTTTCAAGAAAGAATTCAGAGGGAGCAGGCTGGGGATGTGGCTCAGTGGTGGGTTCTTGTCTAGCATGCACAAGACTGTGTTTAGCCTCTAACACATCAACAAGAAAACAGAAGAGCAATACAAGACCCAAAGAGGGAGAGAATATAAACATTCACAGTTCCCGTCTTTGAGAAGAATTCTAGAACACTCCATGAGATGCCAGCATGACAGGGCTGTGGGGTCTGCACATTGGGTAAAATGTTCTGGGTGCTTGAATGAGGCAGATGACATACATCTTGGACTTAAGCCATCAATTGAAGGTATGCACAAAACATTAAGAGACAGTCCCTCCTTGTGTTTAAGAGGAACTCCCTGTCTGACCCCTCAGAATCTGGATAGTGTCTTCATATTCAACATGAACTACTGATCATCAAACTGCTGGTGTTCATACTGGAACCAAGACCACCAAGTCCTGGGCTCTCCAGCGGGCATCAGCCTCTATGGTTACACAAGTCACCTCCTTACAGAAGATCTGCTTATGTTGATGTTTTCACCATCCTGTTATCACATGCAGATGTGTACACACACATTCGTACACATGCATGCACACATGCCTATAGAGAGGGAGGGAGATAGGTAGAGACAGAGATAGATAGATAGATAGATAGATAGATAGATAGGGAGGGAGGGAGAGAGAGAGAGAGAGAGAGAGAGAGAGAGAGAGAGAGAGAGAGAGAGAGAGAGAGAGAAATAAAGATAAAGAGAGGGGTCATAATGGAGACTCTATGTTAAGCATGTCTCATCTCTGCATCCTCAGCTCTGGTTCTGTGGCTAGACTGAGGTACGGACATCAGACCAATGGGCTTTTGTGTTGGCTTCTGCTCCATCTTTACTGTTTATCTTATTTTTAAATCTCAATGTTCCCTTATTTTTAATGGTAATAATTATAAATAATCACAATAAGGATAATTATGAGCTCCATATGATGTAGACACATTTCTTAACATAGTGTTTAGCAATCAGTTAAGTGTCTGTTAGCTTTGTTAGGCAGCCTTTGGTTTCTGTCAATCTGTTATCAACAATGTCACTGAAGTAAGTTATTCTGTCTTTTTCGTAAGTGGAAAAAATTCTAGACCAGAAAAGAGGAATCTCTCTCTGTCTGTTTCTGTCTCTGTCTCTGTCTCTGTCTCTGTCTCTGTTTCTGTCTCTCTCTGTCTCTGTCTCTGTCTCTCTCTGTCTCTGTCTGTCTCTCTGTCTCTCCCACTCCCCCCTCTCTCTCTGTGTGTCTGTCTCTGTGTGTCTGTCTCTGTGTCTGTCTGTCTGTGCCTGTCTCTCTCTCTCTCTCTCTCTCTCTCTCTCTCTCTCTCTCTCTCTCTCTCTCTCTCTCTCTCTCTCTCCCCTTCTTGGAAGGGATGTGTGGGGTCCAAATGTTCAAAGGAGTAAGAATCACCTGTGGTTACACTACCAAGGCTTGGGTGCACAGTAAACACTGCAGGTCATGGCCATTGTACTGGATTGACAGTTTGGAGCTGTGAATAAAATGTCTGGTAGCTTCTGATGCCAGGCCTCAGGGGAGCTCAGCCAGGGGCGACAGTGGCCATTTCTGGGGTGACAGTTCTCAGCTTCCTCAAACAGAGATTCAGAGAGGTAGAATGTAGATTGCCAGTAAAAGGTTTCACACATAGGAAGCAACATTGGAGTACCTTGACTCCCTGGTTGGCTTTGTAATCTCTCTTAGTGTTAAAGATTCTCCCTTAGAAGGAAAACAGTGTCTCTGGTGGACACAGACATTCTCAGGGAAGTGTCTGCTCTTGCAACAGTCTGTTGGTAGAGATTCAAACATCAAGGTTGAATGTTGCAGCCTTCCAAGTCCTTCCTGCTAACCCTTCTCACTTGTCTCATGCCTAGAGAGAGTTTGTGATGCTTCTGTGGTCTCACGTTGCTGACTCTTCTCAGAATGCAACTGAATCTTATCCATGCATACAATTCAATATTAAGATGTTTCCAGAATCCATATTTTATTTCTGTTTTATTTTAAATATTAACACACACTAATTGAACAAACTAATGGGATTCGCTCTGATATGTCCATATAGCTTATATGCCACACATTTTTCTACCCTCTCCTATCTCCTATCCCTTCCTTGAATTTCTTCCTGGTCCTTAATAATTCTTCTTTCAGGTCTTTTTTTTTATTTTAATAAGAAAGAAGCCATGCGATTTTTGTCATTTAGTATCTGGCTTACTTTATTTAACATAATCTTATATTCCATTAATTTTCCTGCTGCAGAAGGTAAGAATTTACTCTTTGTGGATAAGTAATACTCCGCTGTGTTTATATACTGAATTTTCTCTATTCAGTGATCTGTTGACCTACACAGAGGTTAGTTCCACTGTGTGTCTGTTGTGGATAACATCACAACATGTGCAGCCCGCAGCAGTCTCTTTGGTATGCTGACTTTATTTCCTTTGTCTTTGCACCCAAGTGTTAGATGGCTGGGTCATATGGTAGATATACTTTCAGGCTTTCAATAGTGGCTGCCCTAATTTGCACCATCCCCAACACACCAGGATGTATGAAGGTTCCTTTTATCCCAGGTTTATAATAGTGGCTGCCCTAATTCACACCCCTCATACACACACCAGGATGTTTGAAGGTTCCTTTTATCCATACCCATATTTTCTTGGCAGTGACCATGTAACTCTGCATCTTAAAGTTGACTCCTTTTGATTTTAATCCCTGAAATCGCTTGCTGCCTGCATTTATGCTTCTGTCTGAAGTATGGCTCCTGTGGCTCTAAGATCCTGATGACACAAACTCTGAATGCCCCTCACTTCCAGGTGAGTAAGACTCACCTTTCTCCATCAGTGTACCCAGGGCAGGCATGTAATAACATATGGCCACTGGCCCCCTCCCAGATTCTCCCTCTCCCTGTCCCTCTCCCTCTCCTCCCTCCCTCCCCTCTCTTTCTACACACACACACACACACACACACACACACACACACACACACACACACACACACACACACACACTAGCTCTGTTAAGGTCCTCCCAGGATTTTTGCTTGTGCCTTTGACCCCCATAAAGTATATACTTCTCACTGTCCTCAGCATGCTAGATACAATGCCACTTCTGGAATTCTGAGCTGTGCCCCATCTGCCTGCCTGTCTGCCTGCCTGTCTGTCTGCCTGTCTGCCTGCCTGCTTGCCTGTCTGTCTACAGCTTTGCCATCCCTCTGTCCTGCTTTTTAGGTTTCCTCCAATCCTTTGCTCCTGCATTCAGCAGGCTGCAGTGAGTGAATTTGGCACCTCTCCCCTTTCCTGCTGGCCTCTCCAGCTGATCACCTCTTAAGTATCTCATGGTAACTGGAACTGAAGCTGAGAGCTCACATCCTGAAATGCAAGCACAAAGCACAGAAAGTGAACGGGAAGCAGAGCAAGTCTTTACATTCCCAAAGCCTACTTCCAGTGTCATGCTTCCTCCAACGAGGCCACACACCTTATACCTCCCCAAACAATGCCAGCCACTGGGAATTAAGTGTTCAAATACAGGATCCTACGGGGGACATCCTCATACCATCCATGCTTGGTAAAAATCACTGGCCATCTCTCCATATGGGTCGTTGATGTAGTGTTCCAGCTAACCTGCAGAAGCTGGTCTAGACTTGTTTAGACCAAGCTTTTAAGCTTTTGCACTTGTAGCCTCTTTCCCACAAGAATTTTCTATGCTGTCCCAGATGTCTGAAATAGGCTCACAAATCAAACATTGACTGATTTTAAAAATTAATGAAATTTACATTAAAATAATTCTTTGGTATACATATAATTTTATCATTTATCAAACATTGGATTTGCATATTAATGATGGATATACTTTTTGTTTTTATATAAAGGATTAAATCTTGTCCAAATATCTGACACTGTAGGCATATCACATTCCCAATGTTTTCAGAGGTGATTGATAATGTGGTTTTATACTATTCAATGCTAAGAACTTTGATTTTCATACAAACATAGCAAAAGTGTCAGAAGTATGTTTAGGGCTGTTTCAGAAATGGTTGGAAATTATGTTTTAATCCAAAGACAAAATTTAATTACCGATTTTTTTTATTTATAAAACTCAAGTCAGCGATTCAGATAGCACAGTTTCAAATCAAATAGTCCAACACAGTAATCCAAAGATAAATTAATTTGATACTTATGTGCTGAGGAACGATGTAGAAAAATATTGAAGTCTTTGTTGTCTATAATTGAACCATTCTATTTCCATAAGAGCAGAAACCTTTGCACATTCAGCAACATCCCTGCAATTCATAACTGTAGGAGTCGCAAGATAGATGGAGCTAAAGAGCATTAGACAGCGCTACCTGGTGCTGCGTGGTACGTTGGCTTGCACAGAGTGCAGGGTTCATGAACGTTCAGAACTATGTGTACAAGTGAAGCTGTGTGGTGGATCACAGGCGAATACTTCCAGAAACTCTTCAGATTCAACCGAGTTGGACTTTGAATTACTTTTGGGTTGCTGAATATAGCCTTCGCATTCAGTTTCTCTATTCCATAAGGGATGCTCAATTTAAGAGCCCACAGTGCAAAGCCCTCTGGGATCGCCCCTCCCGCGATCATTACATTGCATAGTGCTCAGTTTTAGCGACGTGGCTTCACTAAACCCAGGGGAGGACTCCTCCTTTTGTGTAAGTTGTATTCACTGATCCGACTTCTCTTCTTGTTGCCTTGCTGAGAGGTGCACAGCAGTTGCTAGGCAGCCCACATGAAGGTATCATCAGTGCCAGAGTGCGAAGCTAGGCAGGTGTTGCTTCCAATGTACAGAAGAGCATAGTGAGGCTGCCGAGAGAAAGTGAGTCTAGTGATGGTTTCCCTCTCGCTATTTTGTATGTTTACATTTTACAGGACTAGAGGTAGAACCCAGGGCTTCATATATGGTAGGCATGTATTCTACCACTGAGCCCCACTACCTGAGCCAGGGTGGTTGTGGGGGATTAACACATTTTCTCACCCCAGCTCCTCATGCACACTTTCCCCACTCACAGTGCCAAGAATCCCATGGTCGAAGAAGCTGCAGGTCATATTTCTTTCCAACCTCTCCTATGTCCTAGTTAAACAATAAATCTTAATAAAGCTTGATTGATTATTTGGAAGACAAATTAAGGCTATCGTCTTAACTAGCGGAATATTTTATTTAGGTAGTTCAGCAATAATAAGAAGATGCTGGCATCCTAGATTAGCTGGTTAAAATATTATTAGAAGTTAATTCATATTTTAGCAGATAATTCCTAATTAATTTGCTGTAGTTATCTTGTTAAATGTCAATTAACTCTCTCCACATCCCTTATAGGTTTCTGCCATTCCTAAAAATGTAATTATGCAGATATTGCTCACGTACCTTTACTGCTTGTACAATCTCCCAGCTAAATATAAGTCAAAAAGATTTATTTTCCCAGTTCTTAATAGCATCACTAAATGTTCTAATTAATAATCAATAATCCATTTGCATAATTAATTGGGGAAGGAATCCTAGTGGGACGGTGCTTGGGGCTAGCTTCTCTTGGGCTGGAACTGCTATCTTCTGCTGCAGCCCTGGCCCAAGTGGAGAGTTTATCTAAGCCGCTCAGATCTCTCCAGGGCATAGACAGTAGTGCACCACTCTATGGGGGAAGTCCTTATTTATGCAGTTGCTTAACAATATGTAATATGAATGTCTCTGTGGAGCAGAACCTATTTGTTGGATATGAATTTTCACCGACCTAGGCTCCAGTGAACAAAAATAAGTTAGTTCATTTTCTTAAATGGTGATTTAATTTTCTATGTCTGAATCCTCATTGTACTTGGTATAGAAACTTAATCTAGTCACTTTCAGGCAGTGTAGTATTTGCTAAGGCAAATGAGGTAGGAACTCAGTTATATTGTAAGTGGATCTTAGGAGGGGCAGGATATGACAAAGGCTGCCGCCACAGGGGTCTACAGAGGCACTGTTTGTGGCACAGGGACTACCTGTCTTGGTCCTAGGCTGCCATTTTAGTGATGTAGTGCAAGTCTGATCCTGCATAGGGTCCCTTTCACGTTACTTCATCACAGGGTGTTCAGCCACATTTAATTATGATCCCCTTGATGCCAACCTCAGCTCACAAATCACCCTTCATTTGCCCCATCTTTATGCTCATGTTTCTGTGACCATCAGTTCTTCCCTGCCATTCTTCTTCCTCCTTGTGAGCTTGGATTGGCTTCTATGACCCTAGAAAGACCAAGGGGCTGTCAGGGGTCTTCACAGTGCCCCTGCACACCTGTGTAGCCACCTTCCTGCTTGTTCATGTACCCAGAGGCAAAGGGTTGTGAAAGGCATGTGCGGTCTGCACTTGCATGAGAGCCTAGTGAGGCATAGGTCTCAGTCCCAGAAACCAGTAACTATTGTTTATTTCCTCTGTGAGATTGACTGGGGGGGAGGAGACATGGCACAAAGAGGGACCCAAATCTCCACCTTTCAGATTCCTTCCAACTCCCCCACCCCTCCTATCTAAAGAGGCCATAAGACAAAGATGGTTCCACACATTGAGTCCTCTGTTATACATTTTCTAGTCTGCCCAGAAACCCCTGCATTGTGTCTTAGAACTGAAAGGATCTATCTTTGTTCTTTTGCTGTGGGGTGAGGAGTGGCCTTGTCAACAAGGAACAAGAGAGGTCACAAGGAGTGAACAAAACAATAGGTCAGATATCATTTCAAAGAGCTACTCAGCCCCTCCATTACCATGTCAGAACCAAGGCTGCAGCACACGGTCATGTGATGGCCCAATCCAAGCATACACCACAGAGGCAGAGAGCCACACAAGTTCTGAGGGTTCAGGGAGGTGAGATTCAGCTATCCTTGAGATCCACACAGGGAGGGTGAATGAATGGGCCATAGTTCCCAGCAAGTCTCCTGTCAGGTGGAGAAAAGATGTTTCTATGATTTCTTTTTCATTCCAACTCTCGGGCTCCACTTAAAATGTAAGTTTATATGCTTAGAGCTAAAACCTGCGTGTCCTAATGGCTTCCAAAAGGCAAGGAAAAGGATTTAGCATAAAATCCTGCCATTGCTCATTGAACTGCCAGTTGCAACTGGTAGAAGAAAATAATGTTTTGATTTGGAGAAGAAGCTGCGGTATCTAAGCATAGCCAAGCCTCTGTGCCATCGTCACATGACAAGGCCAGGACAGTTATACAGAAGAGCACCCAGCCTTGTCACCCTTCAGAAAGTGGATCCTACATCAAGGCTTCTCACAGGGAAGAACTGCTGCTCCTCCCACAGAAGTGAAATGAACTCTGAGTCCTGCCAAAGCTCCCAATGGTCCACCTATTGCTTCAGCCCTGGCATACTGGGCTGGGCACCCCGAGAGGGCCGTCTTCATTCACCATGCTTTACAGTTTGAACAGCCCTTGAACTTACCCATGTAAGTAAACGTTTGTGAGTACCTTCTTGGTTTTCCTCCTTGATGTGTCCTTTGCTCTTCCCATCCTCGGGGCTTTCTGGGGATTAGTTGCCAAGGAGGGAGGGAAGTTAAGTATTCAGATCTGCTTTTCCCCCTAAAGACGTTAGTCCCTTGCAAAATAACCATCCATGAGGAGATTGGCAGTGAATATAAAATGTTTAATTATCGATAACATTTCAGGAAACTCTGAAAGGGAGATTGAGGTCAGGGTGAGCTATGTAGATAGTCCTCAAATCATACCATGTGAGTAAGAGAGACTTTCTCTCTAGGGAGTGGGGACAGTTTAGGACAGGTTCAGGCTGTCCTTAAGAACTGTGACACTTTGCTCACATCAAACCTCTCCAAGACTTATTTTCTCTGCCTGTGATTTGGGACCAATCATTGTACTTCATAGCCTGCTATGAAGATTCCCGCAATGGCATGACTTAGACAATGTATGCCTCCAGGTTACTGCCTTAGTTCACTCAGCCATGGTTATTCTATGGATTCAGTCAAAAACTTTGAGATGTGCAGTAGATATTAAAGTGTGTCAGCAGGAGCAGTTGCTCTTTCTCGTAACACATCTCGTAAATATTACTATGTAGCTACCAAATACCTCCCTTTCCCCCTATGGTGGCACAGTTAGGCAAGCGATGAGGAGGAGAGGTTCTGAGGGTGTGGCTAGTGACTGGCTAGCTAGCATGTGTGGAGAGCACCCTGTCCTCTGGCAGCCTACACATTGTGTAGTTTTCAATAAGGAGTGCAGGAGCTGAGAGCTGGACTGGAGACATACCCAAACCACATCTTCATATTTTATATTTCCCAAGACTGACCCATGTGCAACATCTTCATACTGAGACAGAGGTTTTCATAGCACATAACCAGGTAGAGAGACACTTTGTGAGTTGTTCAGACCTGGCAGAATTATGAACCGTAGCAGAAATAGCCAACGAAGGAATAGCTAAGGCGTACTTTCCCTCCTCCATCCCCTGTCGTCGTTGCTGTGTATGTGCATCTTCAAGCTCACAGGAACAATCACGCACTCCATATATTCTCCTCATTTTATAGCTCTTATTGGTGTAGCAGCATTACTCAGGCTCGGCTGTCCCATCTCCCAAGCTGATTTCTTTTGCATCTGTGTTTATATGGATGCCGTTTGAACAGCTATCCTTCACTCGTGCTGTCAGCTCCCATTCCGCACTTTACACATTACGAACTTATTTAAGCAGAAATAACTCTCGCCGGGTGTGTTTTTTTCCCCATCTGCTTTTCCCTGCCCCATCCCAACAATTCACATTTCACATCGGTGCTGGGATATCGTCTGTTGCTACTCTTTCTTCTTTCCTCAACTGCCTCTGTACCTTTTAGAATGGAAGCGGTTTGGGGACATAGAGCACGGTGATTTACATTCAGGATAATGCTTCTTACTCTGGATATTTCTAGAAGTGTCACATCAATATTTAAGAGCAGAGATCTTACCGATGACTATACTTCATGTGTGTAGGATGATTTACCGTTAGATTCGAACGGTACTTTCATTTTAGGGAGTTTGGGTGGCAGGAGGAAGAGTGCGGCTTATTATCCAGATTTCTTTAAATGTCTGTCCCTCAGCTGCATACGGTGTCGACCGGTATCTGGGTGTCAGCTTCACTCTTCACGTGCCCCCAGATGTACCTGTCTTCTGAACGTTAGAATCATCGTGTGGTAGAGATTGCATAGAGATGATTATTTCCTAAACAGCTGAAATATGGAGAGACAAGTCAGTCTCGGAATATGGATGTATTTTTAGGTTATTAATGTTTGCTAGTGGTTTCTATTGGGTCAGTGACTGTGTTCTGTTCCTTAGATCCAGGATAATCTGTTATACTCCACCAACACCAGTTCTGTCCAGTTCATGTTGGAACAAAAAAAAGAGAATCCGTTTAAAAGGGATGTTTATCCTTGTTCTTACCCTGGTCTTACCCAGACAAAAGGTCCAGAGCCATATATATACATATACATATATATATATATGGAAACATTAATTCTTTGTGTCTTGAAGCATAGGTGGATGCCACACCCCAGTAGCAACTTCCCCAAGTCACTACGTCTGTGTTACACATGGCATTCTTGCTCAGCACTTATGAACAGATCACTTTTTATCCACAAAGAAGAGATCATCTCACAGAGCACTGGACCCTGAATTGAGAAACACTTAACTGATTAGAAGTCTTTTTTCAAGGGTTAACGAGCTATATTAAAACTGCCTCCCATATAAAGAACATTACCAAAACATTTCACCTATCTGACTAATGCCAACAAGGTGGACTTTACAGCACACACCGTACTGAGGCCTTTGCTCCATTTTCTTCCTGCCTTGAGAAATCAAAGTGTTTTCAATTGCCCCCAGTAGAACTGTTTTGTTAAACATACAGACACATTTATTATACAAAAATTGCAGCGACATTTTTTCCCTGTGAAGCTATCACTTCAGAACCTGTGCTCACATAAAGCCACAGGTGAGACAAGAAGGGAAGGAAAGTGCAGTTTTGAAAGTAAAGCTACAGACCCAGCATGGGAAGCAAAGATGGGTGGTCCTTATCTGGCTTTTAGCCCACAGGCCCTGGCATTGTTCATCATCTCCACAGGATGCTTTACAAGAACAGAAGCTTCCAAGCATTAAGCAGCCTTGCCTCCCCCTTGGTAGCATCCCTCTTTTCAATCCAGTCCATCCTGGGGTTCTAACTTGCTTATTTGGAACTTCTGCTAAGAAATCTCGACCAGGTTTACTCCTTTCCAACTGCCTATCTCCCTTTGAACCTCAAAATAACAAAACAGGACAGCGGTGAGTTTCAAGAGGACGTCAGTTGAGACCTTCTATTCAAAACCTCCTCCTTAGAAGTCACCATCTAAACCTGCACAGCTAGAAACAGCAGAGACTGAAAACAGGTCCAGTTGGAAATATCTCAGGTATCCAAAGGTACTCCAGTTACTCTGCATCTGTCGGGTTAAAGCGGTTATCATCCATAGTGGAATAAAAGTGTTCCTCATTGCTCAGAAAACCCACTGCTTGCCTGCTTGGGGTTATAGTTGTGTACTGGAGCTGGTTCCTTAGATCCTTAAAGTCCAGTCTTTCTGGTCTTAAGAAGCCTTGTTGAGTTCAGTACTTAGTTTGGGGCCATAGTGGAGCCCTTTACTGGCATTAAGTTATCCCCCTACCCCCGCCAAAGTTTCCTGAGTCCATTCCTGGATCACTCATCAATGTGCAAGATGGTCTCTCCTTCTCTTGAGCTCTTCTACATTTGGTGTCTGATCCATCCCATTTTCTGTTCTCAGCAGATCTGTGAAAGGACTGACTCTGTGTGGGTTGGATGATTTAGAGATGACATGTGCTTCCTAGAATATCGGTAGAATTGGAATGACCTCAGTCACTGGATGACTCGAGTCATCCTCAGGTTGGTTCAGCCTCAGATGAGACATCAGTCCTTTCTGCAGCAAGAGGCAGGCACATTTGTGTTAAGACATCATTCATCACAGGTCATATAGACAAAGCCTTTGTAGTCACCAGTACTATGTCTTTATTTCCAGAGTTTCCCTCTACTCTTCTTCCTTTTGTTGACCTCTGAGGTCTGACTGATTACCTCCATGGCCCATGCTACGTTTGTACGCCTGCTTAGTGGTATCTGGACACCAATTTCCAATCCTCTTGGTCAACTCCTCTCACAGAGAAGAAGGGTACTGTGGGATGTTTCATCCTGATGAAAGTGCTTGGCCACAGGAGGGAGCCCATGGGTTTTATTTATGTAAGTAGTAATGTTTAATAAAGTAACTCTTACAGAGTCCCAGCATTGTGTGGAAAGTTAGAATTGCCGCCTGAAGTGTCCAGGTCAAGTACAAAGACCTCCACTTGATCACTCAGTCAGGGCATGTGCTTGTCTATAATTGAAGGCTAGTGAACAATGTTCTGGTTTCATAGACAGCTTTCAACTCTGTCCTGAGTAGGCTCTTGTCATTCATTTCCTAAGCTAATTTTGTGCCAAGGGCTTGCTTTTGGGGTCATTTTGAGCTTGGAGAGGTATGGAATCAAGTCCTGTTTGGAGAGTCCAAAGTAGGCTATTTTCTGGAAACTTGTGTATCCCTTGCAGAAGTTTGGGTCTTGTGGAAGTGGGACTGGGGAACCTAGGAGGAAGTCAAATACTTGGTAAATCATGGCTCAGGATCTCTACCTGAGGCTCAGAGTCCCCAAGAATGCCTTACGTAGGTGGCACAGCGTGTGTGTGTGTGTGCGTGTGCGTGCGTGTGTGTGTGTGTGTGTGTGTGTGTGTGTGTGTGTGTGTGACTTTATTTTCTCTGTCTCTCAGAAAAGTCAGTCTTGGCTCTGTGTTAGTGAGAGGGGAATTGTGAATACACGTGTCTGAAGTGGATTAGCAACTTCATTCATCTATAAAATCCCACAAACACTGCTCATTCACACTGGGCACATTAATTGAACACCTCTTGAGCTGCAGGCTGCAAGAGATGCCCAGTATATAGATGATAAATAGGGCAATATGGCAGGTAGTGAAAAGTGATGAGCAGGGCTCACGTCCGGACTTACACTAGACCAGGAACACTTGCCAACCCCACCTCATCCATCAAAACAGGGGGAACAAAAGGAAAGGGGAAGACGTAATATAATGCACGCTTGAATGTAATCCATGCAATTCTCTGTGACTCAAGAAGAAGAGGAATGGAAAATCAAGAAAAAAAAATCAGTCAGAGCAAGCTGCTCAGCATATTTAGAAATCAATTTTCATTTTAATAGCTTGTGTCTTTTCCATGTCAAATGACGTGTCTGGCAAACACTAGAAGGCAACACCTTTTGATGCTTTAAGTGTCTCAACCATAGTTGAAGTCATCTTAAAGGGATCACCACAAAGCTGGTACCACATCTGGTACTCTGTCACCACCCTGGCAGGGACAGTAGAGATAGTCCTTATAAGTGGCAGAATGAGCTTGGCTCCTGCCTTGCTGATGCACAGGGAGACCCAGTCACCATCTTACCTTCTTAGTGAGCCTGCATGAAGATGACTTCCCAAGCAAGAGTAGTACAAATGTATTATCTTTCGTCACCACACTAGGCAGGTTTCCCACAGAAATCACAGCAGAGCACAAAACAGAATAAAATGCATTTACAAAATCTGGGAATGATCAGTATTGCAGTGTGCAACTATCTGCTCTCCTAAAATGTATGTGTGCATATGTGTGAATACACACATGCATGCATGGGTGTGTCCATGTACATGTATGTGTGTGTGTTTAAAGCAAAGTTGAGACCCCCCACTCCCACCCCTTTTATTTTACCTAATGTAGGCCTGGAATTGTGAGTGTGTAGCTTCTGTGGATTCTGGGCTTAATGTTCTTCTCTTATCATCATGAAATTTAAAAAGACAAAAAAACATTTATTTTAGTGTGTGTGTGTGTGTGTGTGTGTGTGTGTGTGTGTGTGTGTGTGTGTGTCTTGCTCAATCCCTCTCCATAGGAGATAGTGTTTCTCATTGAACTCAGTGGTTACTTATTTGGCTAGACTGGCTGTTCCGTAAGCATCAGGGATCCCCCTATCTTAACCTCCTCAGCTCCAGGACTGCAGACTTGTGCTGTGATGCCTGGCTTTGTATATGGGTTCTGGGCATGTGAATTTGGGTCCTTACACTTATGTGACAAACATTTTACTGACTGAGCTGTCTCCCCAGCCCGCCATCATGGAGTTCCTAATTTTGTCTTTGGTTTTATGCTTTGTAAATGAAGCAGAGGGGCACATGCACGTAGAAAGCCCTGTCCTACCTTACTGCTTGCACAGAGAACTCACAGTGGGCCCCAAGCACAGAAGTCTGATAGCTCCACAAGGCAAGGACCCTTCTTGAAAGCTGAAGTGAGGGTAAGGTATCATGCCTACACCCAAATGTTTACAGTCAGAGGAGGCCACCATCCCCTGTGAACCAGAACATGTTTTTAATGCAGAAAGGGAACAAAGTTTTATGGAACATGGACTCCAGAAGACCCCACCTTGTCCTTTCTAACTCATGCTGTGACCCCTGCCAGTCATCAGCATATGTGCCAGAGAAGAGTGGAGAGGGAACTCTCTTCAGTCCCTCCTCCTGTTAGTGAGTCAGTAAAGGGAGTTGGTAGGAGGTCTCTGAATCAAGAGGTGAAGTTGAGTTTAGTTTGTGAAGCCTTTCCTCAGTTCCAGCAAAAAAGAAACGTGTGTAAGCACATCAGAACAGGGACCAAGTGATTAGGCAGGGGGCTGCAGAGGAGTTAAATGCTTCTATTTGTATTTAAAACTAGTACTGCATAGTACAAGGATGACGGATACAATCCAGACTAATGATTTAAACATTACATTTTTCTTCACTGAGAACATCAAATAACAAATTTAAAAGATGCTGCATTAAGTCACAGGAGTGACCACTGAAATGGGGCAGTGGCTCCTTCTGCCTTGCTCGGGAACTCCACGTACTCATTTTCCATCAAACCGCACAAATCATGCAGCCAGTCTTGGCTGGATAATACATCGGGATCATTTTTACAAGTCATTTAATATAGTGTATTATTTATTTATAATTTTCAAAAGTCTTTTAGAAAGAGCAGAAAGATCATCTCTGGCTTCCCATGCGTGTCACAGCCTTCCCAGGTCCCCACAGCACCATGCATTCAAACTTACGCTGAGACCTCACTGCCATCCAAAATCCATCACACATTACATTCATTGTCTCTGTGTGTGCATAGTAAATGGTGTGTGTGTGTGCTGTGTGCACGTGTGTCTAAATCTGTGTCTATACTTGTGTTTGTGTGTCTATGTATGTGTCTGTGTCTCTGTGTGTGTCTCTGTGTGTGTGTCTATGTATGTGTGCCTGTGTGTATGTATCTGTCTATGTGTGTCTGTGTGCATGTGTTTGCATGTGTCTGTGTGTGTCTGTATCTGTGTGTGTGTGTGTATCTGTATGTCTGTATGTCTGTCTGTGTGTATCTGTGTGCATGTGTCTGTCTGTCTATGTGTGTTTGTGTGCATGTGTATGTGTCTGTCTGTGTGTATGTGCATGTGTGTCTGTGTGCCTGTGTGTGTATGTTGTATGTGTGTGTTTCTGTCTCGTCTCTGTCTCTGTCTGTCTCTGTCTCTGTCTCTCTCTCTCTCTCTGTCTCTCTCTCTCTCTCTGTTTTTGGATGCCAAAGATCATCCTTGAGTGCCATTTCTCAGATACCACTCCCCCGTATTTTTTTAGACAGTTTTTCACTCGCTGGGAGCTTTCCAAATAGGGTAGGGTGGTGGCCAGTGAGCACCAGGGCTCTTTTTGTTTCTGCCTCCCTGTACTTGGATTATAGACATGCCACTATGGTCAGATCTTTTTACATGAGACCTGGGGATTGAACTTGGAACTTAATGCTTACAAGGTAAGCACTTTACTGACTGAACCAGTATTTTGATCCTATAGGTTTGAGTGAATTGATAGCAGCTTCATATTTACTATTACAGGATCTTACAAAATAGTCAAGTGCTTTACCTACAATTCTCTGTGAGCTGTAAGTATGACTTTAAAGACCATTACTAGCATCTGCACAACAATGATTTCAATGGATTGAGTGTATTTAACTTATCTCCTATAGCTTTGGGGACTAGTTTATAATGTATTTACAATTAATTGTTTATTATGATGAGATGAAAATCCTTCGAAATTAAATTTGTAGATGCATATGTGATTATTCCCTAGAGGAACACGCAGGCAGGATTTCTGAGTCAATGGATTTTGAAGGGTATGGAGATATAGCCACAGAGGACTCCAGGAAGGTTTTGTTAATTTGTACTTTTCTTCTTAATCATCTACCCATCCTTCCAGTTCTTGTTCATACCCTCCAATTCTGTCTCTCCTAACTTCAATGCCATATTTATTTTGCGAACAACACCTTCCATGGACTAGGAGTGAATCAGGGAGGTACTGAGACAAAATGGGAAGCGAAATAAGACTCAACATTATGGGACTTCCAGTCAAGTGTCAACTAATCTCCCAAGGTCCTGTGCATTGGAGGGAGTGGGCAGAGAAACAGGTCAGGAAGTCACAAGCTGAAAGTGCCAGTCTGATATGGGTCATGAGGGTCAAAGTGGGACCTTGGAACTTGAAGGGCATGTGACAAAGCACAGAGACAACTAGAAGCCTGTATGAGGGCAAGGGTGGGAGAGCCATCAGGCCAGATGTATCCTGCTTTCTGTTGTTATCAACAAAGCTTTCTTGAAGTCTGGCATGCTTGCTTGTTTTATATTGTCTGTGGCTGACTCTGGATTCCAGTAGCAGAGCTGAGTGGTTGCAAGAGACTGACAGAGTCTGTGTAACCTAAAACACAGGGAACAGTGCTGCCTGCTAGGCTGCAAGCACCTGGCTGTGAAGCCTTCACTTCCAGAGTGATGGGAGTGATTGGGGTTGAAAGGAGTGGCCTCATCCAGGAAGCATTCTTTGGAATAGACTTTAGGAGGCTCAGAATGCTGCAAGCAACAAGGAAGTCTGTTGTGTTTCCTGGTGAAAGCTGGTGTGGGAGATGAGACACAGACTAGTGAAAAATAGAGGGTGGAAATTTATGGGTGAGGGAAGGTGGCATCCCATATCACCTAGGTTTATGTGTAGAGCTGATGGAAAAGACCCACCAGCTCCCTGCTGGATACTAATGGTTCAGTTGCTTTATTCTGAGTTAGCAGTTGATAAAGGCCTCTCAGCTCGGAGCACTGGTCATAATTTGGCCAAAACATGCCTTACAACACACATCTTCCAGGGTTGCATCTGTTGTTGTTTCAAAAAAAGAGGGTCTCTCTCCAGTGCCTGCTATGCGCTAAGCACTTGACTTTCTTTAAGGGGATACAAACAGAAGGCAAGCATCGGTGAAGAGCATCAGAGCTGAGCTCCAAACCTGATCTACTGGAACAAACAGCTAAACTAAATCCCTAAATGACTACAGAAATACCTTTGGGAAACCTTTGAGTGAGACCTTTGGGGCAGCACAGAAGCATGAGGCCAATGTTCAGAGGCAAAAGGGTCAGCTGCAGCCCAGGAGGGGCTGGGGAAACCACCAGTGGACCCTCCTGCTTTTAGTAAGCAGGGATATCTGCCTGAGCTCAGGGAGGTGCTGCAGCCTTCTGCTGCAGCTGGCTCTGAGTTGTGCTTTGCCACCTGCGTGATAGAGAAGGCACCTCACTCCCACAGCAGAGAGCGAATCATCCTCTCCTCTGCTTTCTTACACTGCTGTATCTTTAGTTCTTGTCACACACCATTAGTATCCAGTACTGTGCATCTCTGTCTACCAGGCATGAATGTCATAAGGATGGTGTCTCTGTCTTCTACGTCCCTGGGATCATAGTACTCAGAACTGTATGTGGTAACAACAATAATGGTGGTGGGCTACCACAGGGCCAAGTTGAACAGAAGCCAGTAACTTCTGGCTCCAGTGCTGGCAGGTTGAATGATCTGATGAAAAGTCTCAGGCTACATGCTGGTGAGGACTGGGAGTGAGAGAAGAAATTGAATTTGAATAATTGAATTTTAAGAAGCAGGCATATGCTTCTGCTGTAACCTCCCCACACCAGACAGCATAGCCCAGATGCAAGTCAAAATGCATTATGTATTTAATGTGTCTCCTGGGGTTGGCAGCTGAGATAATAGGAGGAGAAGGCAGAGATTAGAATCAAAGTAGCAACATCTGAAGACATTTAGTGGTGGTGAAAGGTCAGGAAAGTTCTTAGATATTTAGTCAACCTTGTGTTAAGGAAGAGTGGATATGATTGAGGGGTGTGTGTGTGTGTGTGTGTGTGTGTGTCTACGTGTGTGTCTACATGTGGGTGGGTGTGTCTACATGTGTGTCATGCACATATGGGTGTATGAAGTTTAGACAAAAGACAGGAGAAACACTGCTGGTCCCAGAGCCCCAAAGCAGACATTTCCTGGGGTTACAGTAGTAGAATGTCAATTCTGGTTATTTATATGGATCTGTAGACTCAGACTTGGGAAGAATAAAACTTTTTCTGGGAGACTGTGCCATGCTTGTCATTCTCTCATGGAGTCAGGGCCAACAGTAGCAGGGGTTTTATGGAAGTGAGAGGCATGGGGAGGAAGGAGGAGATGTTTAACACCTGCCTCTGCCAAGCATTGACAGGCAAACACACCCCCAGCAAAGCTGTGAATAAACTGGATCTTCAGCCAGAGGCATGGAGGGTCAGGGAGACTGTAGGGCATCCCACAGAGCGGGGGTTCAGAGCCAGATTTAAATAGGCCCCAAACCCATGATGTTATCTTGCCTTCACAGGTTCCGAGATCTGGATCCACTGAAATATCACTTTATATAGATTCTTGAATGGTGGGCATACATACGGATATTGGCACAATATGGACACATAGTTAGTGAGGTCAGGCAAGGCCTGGAGAAGCCCCAGTACTTCCCTCATACCTGTGACATCCATACATGAGGCCTCCAGTTCACTCCTGATGCTCGTTGATCTGGGGGAGCTGCAATCTTCTTTAAAAAAAACTTTCTATTCATTCTTTGTAGATTTTACATCATGGACCCCAATCCTATTTATCCCTCCATATTTGCCCTCCACCCTTGAAAACCCCCCCCCAAAGAAAACAAAAAGTAAAAACAGCATGGCAGCTGCAGAGTCGCACAGTGCATGCCCTTTTGCCCAAACAGCTTTAGTGAGTCACTGGCGTGGTTTCAGGCCTCCGGCTTCTGCTACACCATCAATACTGGATCCTCATTGCAATTCTGATATCCTGTTGTTGACCGGTGTCATGGAGATCCTGCAGCTTTGGTTCTACAGGGCTGGCCCCTCCATGCCCTCCAGCAGTTTATAGGTGGGGTAGATGTTGGGGTGGGCCAACCCAAAACTCTGGATCTGGGCCTGGGCGGTGACTGTGTCTTTATCTTACCAGACCTCTCATGCCTACACCTCCAGGGCCAGCTCTCCAGCTTTGTCTAGGAAAGGGTGAGGCCAGCTCTTCTGCCTGTGGCATCCAGCAAGAGCCTGGACTGGCTCTCCCATGCCCTCACCACTAGGTGTGGCCTACTCTCCAGAGTGCTGCAGTTGGTGAGAGGCGGTGCCAGCTCAGCTCTCCCACAGTGTCTAGGCGAGGGGGCTGGACTAGCTTTTCCACTTACAGCAAGCAAGTTGGGGGTGGGAATGGGGTGAAGTAGTGCAAGGGCATCACACCCTTGGGGCCTGCTTTCCAGTGCCCGCCCCCACCAGAGCCACTCTCCCAAGTGTTCTAGCTGGTGAGGGGTGGGGCCAGAGGAGCTACCATTTTTAACTTGAAGGCCTTAGCATGGCCTGCAGATCCCAAGCAGACAAGCCACAGAGGTGAGGAGAGGAGAGGTGGTAAAGGAATGTAACACCTGGCTACAGGACACTGAGGAAGCTGTTTCGTTGCCTCGGATTGAACTCAGAGCCCCTTCCATATGGGTACCCCTGGGCTGCACAACCAGGCTCTAGAACATTGACTTCCAGCTTTGAGCTTGTTCTGTGGTTCTTCTGCAGTCTCTCCCCGCACCCGGGACGTCAAAATGTCTCCATTCCCTCAGGAGCATGAGAGGATCAGCACTTTTTATGGAGCCTTTCCTTCAGTTCGTTTTCAAATCCTAGACAGTTGCTAGGGGCTTAACAGGATATCTCTATTATATTGTATATGTTAAAAGGAGGGGGAGGGGAAGAAGTTGGCCAGGGTTGAAGCTGAAGTACTGAACCCTTGCTTAACACATGCGAAAACCTGGTTTCTGTTCTCTGCACAGAACCCCAAACCCCAAGCAATTACAACTCCTGCAAGTGTTTCCTATGAAAACGTAGTGTGTTCTTATTATAAAACATTAGAGGAAACATAAAATTGACAGAAATAACTCTCCATTGTTCTAGCCATACAATATCCACTCAAGTATATAATAAGCAAGAATTTCCCACCCGTTTTGTTCTTTCATGTTGCACTCACTATACAGCAATATGAGTGGAGGATGGGGGATTAGGAACTGAATTAAAGGCCCAATTGACCTGTGTGCATGCATGCAGGTGCATTATATGTGTAAACATACATACGGTGCATGTGTGTGCACATAGGTGTGTGAAAGAAGGAGAGATTGGTGTGGCAGTATAGCAGCCCAGCTGGTGGCCAGCTACCAGTGGAACCTACAGAGAGGACAGTCACTATATCTCTGAGACTTGGGCTCTGCATTCCCCCAGAGACAAAGTGCCTGGTGGCCCATGTATTATCAACAACCCATTTTCTACGGTTATCACTCATATGGCGCTGGGTAATCAAACCTTGGCCAGAAAAATCACAATGTCTATTTCTATTGTGTCTAGTTTAAAGAAGAAAAAAGAGGAGGAGGAGGGTGGAGGAGGAGGAGGAGAAGGAGGAGGAGGAGGTCATTCAAGGGGGTGGGATTCCCCTGAGAGCTCATCAATCATCAGAAGGTGGCTGTGGTAAGCTCTCTCTGTCTGGGAGGAAAGGCCCCTTATATGTCAGGACCAGCCTGAATAATAGGCTTCCCGTGTGGCATGGGGCTCTTCGATGTTTCTTGCTGTCTCTGCTGTTTTCCTGCTTATACTTCTGGAGTCTGGCCACAGCAAGCAGCATTCCTGCCAACCCTAGTACGGCTGGCTCTTGCACTTTGCCTGGCTTTCCATTATCCAAGAGCCCTGTTAACCAAAAGCCTTTATAGTGGCATGAGGTCCTGGTGGCTAGCTCCTGCCGGCCAAAGCTGCCAGTGGCTGTCTGGGGCTCCAGACATTTTAGAGATCAAAATCTGTGAGGAAAAAAAAAATCAAATCTCTTTTTGAAGCTGCTCCTCAGATTTCTTTGGAGTGCAGAGAGTCTCTCCTACTTACCCACTGCCCCAGGCTCTGTCTGACCCAGACTTTTATGCACTTATGCTCCAGAATGTTTCCAAAAATATACCTCAGCTAAAAAAATAAATAAATAAAAGCTGTGTGAACCACTGTTTTCTTGCAAGAAGAGATCCATCTTTTTCCTTGGAGGAGGGGAGCCTGGGAGGGAAATGAAGTTGCAGGCTACAGGACTGGGGGGCTTCATGCATCTTAGTTTTGCTCTCAAACGTGCTGGGAGAAATGGCTTCATCTGGAAATAGTAGTACAGTTTGAATGGAACGATACCATGAGAGTACAGTGCTACATTCTGTGTGGTACAGTGCATTCTAGTTACAGTGGTGCATTCTTGGTAGAATGAAGCCCTCTGTTTTGAATGCCACTGTCTGGTAGAATTTCTAACTGTGGACTGTCATGGCTATAGTCTGCAGCAGATACCTCAGGAGTTCTAGACATCAGGCAGGTAACAGTTCTCTTGCCACCACTCACTGCTCAAAGAGACCCTCGGCAAGTTACTTAACCCTTCTGAGCCTCAGTTTCTTTATTTAAGAAGTAGGAACAATGGCATCCATCTACTGGGCCTTTGAGAATAGATTAGAACATATGCCTAATGCTTAAGACTGCTTACAGGGTCAGGGAAACTAATGCAGTCATTCTCACCATGCCTGTCAATTCCTGAACTCCCTCCCTTGGGTGCTCTCTTGGTTGAGCATTCTGTACCGGTCATCCAGCTTTGCCAGGGCCAGGGATTTCTGGATTGACATGTGTGAGAGTAAAAATACCCAGAGTCCCAAATATGACTCTTTAGAGACGTCAAGAATAAGACACAGGTCTGGAGACTTAGCTTAGTGATTAAGCCAAGCACATGTTGCTCTTATGAAAGACCAAAGTCAAATCCCAGCACCTACATAGTGGCCCACAACCATCTGTAACTCTAGTTCCAGGGGATCCAATGCCTCTTCTTGGACATCAGGAAAGCACAGGCATGATACACAAATATACATGCAGGTAAAATATTCATACATATAAAGCCATAAAACAAGTTTTTAAAATTAAAAAATTAACAACCAAAGTTCTAAATGCAATTCTGCTACTAGTCAAGGAAGAGGTAACCCAGGGATTAAAGTTTAGAGTCTTTAGAAAGACTTCACACCCCAAAAGATCCCTCCTCTCCCCACTGATGCCTGAACTCTCAGGATGAAGGAGATGTTCTTTTTCACAGGTAGCACCATCTCTGTTAGAGGAAAGGTTTCCCAGAGGGATGAGGTGGTAACAAGTGTGTGTGTGTATTTTAATGATGCTGACTGATGAGAGTGGAGCCTGGGAATAGAAACTATCAGAATCTCTGGTCATTTGAAGGTCACAAGAAAAATGAGTATCTAGGCCATGCATATTACCTTCCTTCTCCTCGATTTAGAATTGGGAGTTTCAGATCCACCTTACCTGTCTGGAATTGTGAAAAAAAAATTCAAATGCCAACTGTGTGAACAGAGTTGAGGTTCTGCACTATTCTAGAATGGACTTAGGCTGGTCTACCATGGACCATTCTTTCCTTTGCATATCAGTGGAGTTCCACAGTGGAGTCTGTTTCTCTCATACCCAGCACTTTTAGCTATACGCCTGGCCATCGGGGTACATTGGGCATGCTGCACAGAGTTCACCTTAACTATAGAGTGATACTGTCTGCTAAATGCTCATTTAGCATTCTCGGGCAGGTCAGTACTATGAATGCTAGACAATAGGAGTTTCAGGCAGCAGCTGAACCCTTCCTTTCTGCTCTGATATCAGCTTGAGCTCCCTAGCATGCTACTCCTTTTTTCTTCCTTCTCAGGCTTCTCCATTGGGACATGAAAGGATATCAGCCTAAGTTATAGTAGATGGAGAAGGTCTTTCTAACTTAGCCCTCTGCCATCCACTTTTCCTACACACCCTGACTCCAGTTCGTGAAAAAGTGAGGTACTTGGAAAATTCCCTAGGAAATTGCCATGTTATTCAGAGAAGGGAGTTATCAACCAGACAGAACTTCTTGAGCACTGGCCATGTGCCCGGTGCTGTTAGATCCCAGGTATTAGTGTAAGTGAGGCTCTCTTATACTGCATGATGGTGGTGAGATAGAGTTAGCAACTTAAAAATGGAGGGTTGAAAGAGAAGCCAAAGTCCATGGATGCAGGAAACTCTTGTATCAGAAAAGGTAACATGATTTGAGAAGCATGTGACATAATGAGAGAACTATACAGAGATGGAGGAGTGTGGGTAATGGGCAGGAAAGACACAATACTACCATAGATAGAAGCTTTGTTCTAGTTTCATTTCTATTGCTGCAATAAAACACTCAAATAGCAGATTAGGGAAGAAAGGGTTTATTTGGCTTACCAAGTTCATTACTGGGGAGTTGGAAAGGGAGGAACTTGGAGCATCATAGTCATAAACAAAGACAGAATAAATGCATATTCCTTGCATGTTTATCCTCAGCTGATTTACTTTATTCTTATATAGTTCAGGGCCGTAAGTAGGGAATGGTGACACCCACAGTGGCACAGGTCTTCAAATATAAAATATTAATAAAGATCCCACTGACACGCTTACAGGCCAATCTGATCTAGATTATTCTTTAGTAAGACTCTCTTCCCAGAGGATTGATTCTAGGTTGTATCAAGTTGACACTTAAAATTATCCAGTACAGGCTTCTTACAAGAAGGGCATTGAACTGTATCATAAAGTGACTCCTGAGTCATCGAATGTATGGATCAAATAAAGATGGTTGAAGAAGGAGGCACAAGGCAAATGTATGGGTGTCAGGGTGAGGAATCCTGCCGAGATCAGAGTCACATTGGCCCTGTGGAAAGGTATGGAGCCCTAAGTTAGAGGTATGAGCAGAGATTGGGAGTTGGGGTGAGAAGTTGCTTGAAGCCCTTGGTGAAGCATCTTGCACCTAACATAGTAGGTAAGGTTGAGATTGATTGGCTTTTCTAACAAATAATACAGGCTTGTGGAGGACTTGGCCCTTATCTGTCCTTTGTGGTAGAAGTGACTTGAAATGTCAATGAATGGGAAGGGAGAATGTGTCTTAGGGTAAACTGGCAGAATTATTTCTTTAACTGCAGGCTGAGGCAGCATGAGGGATGCTTCTGAAAAAGAATGTCTAGTCCTCCCTGGAGACTATAAATATAAAGAAGAAAGAAAGGGGGGCTGGGTGGTGGCTCCATTAGTAATATGTCTCCTGCGGAAGTATGAGGATCTGAGTTTGAATTCTAGAATCCATATTAACAGGGAGAAAAAGTGTATGATGGTGTACACTTGTGGTCCCAGTGTTGGAAGGAACCAGAAAACTCCCTGGAGCTTGTTGGAAAGACAGCTTAGCTGAGTTAGTAAGTTCAAAGTTCAAAGTCAGTGAGAGACCTGTCTCAAAATTCAAGTTAGATGGCACCAAAAAGACAGCTGTGACTGACCTTTGACCTCCACATGCATGAACACATATATGCACACATGGATAAGTTCACAAATTTACACAAGCGCGCGCACACACACACACACACACACACACACACACACACACACACACGGGGGGGGGGGGAGGGAGAGAGAGAGAGAGAGAAGACTAAGAGATTCACCACCGAAGTGTGAATCAGAAGTCTTAGGCGTATTTCTGAACACTCCCTTCTCTTTGTCATGAACTGGAAAGCAATGAAAACGCCTCACTGAAATACGCAGCAGGCGTATCACAAACTTCTGTCAGAGTCCTGTGCTACTGCAGACGATGAAGACAAGAGGTTGTGGAAAACATGAAACTTGCCCAGTGCCACATATTCCATCAGCTCAGGCTTGGACCTTTTAGATCTCCCTTCTCTATCTACTCTTCCACAACTCTATCACAAAGCACTAACCAACTGTTGGGAGCTTAGGGGCTGATCCTGGACATAGAGGACTGGAGAGCTAAAGAGAGACAAGATGGAGGAGGCCTAAGGGAAGCAAAACGCACGAGACAGAAGCAGCCTTGGAGACAGCCACACACACTCCCAACCCCCGCAGGGGCTTTCTGTCCATCTTGCTCAGAGACTATACTTAAGAGAGCCTTCTCCTCAGTGGAACATTTGGAGAGCTTTCTCTTATCTCCTTCCTCAAGTCCTTAGTGAGCAGACAAGAGATTGCCAGGGAAGGATGGACAGTGGCCTCAACTCCTTTCCTTTCTTGTGGTCCACCTCAGAGGCCCCAGATCCTGTTCTGACTCAGGTTCCTAGCAGGCACCTTGGCAATGAGCAAACAAGCGCTATATAAATGCTAAATAGACAATGTTGTGCCTGTCTCCAGGATAAATAGTCCTTCAGTTCCTGCTGTCAGAGCCACATCTTTTATGAACACAGATGTGTCTCCCAAGAAGAAGATACTGTCCTGTCCTGTCTCTAGTCTTTTTGCAATTTCTCTCAATCCTGATAACAGAATGTTGGTCTGCTTTTATTTTAATTCTTTTTGGTATTATTGATTTCATTTTTTTCCAGAAGTACTTTACAGCTTATTTTAGTTTCCTGAATTTGTATTCAGAAGATGGGGATGCTGGGATTTCCTCTGGTTACCTTTCCAAAAATGAGACCGATAAGAATCACCCTTTGCCTCTCAGTTTTACATGAATTTATTTCATAAAGACTTGTCAGCACCAGACCCAAGTGATCAGGACTCCTGTCTCCATTCCAAGTCTCTGTGTGACCTTTGATTTAGACTTGGCCTCTCTGGTCACATTTGCTTCTCTCTGTTCCCTCACTTCATCTGTTCAGTTATCATCTTGGCAGATCTGTTCTTCCTACTAAGGATTGAGTAGGATAATTTATATGAAAACATGAGGAAGCGTTTGCTTTTCAGATGAGAAGCCTGAGGCATTGAGAAACCGCTTGGTGTCTTGTACTATGAGTTTTCAACCACAGAGGCTCCGTCTGAGCAAGACTTCTAACAGCTAGTGATCTACCTGTGTATAGCCTCGAAGGCTGCTGAGACTTTGTCAGGGCAGGTGGGTGTGAAAAGGATGGCAAAGATACATTAACAGAGTCTCTTAACATTGGTCATGGTGGCAAAGAACCTCCCTGTCTGAAGTCACTTGGTCCTTCCTTGATAATCCCCAAGCCCACCATTGTCGCCCTGACAGACAGTGCATTGTTTCACTCACTGCAGGGATGCCCTTTCCTGCCCCCAACTCCCTACCACCACCCTGTCATGCTCAGGTCACATCTGATTTAGGATCATAAGGTTGGAAAAGACGTTTTCCCAAGACAGCCCCAGGGTTGGTTGGGACACAGTTGGTTTCTAGGAGACTATCAAAAGAGAAAGGAGCAGAGGATGAGGTAGGGGCCACCAGATTTCCCTCTGGAAACCTTTCTCTTCACGGTGTACTCTGGAGCCTGACTCTCTGGAGGAGCAGCATCAGACTCTCTTGGAGGACTTGTTAAAGTACTGAGCACTGGGCTCCCTCCTTCCAGAAATTCCCATGTGTTAGGTCCAGTGCTGGGGGAAACTTACATTTTAAACACGTTTCAATTGATGTGATCTTGCACCCCAGAACAACATTTTTGAGAACCAGGGGCATACAAAGAAAGAAAGATACACCACAGGGTATCTTTGTCCCTGACTCTCTTATTTCAAAATCACCTGCACCGAACAAGAGACAAACTTAAAGGTCTACTCAAGAGTCCTCTGTAGACATGTGCAGTGGCCGGGAGTGTCCACACAGAGCCAGCGGCTCATGATTCTCCTATAGGATGGATAGAGACTGTGGCTCTTTGTTGTGGATGAGCTACTCGCTGGAGACTGAGTAAATAAACCCAGCAGTGTCCAAAGGATGGCTCTCAGCCTTGCAGGCAGACCCTCTCTTCACTTCTGTTGTTTTGTTCTGCTGCCTTCTCATCGTCTTGTACTGACAATAGTCGTAAATAACCGCAGTGCTGTAGAGAAATCATTTTAACAGCGGAGAGTCAAATAAATACATTAGACCTGACAGCTTAACTACGCACAGTCCATTTGGATGTGGTGGCCAGCTGCTCCCAAGGACTGCACTCCCAGGAGCAATCGCAAGAGGGCACACAGAGCTCACCAGCTGGGCTTCAAACTCAGGACTGTTCGTGCAGAAAGGAAAAGCAGCAGAACCCAGCCAAGGCTGTGTATTGTTTGTAACTTGGCTGGGAGGTAGAGGTTGCAGGTGGTGTGTGTGTGTGTGTGTGTGTGTGTGTGTGTGTGTGTGTGTGTGTCTGTGTCTGTGTGTATGTGTTTGTGTATGTATATATACGTATGTGTATGTTTCTGTGTGTGTCTGTGCTTGTGTGTATTTGTGTGTGTGTGACTGAGTGGGGTGAACCTGTGTGTGTGGGTGTGTGCGTGTGTCTGTATGTCTGTGTGCATGTGTGTGTGCATACGTACCTGTTTATCTCTGTGTGTGTCTGTGTTTGTGTGTATGTGTGTGTGTGTGTGTGTGTGTGTGTGTGTGTGTGTGTGTGTGACTTGTGCTTCCTTGACCTGTGTGGGTCCAAGACAGAACAAACATGCTATTTTTGTGCCCTTTTATCCCCTCACAGACATCTAGGACCATTCTTTTCCCACCTGGGTCTTTAACACTTGTAGCTGACACCCCTGTTTGAGCTGCCACTGCAGGTTCTAGACCTGCTGTCAAGTTCCTGGGATGTTTGTTTTTCCCATTCTGTGTTTTGCACTTATGGTGCTCTGGTATATGCCATGTGTTCATGTTGTCCACCCTAGAGGGCAATGTACCTTGGAGCCCAAGTTTCCTCAGGGCCAAGCACAGCCCTGGATTTCATCCAAGGTACTGAGTGAGCTCTAGGGTCCCATTTCCAGGAGCTATAGTTCTGGAACCATCATGGGTCAGACACTAATTCACCAACCAGTGCAAAGTAAATGGGTGGGAGGAGCAAGGTTGTAATGTGGCTATTCTCCTGCAGCCTCACACAGCCCTAAATGGAAGGCAGGCAGTTCCATGGATAGCTGTTCTACTGTGGATTCTATTCCCAGCCTAGAGAAATGAGGGTAGCTGGAGGAGGCAGAATATAGCTGAGGGAGGGACATCTCAGCCCTGCCCAAGCCCTCTATCTAGCACACTGGGACTGGGACAGGGAGGATGTGTGATCTTCCGCTCCTGTGCCAGGGTTGAGAGTTCAGAAGTAGTCACCTCACTGTCCCTGAGCTCTGATGCTGGTATGGGATCGCTCTCTCCTTGCTTGTCTTCCTGGGTTCTTAGTATCAAACTCCTGTTCATATAAACTTGGTTTTGGTCCCCTTAGAACCACCAGAGTAGTTGCTACAAAGGTGTCTTTTTTTCGGGGCTTGATTAAAGGGGACACATTTTAGGAATGGTTAGTAGCAGTCTTTGGATCTGTGATCATGAGAATACTTCAAGTTCTCTAAAGGGAGTTTAGACTACAGCAGGTCAGACACCAGAAAACACTTTCTGACACTGAAGTTATTAGATGCTGTGCAGAATCTTGCCTTTCTCTTGGGATCACATGACATCACAACATGTCCTTGTACCTTCAGAGCTGTAAATGTCTTTCTATCATCATGAATTGGGGCCAGGGAAGAGGGGCCAGGCATAGGACTGCCTACTCTCTACCATATGTTGCCTGATGGGTGCTGGCCATTTATGTGCAGACTGCAGGAAAGTAGTCATGTTAAAAACATCCCTCTAACAAATCTGATCCAAGCTGGTTCCAGTATTGTACAGTCCCATGGCCGCAGTAGAATGTTCCAGAGTGGACACAGCATGGAACTGCTGTTCATCCAAAGGTTTCTGCCAGGCATTTTGTCACTGAAATTGGGTTCCTGGATAGTCAGAGAGTTTTGGTGACCATGTTTCACAGATTATAGATGAGAAGAGCAGAGGAGAAAGTCTTCAACATACACACCAGGGCTCAGTGAGAAAATAAGAAAGAGGGAGAGGGGAGGAACAGAGGGAGGGAGGGAGGGAGAGAGGATGAAAACTGCATCTAAATCAGAACAGTCAGTGCTGTGGCTCCCAAGTCTCTGACACTGGACAAGTTCCAGCTTCTAGCTGTTCTGACCCTTGCTTTAACTCTCGGCTTTAGGTTGTTCTAACCCTTGGTTTAACTCTCACTTCAGTGTTCTGAGAGGCTTTTCTGCTTCTAGAATAAGTGCCCTTGAACCCTTTCTCCTTCAACCAAAGGTCCCAGAAGTCACAATGACTTGAGATCAAAAGGTAAGGCTGGTTAAGAAAGAAAACAGTGACAGCAAGACCCCCCTGCCTACCCTCCAGAGTCTCCCTTCCATTATGAATCAGGAACGGTCAGTGCCATCACCAGCTCTGTCTTTGACGCACAGTGCATCTGAACGTGCTCTGTCTGCCCTGGACTCTGCAGAGCTCCTTTGCCTTCTTCAGCCTCTTGTAAGACGTCCTCATCTGTGACGCTGTCATCCATGGTCAGGGCATGTGCATTTTTTTTCTGTAGCCTGTGCTCAGTGCTCTTAGAACACTCACCTGTCACCCTTGCATCCTCCACTCCAGACATACTTCAAGGACAGATCTGAGGTCTCTGCAAGGATCATAGACTTTCAGCCAGAGCAGGGAAGTGGATCCTGAAATTGCCCTTATGGCCACTGGTTGCCGGAGGACAGGTTGGTGATAAGGTGACAGACAAAAGGATATGTTGACCATAGGTTGAATATAACATAGACAGCGTCTTTCCCCTTTAACTTTTGCCCTTCCTTCCAACACGTGCAGCCCCACCCCAGCTCCTCCTCCCCCTTTCTCCTGCAGCCCATACCCTGTCTCAGGTCTTTGGCACTAGCTCACACGTTAGCATCTCGTGAACTGTTGCATTCAGAGCCCCCCTCCCAGAGCTTATGGCCAAGAAGACCCTTTAACTCTGAGGCAAAAGAGAACAAGGAAAAAGAATTAGAGAGGGAGAGGAGAGAGAGAGGCACGAGAAAAAGCAATATCCAGTTTCAGCATTTTGTTTCTGGCCACAGGTTCGGCTTGCGTGTTCCGTACGTGTCTACTTCCTTGTGGGAGTTTCATAAATTGATGATGATAACAGCGTATTTCTCTTAAGTCCTTAGACGTTCTGTCTTTATTGCTTTCTGAAGTCTGCTTGGGGCACAGATGAAATGAGGCTGCTGAGACTCTGCTCTGTCTGCTCTGCGAGCTTCCTTGCAGAATTCGCACTCACCAGGCACCGTATGTTCTGAGGTAGTAGGTCATGCTGCCGGAAGTGCCCGAGGCTTTACTGCAAGGTTCAGGACAGATGGTTCCAGGGAGACAGAACAGGCGCACCTTAATATCGGACACAGAGGAGGGAACCTGACTGAAGTTTATTTCGGGGAGAAGCATTCACAGCTTCAGAAAATCTCCACCCGCATTTAGAATTGTCTTCGAAAATTATACAAAATCCATTTCCTTCCCAACCCTACAGTTAAGTGTAAGTAACACAAGTAGCAGGGTTTTGAATGTAACAGTCATAACTTTCACCTGATCTGTTTAATTACTGTAACTCAATGGATCCCACCACCCCCACCCGTTAGCTGAGAAGCGGTACCAACAGAAGTGTGCTGATGGACGCTCACTTTCTGAGCTAACTCGTGTTGGATTTTAATGTTGATTTCATGAAGTAGAAATGCGTTTATTTTGGAGTTCTCATCAGAAAACAATGAATTCTGCAGTGTGTCATTACCTGCCTACCAAGGACAGGCACTGAACTCCATCCATGCTGGGTGAAAAGCCTTTGCTATTAAAAGGAACCAGCTCTTTTCAGGCCGAGTCTAACACCAGGAGGCAAATGAAAATAATCTCAGACAAGTGGGTTTTCAGTTCATCTCACCGGCCTCAACCCACCAAATTGCTACCCTTCTCCTCAGTCATATCCTCACGTACTCCTCTCTGCCTGGAGAGTGACTTGGGGTATACTGCTTTTGCACAAAGGAGCAGATAGTCTGATTCTTTTTAGTATGAACAGTCTAGACTCCCACAGGGTGTGCCAATCACAGCAAAGCTTTGCCTGTGATGCAAGCCCCACAGCCTTGGCCTTTCAGCTGTCACTGCGTCAGGTCCCAAGGAGCCTGAACTGGGGCCATGCCTGTCGCTTGTTGAGTAGCTCAAAATACTGCCCTGGTTCAGAGGCTCATATGCGCTGTTTTCATTTACAGTGAATGCAAGGGGGCTGTTAGGACAAGACTCTGCGTGTATGGCTTGGTGTGTGCAAGTCAGATCATGCATGCAAAAGATCCCCCTCCAAAGATACTGGAGACACCAAGCTTGCATAAGCCCTTGTGAATCCCCTAAAAGGCAGGCATTTCAGCTGGCACAAGCGGCACAAGCTGGGCTTGAAATAGGGAATGAACCAGAGATTTACTGATTTTATTATCAGAATGAACGCTCAGAGACAGGGGACTGTTTGCTACCACTGTTAATACCTTATTTTGAAATCCCAGTCTCAGTGTGCGCCATCTAGTGGCAGGAGAGCGAATGTGCAAGTCCCTTAAGTCTCAGTAAATGAAGATTGAGGAGGCTGGCCTTGAGTTCCAGGTATCAAGTGTGCAAGGGTCGATTGATGCTCCCTTGCCAGGCCATGGCCCTGATCTCAGGCCCTACCTCAGCCTGAACTGGCAGTGCTCCTGTGCAAGTCTGGCACACTGACTTTAAGAATAACAGATACAACCTGGGTAGTGATTTGACAGTTATATTCAGAATGGATTGCCCCCCCCATCCCCACTTCCTTTTTGGCTTCGGTTAGTAAACACCAGAGGGTAGAGGAGAGAGGAGGGTGCCTAGGATGCAAGCATCTTGACTCTTTGCTGTTCTTGTCTCCTCAGACTGGAGCTCCTTGGAGAGGGCCACCCCAGTGGTTTCTCCCAGGACTCAGCTTGGTTTCAGGCTATCATGTGTAGCTCTCCAGGACAGGGCCACCCTACTGGTCTCTCCCAGGCCCCAACCCCACCTAGGCTTAGCTGTGGGCTATCACTTTTCCTCTCTTCCCTGCCTGGAACCTTTGAAAAACTTGAAACTTTCTGAGGGATAAAAAGTGTTCTACGTTAGTGATAATGAGTTCCTCTCAGTTGCCTGGTTTTGGTAGTGAGGTGACTACTGGTAGCTACCTGGACAGATTACAATAATGCAGGGATGGAAACTTCAGCCTCATCAACCCATGATCCAGTAGGCTGTACTTACCTATCAGGTGACATCTAGGAAAGGCTATAGCATGCAAGTTTTCTGGAGATTGCCCACTGTTTTGCATGGCTGCAATGGGTGAGCTCTGCGAATGTAGGATCCTTAGAGACTTGGTCCCAGAATTGCTGCTTGTTGCTGATATGCCTTTCCTGTCATTATTACATAACCTAATGATTCCTGGGTATCAGCCCACCATACTGAGCATAGTCAACATGAAGATGAACTTTCATGAATTAATGCATTTTAGATGAATTAAGGACTTTATAACATTCCTGATTTGATTAAAATAATTTTAAGAAAAAGTTTAAGATGACTTTAGTCATTTTTCCAAAAAGACCTAATAAAAGTTGGCATCAAGAATAGAATGTGCCTCACACAGAATAGTGAGTAAAGGGTGCATAATAAGGAATACAATGAGCTTTCACAATTACACTAAAAAGAGAAATAGTCTTGGGATAGATTTGTGATCAAGGAAAAACATCCATTCTAGGTCTGGTTCAAGGATGAAGACACAGGTGTGCACTATGGTAAAGCAAGGCCATGTGAAACTGTTGCTTTGAACTTATAATGAGCTTATAGAATGAAACATTGCTTTGAACTTAATATCAACATCCTTCTGTAACTTCCCTTTTGTGTAACATTTTATCTATGAAGTAAGTTTATAAAGAACTTTTGTCTAAGAATGTATAAGAAGGCTGAAAAGTAATAAAATGTGATATTTGGGACTCAGCCCCATCCACCAAGTGTATATATGACTGACTGTCTGTACATAATACATGTGTAGGCATATGTGTATGAACATTTATGAAATTGTTGAGACAGGTGATGGGCTTGACCAGTGTGTGTGTGTGTGTGTGTGTGTGTGTGTGTGTGTGTGTGTGTCTGTGTCTGTGTCTGTGTGTCCATGTGTGTGTGTATGTGCGTGCTTGAATTCTCCTTTTCTTCTTCTTCTTTTCTCTGTGGCTCACAAAGAGTGACAGAGAGAAACTAAACCTTTTTTCTAATCCCCTTGCTGCTCTCAGCTCGAGTCAAATTACCAGAAGTAAGCAGCTTTTAGGCACGGAATAGAAAGAGTTAAATTTCCAGAGGCCATCAGCTTCTGACCCCCAGAACAGTAAGAGAGAGTTACAAGGTCAGAGATCATCAGCCTTTGGCCTTCATCCAATGCTGTGTCCCACTTCAGTACCTGTACATAAGGGCTGGGGCTGGCCCCTGGCACTTAACCACATCTCCATGGAAACCTCAGACATGGGTCAGCGTGTCCGGGCACTGAACTGATGTCCACTTGATAGGTGGGTGGCTCAGCTGGGCTCTGTGGTGTCTGGAATACACTGTAGGGTTCTCCTCATTGCATCCTTCACACTGCCCTTTGTTATAGAGTGCTTTGTAAAGACAAACTTTATAGCTACTCTACCAAGCTGGTGAAATCAGGGAGTGGTTATAAGCATCTCCTCCTCTGTATCTGATTAGTCAGAGGTATAGGCATCCCATGGAGCTGCTTGTGGCATCCCAAGTGGGAAGGATACCGAGCCACAGGGCAACTCTTAAGTGGGGTTCAGTCCCTAAACAGTGGCATGTACACTAACTCTTTGGAATTGATCTCTAGGTTGCAATGGGTTGAATGATACCCAGCCAGTGTCCCAACACTTAAAGAACTAATTGGCTTGAGGAAAAACAAAAACAAAAACAAAGAAAAAAACAAATGAGCAAAACAAAAACAACAAAAAACCTTGTTGATTTATATCAAATATGTGAGCAAAAGGAACTCACCATTGAAAACAACCTAAAATGCAGGTACAAATTTGTTTAAATATTTAAAATCTTAAACTGTCCAGACAAAGCACAGCTCTTGCTCCAATAGGAGTAAGAGACAGTTTGTTCTGAACCAAACACACTAATTGTGACGATGCACCAAGAACGCAGGTCCTGATTTCTGAATGGCTTGCTTTGTGATGGAAGAGATTGCATGAACTTTTTATAGTCACAGAATTAGAAGAAGCCAGAAGTCAGTAGGTTTACAAGTTCCGAGGTGAGGGTGGCAGGCAGGCTGATGACAGCAGAGCAGTCTCTTGTCTAGGCCCCTTGTTGTTTCTAGGCGTGGCAGAAGGTAGAGTTCTGCTAAGTTATACATTCCAAGTGTCCACCTAGTCATCAAAATGATGGTCAGATACAGAGGCTGGTAGTGGCTGTGAAGGAGATTGAGGAGAGCCCAGGGTGACTCCATCTGTCCAGTGTCCCAGAGCTTTGACAGTAGACAGCATGTATGCAGATGCAGCTGCTTCGAGGAACTTCAGCTCACAAACTCAGCAATTCCAGCTGTGTACTAGCAAATCTGAAGTCCCTGGTAAGAACTAGCATTTACTACTTCCAGGTAGAGCTCAAATTCTCATATAACTCTGTCAGATCACAGTGATTATTGTGATCATTTTACCCTTGGGCAAATGGAGTATCTGGGTGGGGCAGGGCTGAGAAGATAGTGATGTAGACAATACAGCCCCCTCTACATCTCTCTCTCCCCCATCTGTCCTCTTTCTCTGTACCCCCTTTGCTTCCCCCCCTCTGCCCTTCCCATCTGTCTTCTCACAATCTCACCTCTCTATCCTCCCTCTCTTTCTCCCTCTCTGTCCTCCCCCTGTCCCTTCCTTGTCCCTTCTATTCCACTGCTCTATCTTCCCCCTTTGTTGTCTCCTCTCTGTCCTACTCCTTCTATCCTCCTCTGTCTTCCCTCTGTCCTCCCCCTCTCTCAATTCCCTGTCTTGCCCCTCTGCTTCCCTGCTCTGTCCCCCACCTTGTTGTCTTCCCTCTGTCCTCCTCCTTCTGTCCTCCATGGCCCTTCTCTTTTCCTCTGTGCTCCCACCCAATCCCAGCTGTCTCTTCTCCATCTACTCATGGGCTTTGTCTCTCATTAATCATTGAAGATCGGCACTTTAGAGAACTTTAAAACTACTTCACTCAATTGCTCAGTTGTAAGAGAGAAGGCTTTTACTGGCCCCCTTTCATTGGTTGTATTAAAATCATAAAAGAAAAAAAAAACAAAGCAAAGTCAAAACTGAAACCAAAACAAGTCACTCACACACAGATACATACACAACATTCAATCTCTGTCTCTGTCTCTGTCTCTGTCTCTGTCTCTGTCTCTGTCTCTCTCTCTCTCTCTTTCTCTCTCTCTCTCTCACATACCCTCAATCATACACCTTACTCAGTTAAATAGATACGTGCATGTGCACATGCACATACAGTATAGAGACTCTGCTTCTGCTTCCTGGTAAGGGAACATGGCTGGCATTGTCTGGAGCCTTGAGTGAGGAAGAAACAACCATCACAGATTTATCACTGTTATTCACAGGCCATCAGTCCATCTTCTGAGGGAGTACAGAACACAGACAACCATGTTTTGTAGACTATCAAGGCAAGATGCTCCTGGATAGGCCTTGTTTTTCCCTTGCATGTAGCCTCTACTTGTTGGGCTAAAGCTCAGCAAAACTCCAGTGATTTTAAGCTCCATATTAAATTGATGATGAGTAAGACAAAAGTGGTTCAGGCTGTGGCCATAGATGGCTGTGCAGTCCAGTACTTGTTAATCCCACAGGACGCTGCCCTGCAGCTGCTTCTGGAATCCTGGAATATTTGAGAAATGCCCGTGGCTGTGGGAATCTTCCTGTATGAGCCACTTTCTCAGGGTGTTTGTTCTCTACAGAATTCATGGGCAGGGGTGGGGGGGCCTTGGAGCTGAGGGTACCCCACCCACAGAACAAGCTCCCAACACACCTCCCTGTGTCTGGGAGCAACACACACACTCTCTCTCTCTCTCTCTCTGCTGGGTCTCTGCCCTTCAGGAGATGAACTTGTGGTGCCTGTAGGCAGCTTGCTTCTTTCCTTCGCATTAGAGTGAAAACATTTATCTGGCCAAATGAAGCCACTCTATACTATTCAAAAAGCAAATGTCCTTTAGCTATTCTTGTCTGATGTTTGTCTTCCTGTGTATTCTCTCTTATCTGGGGACTTTGTGGATTTTCTAAAAAATCAATATAAGAGGCTAAAAGGAAGTTAGCAAGAGCTACGTATAAAAGCTACATTGAAAAGGGAGAGAGAGGGAGGGAAAGGAGAAGCCATCCGCTTCAGTGAACATCTGTGTGCCTAGCCACGTGTTAGGTGTTACAGCAATACAGAAAAGTAAAGGCCACACAAACCCTGTGTCCCTTGTACATGTTTCAGTATGGAAGGCAACAAAGTGGCTAAAAGCTTGGATGGTTAATCAGAGGACATGGCTTAAGTGTCAGCTCTTCAACACACACACACACACACACACACACACACACACACACACACACACACACACACCCAACACATACACCTCATAATAGAAGTAACTTCTACATTCTGGGCCCCAGCTTTACCTTTCTTCTTCAATAAAGTAAGGTGAAGCTGCAGGCACTCTCTAGAATAACCACCGTGACAAACCCAAAACAGCTAAATGGTTGTGCATAGGGGAACAAACACAGTGCATAGAATAAACTAAAAAGAAATGTCTTGTTCCCCACGTGGCTACAGAATTCCTACCATTGAGTAATAGAGTCATAATTTATCTGAGTAGCTCAATTCCATATAAAGCTGCTGAGGATATGAATTTGGAATTCACATACAGAAAGAAAGAAATGTAAATGTGTTCCTTGCACATAGGAAAAGACAAGCAACAATAAGATAAACACAAATTAATACTAAACTGGCATTTGTTTATATATAGTTTTGGGGTCCACTGGGCTGGTAGGATGTTGGGAACATTTTATAGTCATGCTAAGCAAGTTGGCAGAAGGCTAGAAAAGCCAAAGGCATAGGTGGTGGGTCCCAACTCTGCAGCTATAAAGACTTATTCTTGGCCAGAGAGATGTCTCACAGGTGAACAGCACTGACTGCTCTTCCAGAGGTCTTGAGTTCAATTCCCAGCAACCGCATGGTGGCTCACAACCCTCTGTAATGGGATCCTATGCCCCCTTCTGGTGTGTCTGAAGACAGCTACAGCATACTTGCATAAATAAAATAGTTTTTTTAAAGACTTATTCTACAGTTGTGTTCACAGGTGCAGTCTGTCCACACAATACTGGAGATAACCTGGGTTCTCTTGAGCAGAATCTTCTTAAGTAAATGAGGAGAGAAGAGTCCCTGTCCCCAGGTCACCACGAATCTCAGAACTCTCACTGTGACATGTTAAGTCAAAACATCACAGGCTATATATGTACATGTGCTTACAGGGGCATACGAAGTGTGTACCTGTATATAGTTGATTCTTGGTTTCCACAGGTTTCACATATGCCATTCTGCTAACCAAAGATAGGTTTTTGGAAACCCAAACTTGCCCAGGTTTACAATACCACTCATGAGTTCTCTTCAGTTAGTGAGCCGTAAGTCCAATTATATTACTGTTTGTTGCCCTGGAGGTACGGGTGCCTCTGCTGACACCTGTGGGGTTTTCTTCCCATTCTGCTTAGTCTAGTGGTTCTCAGCACCACAGGAGGGTAGGAGTATTGATTGCTTTCCTCCCTTGGTTGCTTGTATACCACCTTCTGGTACTGCGAAGCCACTTCTCAGGGAGGGAGCTAAATCCTATATCCTATGAGCATGGCATCCTCAGCAGTAGGCACTTCAACTTCTAGGGACAGCCAAGGGTAGCAGCAACACCCTGCACTGTTTTGGGAATCTTTTGCATTCCTCTGACCAAAAACTTACGCTTGGCACCGTTCTGTTTGTTAGATACTCTACGAATCTTGAGGGAAACATTATCATATACCAAGAAGCACATCTTCATTATGTGTGTGTGTGTGTGTGTGTGTGTGTGTGTGTGTGTGTGTGTGTGTGTATGCATTCACATACACTTAATATATTATATGTAATTTTAGGTCAGCAAAGTAATGTGGTTTCCTATGTTTTTTCAAACAGTCTTAATACCAATCCCTCCTCATTTTTGGTCCTTTAGTATTGTCCTCTCTTCTTTCGCAGTAGTTAACCCTTCATCTCATTTCTAGCCTTTCTCCCTTCCTGACACTTGTATCCTGTTAGTCCCTTCTTTAGAGCTCCCATGCCCATGATTGACCACATATGGAACACAGTCCTGAGTTCACATGAAAGAAGTGCATTAGCCCTGCTGCAGTGCCCAGGATATCATGGCCCCTTTGGTCACTCATCACGGGTACTGTTGGCCTCACCTCTCATTTGCATACCATGTAACTAGGCTTGTAATGGCTTTATCTGTACTGGGCATTTATTTACAGGACCATGCTTCTGTCGTTACTTCCTGGACTCTATGATATAAGAGAGGTGGAGCTGTTTTATTGGCTGTAGTATTGTGTTATCTTGAGATGAGTTAAAGTTTACTTGCATGTGCAGAGTTTTCATGGTATATTAAGAGGCTCTGGGCAAATGCCAGGGTATCTCATAGAGGGAGCCTGTGCACATACAGATTCCACTAGGCAACTGCATATGCTTTGCTATATATGTTAGTTCTTGTGTAAAAATAAGAAAATAGATTTCTTGATTCCCTTTACATAGAATGTCTGAAATACACTGTGAGAACTGGTAACATTGCTTGTCTCCAAGGAGAGATGTGGGTTAGCAGACAGGGTTAGGCAAAGCCACTTTTGTTGTGACTTATGGGATACTTGTATAGTCTTGGAGAATGATGGGGACTTTCTTAGGGAGCTAAGGTCCCAGAAACTCAATGGCCACTAAAGCTCTTTAGAGCCAGGGTCTGATCACAGGGGCTGAGTTTGAATTTAAGAGAGAAATTTATTGTAGATTATAAGTAGAAGTTCAAAAGTGAGGGTCAGGGAGAAAGGAGAAGGGCTAAACCTGAGGGAGCATGTTTCCAGAAAATGGGATCGTATCCAGGGCTTTTTAAAGGACTTATAGCAGACCCTGGGGTGAGGGGTATGTGTGTGTAGAGGGATGAGCTGGTCCACTTCACCCAGCCAAGTGTCCAGGTGCCACCTCTTAGTTTCAGTCACATGCTTATGCAGCCTTTAGCAGGAGATGCTCATTTAAGAGGTAACAAAGAAAAGGGAACCAGAGCTCTCTTCTGCATTCCCATTCCTGCCTCCAGCAAGTACTTTCTTAGAACTGCTACTCTGGGGTTCCTCCCCTGCCTGGCCAGTTTGCTGATGTTCTCATCAACTATATACATAAGCTTTTAAGACTTTGTAAATCAAAGTTTCTGAAGTCAAATGACTCAATTTCAAACACACAGCATTTTTTCCTTTCTGAAAGATGTTCATATACTCTGTATTAGATGCTTACTGAACCTGAGAAGGAGTCATGAAATGCTGCTCCTTCCAGATACATCTAGTGCTGCATGACGGACAATCTATACTGTATATAGCACCTCACTGCTGGCCCTCTTCAAAGTGATTTACTTACACTACTTTTAAATTTTGTAGAAACCCTCAAAACATAGATAATTATTATCACCCACACCAAACAGAGCAGAAAACAGAGCCACCAAAGTAGCTGACCCGTTCTATGAGCCAGGTGCTGCCTCTTGTGTCTGTGCTCCTAGTGCAGTTACATAGTCTCTTTGACTCGGTGATGAAGTCTCCAGTCCTTTATTTAAAATCCACTAAGAATATCAGCATCAAAGCATAACATTAGACCAAGTTTGGGGTCCCTCTGACTATGAGACCCTAAGTGGCTTTATTAACCATCATAATCTACACTCCAGCCTCTTGCCCTGAACAGGTTTGCCTCCTTTACTCTCCTTAAATGGAGGTTTAGATGTGTCTTGGCTTCTGATGCATGCTAGGTAGCCAGTTGACAAAATGGAAGATAGACACTATCACAGGGAGGCAAAAACAGTTAGTGGTCATTGCTGCTAGATATGTTGGTCATAGTTAGGTTTGAGTATGAGGTTTCTTTCCTATATGAGTGTTTTTTTTTAAAAAAAAAACCCTCTATTTATTTATATTTATATGAGTACACTGTCCCTGTCTTCAGACACACCAGAAGAGGACATCAGATTCCATTACAGATGGTTGTGAGCCACCATGTGGTTGCTGGGAATTGAACTCAGGACCTCAAAGACAGCAGTCAGTTCTCTTAACCACTAAGCCATCTCTCCAGCCCCTAAGTGGCTACTTGATGTCCTGCAATAATATGGCTCTGTAGTTCACTAGCCTCTAGCCACCATGAAATTTGCCTCCTTATTCCCTATCCTTGAGACTGAAGTTCCCAGGGGGTCAGGGGAATCTCATACTTATGGTTAAGGATTCTCCAAGGTTGATTAGCCAGGTAGAACTTCATGAGTGTGAGAAGCTAGGAGGCTACAGATCTTAAGCTATCTTTACTTCTCTCTTTAGCCATTCCTTCCCACCACTGTGACTGACCTAATGTCCTTGGGATATCAGGTAAAGCTTTTAAAACATATTAACTCAGAAGAATACTTTCTTATGCCATTGCAGATGCTAAGGATGTCATTAGATAGGATCCCACTTTGTTGTAACCTACCTACCCGATTTTCCTGCCAATTCATTTGTAAATGCCTTGATTTGTGGCTTTCCTTTGTTCTGTGACTATGCAAAGTTCATGTAACATCTTATACAGTAGAACATGTCATTTGGGTAGGACCACCCAGATCCAATTCTCAGATCAGGGTCACTTATATTTGTCTTAGAATAATCTATGTTTTATTCCCATGGAGACAAGAGGCACATTTGGTGTTAATGATTTTTGTAGTCTACCTCAATATGAGTGCTGTACTTGAGGTTCTCACTGTCTGAACTGCAACAATAGAAAAACAAAACCCCAGTTCTCATGGAGCAGATTCCCAGCTAGAGAAGGTGGTAGGTACTGTGTAAATAAATAGGATGGCAATGTATAACAGGCAGAAAATACTAATGTAACTCTACAGAGAGGCAGGAAATCCAGAGAGCTTCTACAACCAAGATGCCTGTATCCTGGGTTTTTCTAAGCTATTCAACTGTGGAATCTTTAAAACTAATTCAACATTTTCCATTGAATACTCTTGCCATCCTGCAGGCTAAAGCCCAAGACACTTACTGTGGAAATGGAACTGAATGAATTCCTTACATGAACAGAATTTTAAGGGCAAAAGTGCAGGCTCTGGCAGCCCTAACAAGCTCAGTTCAGCCACTGGTCCCAATATACTAATTAAAGAGATGAGAGATCAAATCTATATGGGAAGAAGGACAAATACGGTGTTCATCCTTGGATCTTGACATGTTTAGGTTTAAGTGGAGAAAGAAAAGGATAGTAGATAAGAGGGCTATATCATTAAGAAGTCCTAGTGATGTGGTTCACCCCATCCATTCTCAAAGTCCCTCAGGGTGGTTCCAAGAAGCTCTTATTGCTTTGCTTGAGGGGACAAGGTAATTCTCAAGAGATGATTCCTTCTATTGTGGGATATAGCCTCTTCCTCATGGATAACTTTCCTTTTCTATGATGTTCATGCCTGTGCTGTTCTGATGTTCCTGGTGTCCATGATGGTTTAAGAGTGAAAATTAAGGGCAATGATGTATCACTGTGCCTTCAACCAAAGTAAGACAGACACACAGACACACACAGTGAACAAGGGAGCAATGCCAGTCTTTATCCTACTTTGAGTTGTCTTGTGGCTAAGTGAGGGTTCAGTGTTTTATACAGCCAAAACATCCTCTCTGTGAGTTTCATTTCTGAACTGCAGTTCCTCAGCGAAAAGCTAAACTTGTAATAATGATTCTACAAGGTTGATTGACTGATTAGGGCTCTGTCACTAGAGAGTTAGAATGCTACAGGTCCAGCGCTAAATTACTTTGGGCTAACTTTAGCCCTCCTAATAGCTATTCATTGTCTATCTCTGTTTGACCTAACATCCTTGTGACTGATAGATGATTTCTTTTGGAACATGTAAGCAAACTCCAAAGTGTCCACAAATCCAAAGGCAGAGAATACCATCAACAAAATATTTGTAGCCATGTGATGTTCCCATCAATATATCTGAAAAATTCTTTGATTAATGACTTTGTTCTGTTACTATAAAACCTCATGAAACTGTTTTCATGTTGGAACATGGTATTTGCAATAACCTGAATCATTAGCTCCAAAACTATCTCTTGTTCCCTTGAAATGAAAGCCATGTAGATGAATGAGCTACCATCCAGAGAGGGGATGGGTAAGGTCATGGTCTGTGTCACTTAGGCTGCTGGTGAGTGCTAAGATCAGCTCTCATGCCCCTTAGTCTCCTCCATTGTAGCTTCTTATGTGCCACTAGTAACCCAAATGTTGCTAGCCTGCCCCGCAGCTAGTCACACATTTCAGCTATCAGAGAGAAGCTGGTAATGTTTGGCTCTGCTTAGATGGTCCATGTTTTATTGCTCATGGTTCAATCCCTGAAAGACATTCTTTCCTCATCTGGTGTTTTAGCTTCTTTTCCTGTTGTTGTGATTAGATAACCTTGACAAAATCAAGAGGCAGAAAGGGTGTATTCTTTCTCATAGTTTGAGGCCAACAAAGGTGGAGAACAGATGGCTTTGGGGATAGGGGATGAGAGTAGAAGGGCAGCTGGTCATATTACACAGTCAGTTGGGAATCAGAGAAGGCACAGGGAATGGGGAATCTCAAGGCCTACAGCTCTGGTTCTACTTCCTTCAGTAAGGATCAACCCTTGAAAGGATCTACAACATTCCAGAAACAGCAGGCCAGCTAGAGACTGAGTGCTCAAATGCATGAGCCTATGGGGATGTTTCACATCCAAACCACAATATCTGGCAAGAGCCTTTGCTTTTAAAACCTTCTTCCCTCCTATATCCTGTTTTCTATTCTAGTCACACATGTTTTCTGAATGTGGGTCAGTGTTCCACTTGATGCCCTCTGAAGAACTGAAGGATTTGCTTCTAAAATAATAGGTTCCATTAAGCAAGGAAAAAAGCCAATCTCTGCATTGGATACAACCAATCTTACTTTGTTTTGTTGTCTTGGGGTAGAGAGCAGAAACTTGGATGAGCAACTGCAGAATGCTTAATTCATTCACTTAAAACACATGGGAACTGTGCCATAGGCCCTTTGGGTTGTTAAGAGAAAGGCATGTTCAAAGCATTAAGTTTTGTTTTAGGTAGAAGCCTTCAGGACAGACTCTGCACATTCCTTTGCCCCTAGTTATAAAGGTGGACTCCAGGCTCTTATTTCATGGGTCAACTCTTCTACTGATGCAGAATTTCTCTTGACTTTGTTTGTGGGCGTCTCTGTTTGCATTGACCTGCAAACAGCTCAACCTGCTGTTTTGGATTCACTGAACTCCGTGTCAAAGTGCTGATGCAGCTGAAGAATTGTAGAAATTAATTTTTTAAGTGGTAGTGAAAGGGATAAGACCCTAATCCTGAATCCGTGCTTGGTAGGCTAAAACTGATCAATTTCCCAGGCCCTAATTAAAACAAGCCACCAAACACAACAGCAGCAGAAAATCCAGGGCTGTTCCTAGTGATGAATGCAACCAGCCTGCAAATTTCTCCTTGCTGGGAACAGAGATTTCCTGTGTAAGAGCAGCTTAACATAAAGCTTCCTGGCAATTTATTTTTGGTAATATGCGTGCACCCGCCACTCTCCTCTCCGAGCATTGGCCCCACTGAAATCAAGCAGTAAATCCATGGAAGGAGCTTCCTTTTGCACATGTGTGTCTTTGAACACAGTGATCACTGGCTATTGAAGGGGTAAACAAATATGGCAGGATATTGACTCTTACATCATTTGAGTTGTGAAAATCTGCAGTGAGCCATCTGCTTTTAAATTTCATCCTGGCCTTCTGTCAATTAGCACTATAATTTCAGATGCAATGTAGGTTAACTTCTGATTGATCTTCAATTACCACTGGTTCTTATCCATTTGCTTTATTTTTTAATTCGTTTTCTCTCCCAGATACACAGGGAAGTTGTACAATGACCTTCCTGTGTTTGAAATGCTGATTGCTCTTGAGCATGAAAGAATCTGCATTCTTTCCTAAGCCCTTCATCCCTGACTCTCTCAGAACCCAGGTACTACACAGTTGGTAGAACAATATATGCCGAAAGAACATTAGAAAAACTGCAGAGACTCATCAAATGTGAATATGATCTTTCCCCCTTTCCTTCTTTATGTAAAACTTAGAGTTAGGAATTTCACCAAATCATGAAATTAATCCAATACCCTATACATGGTTGTAGTAAGATTTTGAAGGATTCTGGAAAGTGTGCAAAAATCATAGCTCCTTAGGATGCTATCTCTTAGGTCTCAAAAGTCTTCTGCCCATGATTTCCTGGGAGACAAGCCATGAAAACCTCCTACCAAGTGACTACTAGTTCTTCCTCAGTACCACCATGAGGCAAAAAAAAAAAAAAAAAAAAAAAAAGAAAAAGAAAGAAAGAAAGAAAGAAAAAGAAAAAGTAAAAGAAAAAAATCTCCCTGACCTGCAGATGTACTGATGTACTTCCTGTGATGTTTTAGCAGCTGATTCATATTTACTGACTGGTACTGTTAAGTTACTTCTCAGGCAATCTGGAATGAGGTACTCTGATACTTTCTATATGACTTATGGCAGCTTACTATTGTGAGAAATCATTCACTTTTGCTTAATAAATTCTATTCGTGGGCTTTGGATGTAGCTTCTTTGGAAGAGTTCTTTCCTATAGTACAAGAGGCCCTGGGTGCCATCACCAGCATTGGATAAACCAGAGATGGTGGTAATGTCTGTCATTTTAGCACATTTTGAGGGTAATTCAAGGTAGGGACTCAGATAGCTAGTGACAGCATACACAGCTAAGAGCAGAGACAACTTAATGCACCTTTGCTGGCTGTTTTTATTTAGCATCCTCCTGTCCTGTAATTCAGAACCCCATGCCTAGGGAATGGTGGTGCCTACAATGGGCTAAGTCTTCCTATATTATTTTATAGTCAAGATGGTGTCTTATAGACAGGACACCCTTATGTAGACAACTCCCCATTAAGTTGGTGATCCTAAAGTTAGTTTTACAATGGCTATCCTTATAGAAATTGGATTGGCTTTGAAATCATGCGATGTGTGATCAGCTTACTGGAAGCTCCTTGCATCACTAAGTAAGGAATAGATCTTATGGATAAAGTGACGATTCTTTCTTATTTTCTTCCTTTGCCATATGCTTTACTAGTTCTTTTATTTATATGCTGTGTTAAAAACTCACCAAAAGTCATTGTACTAGCAAGGGTAATTAAGGGATCTGCAGTTGCAAGGGTTTAATACAGGCCATAGGCCAATGAGAACATTTCCCCATATTATAGTTCCATAGTTTTGAGGGTCTTAAAGCATTGGCAGTGTGTGTGTACAGGGGGAACCGAAAGGACTGTAGAAGTGAGGGAATCTTGTGGATATAAATGACAATGCTCAGGTCCCTTCGCCAAGATCAGAACTCAGTCACAGCTCACACCTAATAGCAAAGCTATTGGAAAATGTAGGCCACCATCAATTCAGGAAGAAGACTCTGGTCTTGAGCCCTGAGCAGTTCCTAATACAGACCTGTTTGTGTTTATTTTGCCCTGTAACAGGGAGCAGTGACACAAATTAGTTTCTGCAATTTCTGTTCAATGTGTGCTTGAAATTTGCTGGATAATAAATAAGTGATATTATGGTGTTATTAAGAGTCCAGGACCTCAGGGTATAAACATTGATGTACACAGGTACAAAGGACTCTACAATGTGATAGACTCCTGTCTCCATCAGGATGGTAAAATTAGGAAAATCACCTTGAGAGCTAGGCCTGTTTTCTGCATCCTTCAGAACAGCACCAGATCTTGCTCTCACTAAGGGGTACAACTGGTACTGTTCAAGGTTCTGCCCATAGGTGGGCCAATGACAGAATGAGGGGTGCCAAAGATACCCTAGAGGTTTCACAGGACTCTCTGTATCTAAAACTAGTTTCCCTGTGAATGATGAATAGCATTTTAAAACCAGTAAGAATAAGTATTATTTTATATATAACAAACAATGTTATTTTAAAAATAATAACAATAAAGCAAAGCCTCAAAAATTTGTCACAGGCCAGAAGAGCCATTCAACTTCAAACAGGTAGAGTGAGGAGTTGTCACTGGGCAAGATGCCTGACATTTCAGACTGTTTTTATCTGCTTGGTGCCCTTGGTAAACTGTGGAGGCATCTTCAGTCCTGGCTGCTACTATTTCATTCTCAAAATATGCAAAGGTTTGCATGCAACCTGGATAACAGTTTATGGTCTTTGGAAGCCAGTTGTGGTGGCTTAATCTGTAATAACAACATGTATGAGGCTGAGACAGTGGTGCCATGAGTTCTGGGTCAGTGTAAACTACATAGTGAGTTTCAGACAAGCTTGTGAGCCTGTCTGAGAGAGCTGTGTGTGTGTGTGTGTGTGTGTGTGTGTGTGTGTGTGTGTGTGTGTAGTCAGATAGAATGTGAATGATTCTGTCAGAGAGAGCACAGGGTGTGGAGTAGGGTAGAGTGTGAATGGGTCTGTCTTGACTTGAAACAGTTTCCTTCTTTCTAACTCATTGTTATGTAGATGTGATTTTTGTTTGTGACATCTTATCTCTTCAGTTGAAGGTGTGTGGTTTTTATTTTTCATTGTAATAAAGTGAACAGAACAGTTCACATCACTGTGGACTGAGGGTATAGTTTTCTGTCACGCACTCAGTATGGCGACGGTGTGATGGCTTCCATCCAGATGCATTCTGATGCTGGGATTCCTAAGTTTAGGCTTGCCATGGTGGGGGAGGTGCAGCTGTGGGAACATGAGGTTGCTGGTCACATTGCATCTACAGTTAGGAATTATCTGACAAGAAGTGAGGTGGCCAGGCTGTTGGACCTCAATTCCCACTCCTAGTTACCTACTTCCACCAGCTACATTCTACTTTCTAAATGTCTTACAGCTTTTCAAAGCAGTGCCATCAGCTGGGCACTGAGTCTACTGGGTAAAACACATCACATTGAAACCATACCACCCCTTAAGGCCGTGCTCGCTTGCAAGTAGTCACTTCTCTCTAGCACATCCCAGCATACCTGCCAGGAGGTGGCCCACAGAGCTGATGGCCTTTCCTTCCCAAAAGAGACACCAGCATTTCTTCACAACTCTTAGGCTTCCAGGATATTTTCCAGCCATCTCTACTCTAGCAGCATCTTTTTACTTCAGATTTTGTGAGCTGTAATTTTGGGCACAGGACCCTCTGCTCTGCACCAGGGCAGGGATAGTATTGAGACTTGCTCCTGATTGGAGAAGCATCTGTGAGATGGTAAAGCAGGCTTCTGGTTTCCAGATTAACCAAGGGGAGGACCAGATTGTCCCTGAATAAACACAGCACCATCCCATTGACCGGGAACCCAACTAGACCAAAAGGATTAAAAGGAGAGAGACCCCAGTGCAAGCTGTTTCCTGGCTGGGGCCATGGGGTATGCTGTATCACACCCTTCCTGGTGGGCTGAGACCTTGCATGAACCAAAATAAATTCCTGACCCTGGGGTACATTTTCTCAGTTATTGTGTCAGTCAGGGCAGAGAGAAATACAACTTCCTGTGAGCCACAGTGGGCTTGCTGATGAGCCTCCTGGGAAATGATCCCTGTGGCTGAGAGGTCCCTTCTCTTAATAGCCCACTCCCATTTGCCTACTAGTCTTTAACAGGACCAAAGAAATTATCACTCAACCTCCCCATACCCTGAAATATAGGTGGGAAAGAAAATAGAGGAAACCATCCTCTATCAGAGAGACCACCAACAAGTTTATTACTGAGAAGGAAGACAGCAATTGAGAAAGGTCTACCCCAAGGGTATGTGGCACCCTCTCTCTGCTGCAAGCACTTTAGAATCAATGATGCTTTTTTATAGGGGGTGAAAGGGGCACTCAAGAGGGGCATATTAGCTTTGCTAGTTCATGGATAGGGACCAGCACCTTTAATTCTATTTAAGGTGACTCAATGTGGCTGACTGGTTGGCTCTTCTGGAAAGAATGTGGAGCTGGCATGGGTAGACTTGTCCTTCAGATGTTCTGTTTTAGAGACCAGAGAGACTAGTCGGGCTGGGTCCTCCTCCAGCAGTAAGGTAGCTGATACTAAGTAACCCCTGCACCTGCAATGACCCCATGTTTCTCTATCCAATGTTTTCTTTTCTTTTCAGGTGAAACATGCTCATTTCTGATCTCAAACAGTTTTTATTTCCTCTGTTTCAAAAAGCAACTAAACCCTGAGAAATAAACAGATTCATGAGGGTTTGTTGCGCTGCCATTTGCAATGAGTTGGGTTAAGAATATCTAGAATTAAATATTTCCAATCAATAGCCATAAGGAGATGTCTACCCTTACTGTCTGGACATGTCACAGCATATCTGATGAGTTGGATATCAGCCTCATGTTGTTAGGGCACAAACTTCAGTGAGATTTGGTTGTTCACAATGAAGCAGTCTAGTTGAATCCCTGATACATAGGAACAATGCAAGAATAGAATAAAGTAGAAAGGAACATGCCTTCTTCCTTTCACTGAGCCCTGTATGTAGCAGGTATCAGGCATCATCTGCTGCCAGCACACACATACACATACACACACACACACACACACAGAGAGAGAGAGAGAGAGAGAGAGAGAGAGAGAGAGAGAGAGAGAGAGAGAGAGAATCTAAAATAATGCCCAGGTGCTGACTGAGCCCCAGTATGGTGCCCAGGAGTTGATAGGAGTAGGCTAGAAGGTGTGCAAACAGAGAGAAAAGGAAGGACAATGATGGGGGGGAGGAGTGGCAGCAGGAGTGTTCTTTCACTGAAGATGTTAAGGTGCTGGGGGTGGAGCTGGGTGCTTCCTGATTATTGAGGAGGTGAAACAGCCCTAGTTAGATGAGAGAAGATGAGAGGACTGAAGGGCCCTGATGACCTACATGTCTGCAAAGGACTCTGCTAGGAGACGGGAGGGTAGGAAGCACTGAGGGATGGATGGCTCCCTCTAATCCCATTAGAGAAGAATGAGGGCATTTTCTCAGTCAAGGTTTTTCAAAAGCGAGCTGCAAGCCAGGATTGTTCTTTTCCATTGACTTAGCTCTTCGGTGGGGCTGAGTGTGCACGGGCTATAATGAGACTTCTCTAAGCACCGGTTCGTCCACGGAGAGGGCAAGTCGTCAGGTGTCCGTTGTACAGGTGAAGTCTCCTCTTCTTTCAACAGTGACTCTGATGAAGCTGCTAGAGACTTCTTATGAGCAAGAAAAAAAACTCTCAGCCCAGGCAGCCGAAGGGGGAGGAAGGACATGAAGTGCTGCACACCTCCAAATCACCCTTCAGGCTCCACAAAGTGGAGGCAGAAAGGGGGAGCATGCTTCCTGAATTCCAAGTACAGGGCTGGTCAGCCCAAATGAGTCTCTGGAGAGAGAGATTAAGGGAGGCGGGGTTGGGGCAGCTCTGCCAGGCAGCCTCTGGTATGCAGGGCCAGGCCAGCTGGGATTAAGCTGTGGAGCAGTAAGTTTCTCACACTCAGACAAATAGCTAGTGATGCAGAGCCCTTGGCTTCCAACTGAGCCAGTTTCTAGACCCAGCTCACAGTACCTTTACTGGATACAAGTATAACTGTGTCTTTTACTGGATCCTGGGGATGACCAAGAGACCATCAGATCCACTACCAACGAGTCCTGACATGACTCCAGGCCATTGGGTGGGTAGCTGACCCTCAGATTCAGAACAGTGTAATTTATGTGTGGGATAGAACGGAGAAAAGATAATTAATATTTGCATCTACTCAGTTGGGCTCAGTGCTGCACTGATTCCGATTTATCACCTCCCAGGGTAGGCTGCTATTTCCCACTTGAATGTTGGAACCTGATCAAGACTCTAAAGACATTGGTAGTATCAAAATGCTTCCTTGACAGTTCTTATTTAGAAGCAGTTAGCCTCTGCCTTCCTCCAGGTCAGCCTCAGGCTCTCTCTCACACACACCTCTCCCCTGAGTGGTGCCTCTAATGTACACTTCCCCTGAATCTGTGTGCATGAAACAAGTCTTGCATTCAACTATTAACATCTTTTTTCACCTCCTACCTTGACTGATGCTGCTCAGTCCATCAGGAACGTTCTTTTAACACGTACCCCCCCCTCCACCTCTTTCCTGGTTGAAATCCTATCCATTTGAAGTCCTGTGGGTTCTCTTCCTGCATGAGGTCTTTGCAGACTGCGGACAGATCTCTTCTGTCTCTGGAAGACTCTCTTGCAGTCCTTTCTACTCTGCCTTTTATGAATACCCTTCGGGGTTTTACCCAGTCCTTTGGCATGGTGGGATGACAGATATATACCCCCACTGTGGGTTGCTTCGGTTCCATGGAGCTACCTCATTAATGCGCTTTCCTCAGAACCGTGATATCGCCCTGTGACAGGACATCTTATTTTAATCCACCTCTACCTAAGTGCAAGACAACTTCTTGACTTAACCCTAAACTCAATGACTGCCTTTGCAGGTGTGCCTGCACACCCTCTGCTCATGCCTGGCCTCACTCTGTGATAATTATTCACAAAGGAGTCTTGTCAAGATGGTCCATGGCAGAGCTGGGAGGTGACACTAAATGTAACAATGCTTAGTACCTCAGGAGACCCTGTGACTCTTGAGTGACCAGTCACCACTGGAAACTGCAGAGGAGTCAGGAATGGAGGGGCCGGGGTCCACAAGCCTGCAATGAGGAACCTTGGCACAGTGGGCCGTGCCAGAAAACTTGATAAGGAAGCCCTGGAACACAGAAGGCCAGTAGGAGCTTCACCTGCTTCTGACCAGTCCTCTGTCATGTAACCATACTCCCTAAATAGGTCATGTAGATCAGAACAGAGTTCTCTGTGCTAATGAGGTATCTAGAGGTCCTGAGGGTTTAGCCAATCCCTTCCTGGGCATTCTTTCGTACAAAAGGTATTTTCCATGATGAATAGTCAATAAACAGTACGGATAAGCAAGGACTGTCTTTCTCATGAAGAACCACTGTGGGGAGCATGGATAACTTTTATCTACAGGGCTGTGCCACCTAAGTCTCCTGCAAAAGGTCTCTCTGTGCTCCCAGATAGCTACCACAAAGCTAAGGGCAATCAGAGATGAGCTGAACTGGAGTTTCCTTCCCCAAACTCCTTGCCCGGGGCTCCTCAGCTCTTGGGCCCAACTCTGTTCCCAACTTCCTGAGACTTCCAGTAGCATCTGGATGTCCAGGAGTTTGGGAGCCCCTGAGCCAAGGTTCCTCATTGCAGGCTCGTGGACCCTGGCCCCTCCATTCTTGACTCCTCTGCAGTTTCCAGTGGTGACTGGACACTCAAGAGTCAGGGAACCTCAGCTTCAGCCTCCCATGACTTGGACTGTGTTTTCCCACCCCATGAGTGGTGTTTCGGCACTTTGCTTGAGCCTTAGCACCTGACATTAGGTGTAGGGTAAATGCAGTCTAATGTCTTCTTGTTTTGCCTGCCCGGAGGCTGGGAGAAATGTAGAACCACAACTTGTAAGTGGTAGAACAGGAACAGACCCCAGAATTTAGTTTGGGATATCATAGCCCAGGGAAGAGGTGGCCATCCAGAAATGGCCGAGATGGATTTATGGTATTCTTAGACTTGTGTTCTCAGTGCCATGTTAAAGGCCAAGCAAAAACTCTAAGATTAAATAACAGCAGTCATCACTCACCCTTCTCCCAGGCAATTACAGTAGCTGTCAAAGGTTTCAGAACCAACATCTGACCTGTTCCTTTCTAAATGACTCTGAAGTGGCATTTTAATGAGAAGTAGGCAGAAAAGTGTTATGTGTGTATATCTCTGTATGAGTGTGTCTGTGTGTGTCTGCTTGTATATCTGTGTGCATGTGTGCATGTGTGTCTGTGTGTATATCGATGTATTTGTGTGTGTTCATGTGTGTATGTGTGTGCATCTGTGTATTTGTCTATGCATGTGTGTATGTGTGTGTGTGAGTCTAAATGTGTGTGTCTGTGTGTGTATCTGTGTACATGTGTGTATGTGTGTGTGTCTAAGTGTGTGTATCTGTATATGTGTCTATGCATGTGTGTATGTGTGTGTGTGAGTCTGTGTGTGTCTGTGTGTGTATCTGTGTGCATTGTATATGTGTGTATATGTGTATGTGTATGTCTGTGTGTGTGTATCTGTGTGTATGTGTGCATGTGTGTCTGTGTGTGTATCCATGTATGTGTGTGTGTATGTGTCCATGCATGAGTGTATGTGTATGTATCTATATGTCTGTGTATGTCTGTGTTTCGGTATGTGTGAATGTGTGTATCTGTGTGAGTGAGTCCATATATTTTATGGAGAAATTGATAGTTTTCTTGCCTCTTCACAGTATGTAGGTAAGAGAGAGTAGAGTCCAGGGCCGTGGGCCTCTCTACTCTATAGTTACTTCTCTGCCTTTACTGACAGCAGCATCTCACACAAAGTAGGGATGAACGTGTTTCCCTGGCTGAGTGTAATGGTCTAGAATGTTTTGGTGGTAACTCATTTACTAATGCCAGTCAGTGCCTTCTTTCTTCACCTCAGCATGGTCAAGGGGAATCTTCTGAGTACCAAGGTAACCATTATTAATAAAGTCGTACCTCTTTTACCCCAAGTCTACAGTGTGTTCAGCACCCTGGAGGCAAAGCCATAGCTTCTGGCAGCTACTGTTTGTTCCTTCCCTCCTCAGACCCTGGAAGTAACTAGTAACCTTCTGTGTCTATTTGCTTATTCTCTATATTTCACACATATTAAGTGTTGTGAGTATCGGGCTACCTTCAGTGAACATAGTTCCAAGCTGAGACATTACTTCAAATTTGCTTCAAATTTCAGTTTTAATCTTGAAACCCCTAAGACTATCAAATTTGAGAATTCATAAGAAGTACTTATAAAACTCACTGAGACGCACCATGCTCATGGTTATAGCTTGTTATTATTATCATATCACCAATATGTGTGGTACCCACAAGGCACAACTAACAAGAAAAGGTGTCAAGAGCTTTGATGTTTATGCTGTGGTGGGAACTTGATTGTGTAAACCTGGTTAGTTTCCAACCTTTTTGCAGGCCAGTGGTAGTTCCATACCACCAAAGTCTCCACTTTAGATTCTGTTAGCATCTAACCGAACAAAACGGGATCATTAGGATATTCCAAGGATCTAAATGTCTACCAGTATCCAATGACAAAACTTCCTTTAGGTGAAGTTAAGGTCTTTGCTACATAACATTCACCCATGATGTGACCAGTATCAGTATTCATTGCCTTGTCAGAGTTAATTTAGATTCACTGTAGGCATTTACCATGTGTTGTTCACACTTTAATAGACCTTGGGTAATCTCTACTCTTCAGATATTGTCACTACCGTCATCCCTTCAGATCCAAAGGGGATGATTCTCTACCCATGAGTCTCAACTCCCCAAGATGCTTAAGTCCCATAAATAAAATAACATTAGAATATAACTGCACATATCCTCTTATGTGCCTTATGCCATCTCTATATTATATACATTGTCTAGTATACGTAAATGTCCCATCAGTAGGCAGCACTGTTTGTAGAAGGATGTTGGTACATATTCATTGTACACGGAACCTTTGTCAGTAGGCAGGAATGAGACTCAAGGCTAATTCACAGTCACACAGCATAACTAAGGAGAATGAGGACCTGTGTGACAGGGCAGGGGGCTAGGGCAGCGTGTGACTATATGCATTACTTCATTCTCATGAGTTCAGTGTAGTACCTGGTACATGGAAAATTCAAGTTTTGCCTTCAAAGAATTTCTAGATATTTTTTCAGATACTTTTGATCAGTTTTGTTTTAATCTTTGCTCATTTTGAACGTGTAGCTGTAGAGGGCTGACTTGTGTTATTATGAGTATTCATGCATGTGTTTGTCTTCGATTTCAGCTTTCTTAGATATGTTCTAGATCATATAGTAACTGTTTAGAGCAAATACTACTGGACTATTTCCTAAAATGCTCACATGACTTAAAGCACTCTATTATCATCATTATTATTTACATTTGTCCTTTTGGAATGTCGGGGAATCTCACTGCAGTTTTATTTCCCTAATCATAAATAATATTAAGGAGTGTTTCACGCTTATTGTCTATGTAATTTTTGTAGAAACGTTTCTTCAATCCATCGTCCATTTTAAAGTAGAGTTATTTACCTTTGTTTTGAATTGTGAGAGTTTTTCATGTATTTTGACTGTGAGCTTCTTGTCAGAATATGTCAACATCATCTCTCATTCTGTGGGCTGTCTCCCCTTTTCCTTGATAGTATTTGTCAAAACACACAATTTCAGCATTTCAATTTAAATGTTCTTGTATGCTTTTTCCATTTTGTTTTAGCCTGGTATTTAAGAAGCCATTGTCCAACCCAGAGTTGGGAAGGATTATACCTATATCGTTCTCCAATAATTTTAGCTTTGGTACCGACTGCAGTTTTAATCCAGGTCAGGTAAGTTTTGGATGTGGTATAAATTTGGAGGTCGAAATTCATGCTTATGCATGTGGCTATGCAGTTATTGTCTTGGGGTCATGCGTTGAAACGATGTTTTTTTTTTTTTCTTTTTTTTGGTAGAACTGTTTCTTGGCTTCCTTGTTAAGTCAGCTCATCATAATTCAAGGCTACTTAGACTATAAATTTCATCCCATTGACCTACACATTTTTGTTATGTTAATGTCATACTACGTTAATTTTTGCTGCTTTACTTTATTTTGTGAATTTAAGCAGTGGTGAAATTAAGCAGTATGAAACCTCCATATTTTTTTCTGTTTCACTATTTTTTCCTATTCTCGATATCTTGCAATTTTTAATAATCTATATGTTAATTTTTTTGAAAAAAAGGCGAGCAGGACGCTTGAGTAGAGAGTGCATTGAATCTGTAAATTGATTAGGATGCACTGTTAACAATGGCAAGTCTCTAGTCCATGAATATGGGCTATTTTCCTCTTTGTTTAAGTCTACTTTTTTTCTTTCAATAATTTGTTTCTGTTTCCAATCTACAAATCTTTTATGTCTTTTGTTAATTTATTCCTTAGTCTCATATTCTTTTGATGCTATTGTCAACGGGATTGTTTTCTTGATTTCGTATTTGAATTTTTCACTATGCATGTGTAGTTTTTACATTAATTACATTAATTATACTGTATCTAGCAATGTGATTACCTGAATCAGAAGAGGTAAAAAAAGGAACAGGTTTATCCAGAGCCACTGAAGGAGACAGAGAAGACACATCACTCTCTGGGGGTTTAATCACCACATAGGCAGCTTTAATGAGAGAAGGAAGTGGAGTTCAGAAGGACTGTGTTTAGGAAGTCCACGGCTGGCATGTACCATGGCACAGTTACGACCTGTGTCATCCCTGGGTGAGTCTTCTTTGCTCTTACAGAGTCTGAGGAAGTGGGGGAGAATCAAATGGGATCCTGTTACAAAATTGCCAGAACTGTATATAGATGCAGTATATATCCCTAAGTATTTTCTAGAAAAAAATCATTTTACTTCTTTTCTTTTCTTTTTTTTTATTAACTTGAGTATTTCTTATATACATTTCGAGTGTTATTCCCTTTCCCGGTTTCCGGGCAAACATCCCCCTAATCCCTCCCACTCCACTTCTTTATGGGTGTTCCCCTCCCCATCCTCCCCCCATTGCCGCCCTCCCCCCATAGACTAGTTCACTGGGGGTTCAGTCTTAGCAGGACCCAGGGCTTCCCCTTCCACTGGTGCTCTTACTAGGATATTCATTGCTACCTATGAGGTCAGAGTCCAGGGTCAGTCCATGTATAGTCTTTAGGTAGTGGCTTAGTCCCTGGAAGCTCTGGTTGCTTGGCATTGTTGTACATATGGGGTCTCGAGCCCCTTCAAGCTCTTCCAGTTCTTTCTCTGATTCCTTCAACGGGGGTCCTATTCTCAGTTCAGTGGTTTGCTGCTGGCATTCGCCTCTGTATTTGCTGTATTCTGGCTGTGTCTCTCAGGAGCAATCTACATCCGGCTCCTGTCGGCCTGCACTTCTTTGCTTCATCCATCTTGTCTAATTGGATGGCTGTATATGTATGGGCCACATGTGGGGCAGGCTCTGAATGGGTGTTCCTTCTGTGTCTGTTTTAATCTTTGCCTCTCTATTCCCTGCCAAGGGTTTTCTTGTTCCCCTTTTAAAGAAGGAGTGAAGCATTCACATTTTGATCATCCGTCTTGAGTTTCATTTGTTCTAGGCATCTAGGGTAATTCAAGCATTTGGGCTAATAGCCACTTATCAATGAGTGCATACCATGTGTGTTTTTCTGTGATTGGGTTACCTCACTCAGGATGATATTTTCCAGTTCCAACCATTTGCCTACGAATTTCATAAAGTCATTGTTTTTGATAGCTGAGTAATATTCCATTGTGTAGATGGACCACATTTTCTGTATCCATTATTCTGTTGAAGGGCATCTGGGTTCTTTCCAGCTTCTGGCTATTATAAATAAGGCTGCGATGAACATAGTGGAGCATGTGTCTCTTTTATATGTTGAGGCATCTTTTGGGTATATGCCCAAGAGAGGTATAGCTGGATCCTCAGGCAGTTCAATGTCCAATTTTCTGAGGAACCTCCAGACTGATTTCCAGAATGGTTGTACCAGTCTGCAATCCCACCAACAATGGAGGAGTGTTCCTCTTTCTCCACATCCTCGCCAGCATCTGCTGTCACCTGAGTTTTTGATCTTAGCCATTCTCACTGGTGTGAGGTGAAATCTCAGGGTTGTTTTGATTTGCACTTCCCTTATGACTAAAGATGTTGAACGTTTCTTTAGGTGTTTCTCAGCCATTCGGCATTCCTCAGCTGTGAATTCTTTGTTTAGCTCTGAACCCCATTTTTAATAGGGTTATTTGTCTCCCTGCAGTCTAACTTCTTGAGTTCTTTGCATATTTTGGATATAAGGCCTCTATCTGTTGTAGGATTAGTAAAGATCTTTTGCCAATCTGTTGGTTGCCGTTTTGTCCTAACCACAGTGTCCTTTGCCTTACAGAAGCTTTGCAGTTTTATGAGATCCCATTTGTCGATTCTTGATCTTAGAGCATAAGCCATTGGTGTTTAGTTCAGGAAATTTTTTCCAGTGCCCATGTATTCCAGATGCTTCCCTAGTTTTTCTTCTATTAGTTTGAATGTATCTGGTTTGATGTGGAGGTCCTTGATCCACTTGGACTTAAGCTTTGTACAGGGTGATAAGCATGGATTGATCTGCATTCTACTACATGTTGACCTCCAGTTGAACCAGCACCATTTGCTGAAAATGCTATCTTTTTTCCATTTGATGGTTTTGGCTCCTTTGTCAAAAATCAAGTGACCATAGGTGTGTGGGTTCATTTCTGGGTCTTCAATTCTGTTCCATTTGTCTATCTGTCTGTCTCTGTACCCATACCATGCAGTTTTTATCACTATTGCTCTGTAATACTGCTTGAGTTCAGGGATAGTGATTCCCCCTGAAGTCCTTTTATTGTTGAGGATAGTTTTAGCTATCCTGGGTTTTTTGTTATTCCTGATGAATTTGCAAATTGGTCTGTCTAACTCTTTGAAGAATTGGATTGGTATTTTGATGGGTATTGCATTAAATCTGTAGATCGCTTTTGGTAAAATGGCCATTTTTTCTATATTAATCCTGCCAATACATGAGCATGGGAGAACTTTCCATCTTCTGAGGTCTTCTTCAATTTCTTTCTTCAGAGTCTTGAAGTTCTTATTGTACAAATCTTTTACTTGCTTGGTTAAAGTCACACCGAGGTACTTTATATTATTTGGGTCTATTATGAAGGGTGTCGTTTCCCTAATTTCTTTCTCGGCTTGTTTCTCTTTTGTGTAGAGGAAGGCTACTGATTTATTTGAGTTAATTTTATACCCAGCCACTTTGCTGAAGTTGTTTATCAGCTTTAGTAGTTCTCTGGTGGAACTTTTGGGATCACTTAAATATACTATCATATCATCTGCAAATAGTGATATTTTGACTTGTTTTCTGATCTGTATCCCGTTGACCTCCTTTTGTTGTCTGATTGCTCTGGCTAGAACTTCAAGAACTATATTGAATAAGTAGGGAGAGAGTGGGCAGCCTTGTCTAGTCCCTGATTTTAGTGGGATTGCTTCAAGTTTCTCTCCATTTAGTTTAATGTTAGCAACTGGTTTGCTTTATATGGCTTTTACTATGTTTAGGTATGGGCCTTGATTCCTATTCTTTCCAGGGCTTTTATCATGAAGGGGTGTTGAATTTTGTCAAATGCTTTCTCAGCATCTAATGAAATGATCATGTGGTTTTGTTCTTTCAGTTTGTTTATATAATGGATCACGTTGATGGTTTTCCGTATATTAAACCATCCCTGCATGCCTGGGATGAAGCCTACTTGATCATGGTGGAAGACTGTTTTGGTGTGCTCTTGGATTCGGTTTGCCAGAATTTTATTGAGTAGTTTTGCGTCGATATTCATAAGGGAAATTGGTCTGAATTCTCTTTCTTTGTTGGGTCTTTGTGTGGTTTAGGTATAAGAGTAATTGTGGCTCATAGAAGGAATTCGGTAGTGCTCCATCTGTTTCAATTTTGTGGAATACTTTGGATAATATTGGTAGGAGGTCTTCTATGAAGGTCTGATAGAATTCTGCACTAAACCTGTCTGGACCTGGGCTCTTTTTGGTTGGGAGACCTTTAATGACTGCTTCTATTTCCTTAGGAGTTATGGGGTTGTTTAACTAGTTTATCTGTTCCTGATTTAACTTCGGTACCTGGTATCTGTCTAGGAAGTTGTCCATTTCCTGCAGATTTTCAAGTTTTGTTGAATATAGGCTTTTATTGTAAGATCTGATGATTTTTTGAATTTCCTCTGAATCTGTAGTTATGTCTCCCTTTTCATTTCTTATTTTGTTAATTTGGACACACTCTCTGTGTCCTCTGGTTAGTCTGGCTAAGGGTTTATCTATCTTGTTGATTTTCTCAAAGAACCAAATTTTGCTTCTGTTGATTCTTTCTATGGTTCTTTTTGTTTCTATTTGGTTGATTTCAGCTCTGAGTTTGATTATTTCCTGCCTTCTACTCCTCCTGGGTGTGTTTGCTTCTTTTTGTTCTAGAGCTTTTAGGTGTGTTGTCAAGCTGCTGACATATGCTCTTTCCTGTTTCTTTCTGCAGGCACTCAGCGCTATGAGTTTTCCTCTTTCTGCTTTCATTGTGTCCCATAAGTTTGGGTATGTTGTACCTTCATTTTCATTAAATTCTAAAAAGTCTTTAATTTCTTTCTTTATTTCTTCCTTGACCAGGTTATCATTGAGTAGAGCATTCTTCAATTTTCACGTATATGTGGGCATTCTTCCCTTATTGTTATTGAAGATCAGTTTTACGCTGTGGTGGTCTGATAGCACGCATGGGATTATTTCTATCTTTCTGTACCTGTTGAGGCCGGTTTTCTGACCAATTATATGGTCAATTTTGGAGAAAGTACCATGAGCAGCTGAGAAGAAGGTATATCCTTTTGTTTTAGGATAGAATGTTCTATAAATATCTGTTAAGTCCATTTGGCTCATGACTTCTCTTAGTCTGTCTACGTCTCTGTTTAATTTCTGTTTTCATGATCTGTCCATTGATGAGAGTGGGGTGTTGAAATCTCCCACTATTATTGTGTGAGGTGCAATGTGTGTTTTGAGCTTTAGTAAGGTTTCTTTTACGTATGTAGGTGCCCTTGTATTTGGGGCATAGATATTTAGGATTGAGAGTTCATCTTGGTGGATTTTTCCTTTGATGAATATGAAGTGTCCTTCCTTATCTTTTTTGATGAATTTTAGTTGAAAATTGATTTTATTTGATATTAGAATGGCTACTCCAGCTTGCTTCTTCCGATCATTTGCTTGGAAAGTTGTTTTCCAGCCTTTCACTCTGAGGTAGTGTCTGTCTTTGTCTCTGAGGTGTGTTTCCTGTAGGCAGCAGAATGCAGGGTCCTCGTTGCGTATCCAGTTTGTTAATCTATGTCTTTTTATTGGGGAGTTGAGACCATTGATGTTGAGAGATATTAAGGAATAGTGATTATTGGTTCCTGTTATATTCATATTTGCATGTGAGGTTATGTTTGTGTGCTTTTCTTCTCTTTGTTTTGTTGCCAAGACGATTAGTTTCTTGCTTCTTCTAGGGTATAGCTTGCCTCCTTATGTTGGGCTTTACCATTTATTATCCTTTGTAGTGCTGGATTTGTAGAAAGATATTGTGTAAATTTGGTTTTGTCATGGAATATCTTGGTTTCTCCATCTATGTTAATTGAGAGTTTTGCAGGATACAGTAACCTGGGCTGGCATTTGTGTTCTCTTAGGGTCTGTATGACATCTGTCCAGGATCTTCTGGCTTTCATAGTTTCTGGCGAAAAGTCTGGTGTGATTCTGATAGGTCTGCCTTTATATGTTACTTGACCTTTTCCCCTTACTGCTTTTAATATTCTTTCTTTATTTTGTGCGTTTGGTGTTTTGACTATTATGTGTCGGAGGTGTTTCTTTTCTGGTCCAATCTATTTGGAGTTGTGTAAGCTTCTTGTATGCCTATGGGTATCTCTTTTTTTTTAGGTTAGGGAAGTTTTCTTCTATGATTTTGTTGAAGATATTTACTGGTCCTTTGAGCTGGGAGTCTTCACTCTCTTCTATACCTATTATCCTTAGGTTTGATCTTCTCATTGAGTCTTGGATTTCCTGTATGTTTTGGACCAGTAGCTTTTTCTGCTTTACATTATCTTTGACAGTTGAGTCAATGATTTCTATGGAATCTCCTGCTCCTGAGATTCCCTCTTCCATCTCTTGTATTCTGTTGGTGAAGCTCATTTCTACAGCTCCTTTTCTCTTCTTTTGGTTTTCTATATCCAGGGTTGTTTCCATGTGTTCTTTCTTGATTGCTTCTATTTCTTTTTTTAATTCCTTCAACAGTTCGATTGTGTTTTCCTGGAATTCTTTCAGGGATTTTTGCGATTACTCTCTATAGGCTTCTACTTGTTCTCTAAGGGAGTTCTTCATGTCTTTCTTGAAGTCCTCCAGCATTATGATCAAATATGATTTTGAAACTAGATCTGCTTTTCTGGTGTGTTTGGATATTCCATGTTTGCTTTGGTGGGAGAATTGGGCTCCGATGATGCCATGTAGTCTTGGTTTCTGTTGCTTGGGTTCCTGTGCTTGCCTCTCGCCATCAGATTATCTCTAGTGTTACTTTGTTCTGCTATTTCTGACAATGGCTAGACTGTCCTATAAGCCTGTGTGTCAAGAGTGCTGTAGACCTGTTTTCCTGTTTTCTTTCAGCCAGTTATGAGGACAGAGTGATCTGCTTTTGGGCGTGTAGTTTTTCCTATCTACAGGTCTTCAGCTGTTCCTGTGGGCCTGTGTCTGGAGTTCATCAGGCAGGTCACTTGCAGCAGAAAAGTTGTTCTTACCTGTGGTTCTGAGGCTCAAGTTTGCTCGTGGGGTGTTTTCCTCTGGCGTCAGAGATGTGTGCAGAGTGCAGTCTCTTCTGGTTTCCCAGGCGTGTCTGCCTCTCTGAAGGTTTAGCTCTCCCTCCCATGGGATTTGGGTGCAGAGAACTGTTTATCCGGTAGGTCCCTTCAGATTCTGGTGGTGTCTCAGACGCAGCGGACCTCCTGCTTCTGGGCCCTCCTCTACGGAAACCCAGAGGCTGTATACAGCTTCCTCTTGGGCCAGGGATGTGGGCAGGGGTGGGCAGTGTTGGTGGTCTCTTCCGCTCTGCAGCCTCAGGAGTGCCCACCTGACCAGGCGTTGAGGTCTCTCTCCCACGGGGTTTGGGAGCAGAGAGCTACTGCGGGCCGGGATCCGCGGGTTTGGGACTCCTGGTAAACATCGGAAGTGCCCGGTCCTAGAGGAATTTTGCCTCTGTGTGTCCTGAGTTCACCAGGCAGGTCTCTTGCAGCAGAAACGTTGGTCTTACCTGTGGTCCCGAGGCTCAAGTTTGCTCGTGGGGTGCTGCCTATGAGCTCTCTGCGGAGGCAGCAACCAGGAAGATCTGCGCCGCCCTTTCCGGGAGCTTCCATGCACCAGGGTTCCAGATGGCGTTTGGTGTTTTCCTCTGGCGTCAGAGATGTGTGCAGAGTGCAGACTCTTCTGGTTTCCCAGGCGTGTCTGCCTCTCTGAAGGTTTAGCTCTCCCTCCCACGGGATTTGGGTGCAGAGAACTGTTTATCCGGTAGGTCCCTTCAGATTCTGGCGGTGTCTCAGATGCAGCGGACCTCCTGCTCCTGGGCCCTCCTCTTACTTCTTTATGTGTATAATTTTTATTAGTTTTTCTTATCTAATAGCTCCAGCTATGAACTCTAGTATGCTGTTGAGTAGAAGTGGCGAGAGTGGGTTTCCTTGTGTTACTCTGAATGTCAGGGTTAAAGGATCCAGTTTTTTTTAATAAGGTTGTGAGTTTTACTTAGAGGATCTTGTTGAGTTGGGAAAATTCTCTTGTAGTGTTGCCAAAGTGGCTTCATTTTCTCATTATGAAAGTTTATTGAATTTTGTCAAATTATGTTTGCAGTTATGATGGTCACATCATAACATGGTGTTCCATTAATACACTGTGTTAAATTGGTTTAAATATGTTGAGCTACCTTTAGAACTGAGAATGATACACTGTGGTCATGGTACAAAATCATGAGGATATTCTTGAGAGCTTGGGTTGATGAAGGTGTCAGCTTTGTGTGTGTGTGTGTGTGTGTGTGTGTGTGTGTATGTGCGCACGTGCGCGCGTGCACATGTGTATACACATATAGATGCACCTGTATTCACCTGTGTATGTAGGTTATTGTCTGTGTACACTGTTACTCACCTGTGTGTGCTGGTGTGAGTCAGATGTCACTTTCAGGTGTCTTTCTCTATTGCTATCTATCTTGTTTCCTGAGACAAGGTTTGTTGCTGGCCCTGAAGTCTCCTGCTTTGGCCAGACTGGCTGGGATACCCTTGCTGCACAGCTAACCATGAGGTTATAGGTGCATGCTGCAACACCTGGTTTATGTGTCTGCTGGGGACTTGAACACAGTCCTCAGGCTTGTGCAGCAAGCACTTTCTTGAGGAGCCATCATCAGTAGCCCTAGGCTGTCTTCCTGATTTAGGTGTAAACATTACCACTTCACTTGCAGGGTCTGTTCAGCTTAAAGTGCCTCCATCTGAAACAATGGATGTGTGGATACAGTGACTTTGTCTGTTGTACCCAGGACTGAGCAATATGTGGTACACAGTAGGTATGAATCCTATGCTTTACAATGATTCAATTCATATACATTCAGCAGTTTGTAAGATAAATACTATCTCTTTGAGCTCTGGGTTCTGGAAGGTTGTGAGCTAAGGCCCAAAAGAAGCAGCAGTGCCACACAAACACTGGGGGCTTCGGTAAGCACAGGTGATGAAATTCTTCCTCATGGTGGTTCAGATTGATTTGGAGTGAAAAATAGCAACTGAATTCAGTGAGCAGCAGTTTTCTTTAAGGATACTTAATCTGGTGCCTCTCTGTATGTATCTGAAATGCTAGATCGAAAACAATCATTATTATTCCATTATGTGGCTTTTAATGGATTTTCTCAGCTCTGCATTTGTAAGAATGATGTCAACCCTGACTGTATTATTCCTCAATGACTTGTGCTGCCTACAGACCATGGCAAAGATCTAATTAATATGTGTTGAATAAATAAATCAACTCGAAATATTTTTTGAGATTTTTATTGTATAGTCCAGGATGGCCTGGAACTCCCTATGTAGCCCAGGCTAGTTTTAAATGCTTGGCAATCCACCTGCCTCTGTCTCCTGAGTGCTGAGGTTATAGAAATGTACCACTGCACCTGGCTTTAGAGAGAAAGATCGAATGAAAGACAAATGATTTAGAAGGCAACCACAGAGCAAGCCTTCCTCTAAGGATCTGAATAATCTAACATACTATGTCTTGAACCAAGGCTGTCTCCTCTTTCATTTCTTTACCAGAATTACTCAGAAATTATCCCACCCTTTCTTTTGCTTGTTCCAAGTTCCATCCTTACATTATAGAAAATTTGTATTTCATACAGATCAAGTGGGGCTGAGGAGATGACTGCTGGTAAAGTGCTTGCCACGCACTTCCAGCCAAGTTTTGAATTCCCAGCACTCATGTCAAAAGATGGGCAAGACAGCATACTCCCTGACCAGCCAGTCTAGCCAAATCAATGAGCTCCAGGTTCAGTGAGAGAACCTGACTTAATCTTTGGCCTCCAAACCTGCATGCGTACACACACACACACACACACACACACACACACACACACACACACACACTCATGCCTCCTCAACAAGGTAAATCTGGAGCAGGAACAGGCTCTGGATGTAGATAGGTCTGTATGTTGGCTCCTGGGCCACTGACTGCTAAGCTTCTTTGTGCATACAGAGGAAATAAAATGGGTGAGTCCCTGGCTGCTAAGGACAGAGGAGCCAGTATGACAGTAGGTGTTCTGTGAAGTGCAAGGATAACTCAGTTTTCTTTAGCAGCACCTGATGTGAGAACTGGATCATTCATTGAGCTAACTGTGCCTCAGTTTCCTAATCTGCAAACACACTGACAATCCTAAGTTCAGTGAGTGAGTGGCTGTCAGTGATAACCTGAGCAGGTTGTAATGTAGAAAGTCTACAGGGATTTCTTTACACCAAGTGGGCCTCAGTGCTGTGTATCACTAGGGGAGGAACCATACTTCAGGGTTTATCAGTGAAGAAGCTGTGAGGACCTGACCCAGTTTTAGCACAGTAGAAGGTACTGGTTGACAACATTGTTAAAGGAAGACACCCTAACTCTTTGTATTACCAAAATGCCAAAAAATCATGCTATTAGAAATCTAGGATTTACAAAATTAAGGAAAAATCAGTGAAATAAAGTAGTTGTTTTTTAAAGTAAAACCACCACCACGACAACAACAACAACAACCACAACAACAACAAAATATGAGGTAGGGAGAGTTAATCCTTGGCCTCCAAATGCACACACACAAACACTAATGCATCCACACTCATAGCATGTGCACATTCACATGTACATGAACATGTACAAACACCTCCAACCCTGCCCCTTCTCAAGGCAGATTGGCTATTAAGGCCCAGGTATTATAGTTCAGATGTAGTTTGTGTACCACAAGATTGGCCCCACTGAAACAGGGGTGAAAAGTGGCAGATACTTTTAAGAGGCAGTATCTCTAGTTGGGAGGTAATTGGATTGTTTTCCCTTGTCAGGAAATGAGTGCTGGTCTCATGGGAAGCTTGAGTCTCATTGGAGTAAATGATGAGCTAATCCCACCTCACATTCTTGTTTCTTCCCTCACCATGTAGTCACTCTTGCTTGTTCTCTTCTCTCATTGCAAGCTCTGTCCTTCTCACACACCTGCCTCATGATGCCTGTGCCTAAAGCTCTCACTCTTGGAACTGTGAGCTGGACAAATTTCTTTTTTCTGTGACCCTCACAGCTTCAGGTATTCCATTATAGCAACATGAAACAAAAATACCCAGAACAGAATTTCAGTCTCCATTCCAGATCTCAATAATAATAATAATAATAATAATAATAATAATAATCTATACACATACATCAAATATACACACATGAAGATGAACTCTTGCTGAATGAATTCATCTTAACTAGGAAAATGAATATAGAATAAAGGATATTTATGGAGGGAAAAGGCAAGAAAACATTCTAAAGTCAGAGGCAGCAGAAGAGGTAAGGGATGCTGATGGGCATCTGCAAGGACTGTGATAGGGACTAGGGGTATTTGGAAGAATTCCATAGAAATAGAGGTCTATAGTAGGGATGGTGTGGGGCAATGGCATGAGAGAGAATGGCATGAGAGAGGTCTGATTATGTGAAATGGATCATGTAAAGACCAGGCTCCAAAACCTACAATCTGAAGTCTATGTGCGGGGCCTGTGTGAAGTCTGGAGAACCTCAGCCCAAGGCCAAAGGCCTGAGAAGTTGGAAAGTGGGTACTGCTGTCAGGCCCTGAAGTTGTAATGTTCAATGGCAAGAGAAGAGTGTCTTGGTTCCAAAAGAAAGTTAGAATTCATCTTCCCTCTGCCTCACTCTGTACAGGGTGACTGGATGATGCTGTCCACACTGGATATTTTTTACTCAGTCCACTGATGATCTCAAACTCCTCCTGGAAATGCTCTTGGACACACCAGAAATATTGCTCCCCAGGCTTTCTAGGTACCCTTTAACCCACTAAGTGTGTGTGTGTGGGGGGGAGGTCAAAATTAACCACCTCACTGGGGTTGCTAGAGAGAGAATGGACTGCGCAGAATGAGGAGAAAACAGAAGGCAATCTTACCTACAGCCCGGTATTACGGTTGCCTAGCACTGAGAAAGGCAATTTTACTTAACTAGCTTGGGCTTGATTTTCTTCCATGAGAAACACCCCAGGGACTCTTGTTACAGGACAGTGGCAACAATGGGATAAGACAAGCTTTCCTGTCCAATTCCTTTGTGGAGAGAGAGATTGACAGAACACGATGGGAGCATATTCCGGGCACAGATGGGCAGTGTGCCTTGCTCCGGGTGACTTCATTGGACCTAGCACATTGGAGACAGTTACGAGATCACTTCAGAAGTGTGTGAGGGAATGAAGCAGTTGGTTGAGAAGGGGGATGGCCCATGGAGCACCATGGCTCCCAAGGGGGAAATCAGGCAGCATGCTGGTGCTCTTGTGGATGAAACACAAAAGACAGTGGCTTGGCTGGGGCAGCATGAAGAAAATGGAAACTGGGGGTGGGGACGTGGGGGGGGGAGACTCACAAGATGGTGATGCCAGGAGGCTTGCAGACCAGCATGCTGGCACGCTTTCTTTTCCTCTCATTTTCCTTCCCTACACATTAAGCATTCTTCATCTTTGTTATGTGCACACTTCCAGTGTAAGGAATCCAAAAGGACAACTTGAAAATTGCCTGAAGAAAGACCACATTGTTTGTGCAAATCAAAGCTGAGGACAGAACGGGAAGGCATCATGCAGTCTCCTCCCAGGTTGCTGAGCCCCGAGCAGGCAGACACTAGCTGCAGGGGGACTTCCTTTTTTTTTCCATGTAGCAATGGGGTCTGTGAGCAAGGGTCGTGACCTTTTCCTCATTTGACTTATGTGTACTGAGCAGCGTGCAGTAAAATAGCAGATGAGATTTCAGCACCTTTTTACCTAGATAAGGAATTGTGAAGATGATAATGTGTTTAAGTGGTTTTTCTTTCCTCTTCTTCAGTAGATTCAAGCTGACAGTGAGTGATATCTTAAGCATGGCTCCTTTGTACTCCTCCCCCACTTCTCTGTCTTACTTGGTTTGCCTCTTCTAACAAAGCACCCTGTGTGCCTTAAGCACAGCAGCAGGCATTTCTAGGGTTCAGGAGGCTGAAGACCAGGTTGGTTGTTTTAGGCTCCTCTGCCTGCCGCTGTCTCTCTCCTGGCATCTTCCTGTGGCAGAAGGAAGGGTATGTGGCCTATGGTGACTCTTTCCTGAGTTTGCTAATCCTATTCAAGAGGCCCATTCTTGTGACCTAATCTCCAGTGCCATTTTATTAGGGGCCATTATTTCAACATCAGGATCTAGGAGAGACATAGACCTTGAAGCTACAGCAGTAAACCCATTCAGATTGTTTGAAACATTTTGGGGACTTCTCTTCACTGCCAGTGGGAAGTGGCAATTCCTGGATCTATTGAAATTTCAAGGCACTAACTTCTGCTTTAAACATTTATTTCTACCCAGTAGATTCTGAGCACTGATGCTTCCCAGTCATTGTGTCTTGTCTATGACTTACAGCATCCTAGGTGCAAGAGACAACTGGCTTAGACCTCTGACCACTGGTGAGCTACGTTCAGTTCACTCATTTCTTTCTGTTTAAGGGTAGGGTCTTGTGTTTGCACTGAGGCCATGTCCTTCCAGGATGAGAGGGCGTAGAAAGGCGGAGGGCTAAGTTTTTATCCCCAGCACCTACTGTGTGCACAGGCCTTTCCTCTGGTGCAAGGGTCTATCTTTGGTCTTGCAAAGGGAACCTGAGGTTTCCCAGCAGGAATAGGAAGCTGGAGAACACATCCAGCCACAGATGCATTAATTTAATTTCATGGCCTGGCATCAGCTGCTCCTATGCACTTAAAAGGGACATTTGCACCCATCTGTCATCTCTCCTTTCATTTCAGAATCCCTTTGCTCTTCTTTCTCTCCTTTCACTCCCCCCCCCCCACAACTTGATGAAATAATGGGACACATTTAAAACCCAAGCCTGCAATTCAAATTCTGTAGCTATGTGATTTTGTTCCACTCCAAGTCAACCAAAGGGTGTCTTGGGAGTAGAAATCAAGGGGCCAAACAAAAGCCAGCCAGAGAGGGAAGATTTGAATGCAAATGAACCTCTTCAACCTATTTCAAACAACCTGCTGTGAACCGGGCCCATTATCACCTTGTTAGGTTGTCAGCTGGAGTGGCCTGGTGGGGCTGTAATGGGGAGAAAGTGGCTGGGACCCTTTTCCAGCCCCAGCTTAGAGGCACTTATTCCTCCCTATCTACTTCTAGGGCCCATGGGACAAGAGTAAGAGTCTCTCAAAGAAAGGGAAGGTGGGAGGAGCAACTTAATTAAACTTCTTAAATTAGGGAGAAAAGAGAGTTCCCAGCACAGCCTTCTGACTAAAGTAGTGCCGACATTAAATTATGCAGGGTCTGGCAATAGATTTGGGGAGCACACCCATGTGCTTGCGTCTCCTGCCTCAGGATATAGTTATTTGAAAATTAGTAAAAACATAAAGCATATGGAGGAACGCATGAGAGAATCTCAACCCTCGTGAAACAACTTGCAAATGGCTCTAAAAATGTACTATTCCTGGGCTGGGAGACAGCTTGCAGGTGAAGCATTTGCTGTACAGGTGTGAGGATTTTAGTTGGGATCCTCAGAACCCACAGAAAGACAACATCTGTAACCCTAATCCTCAGTGGCGAGAAGGGAAGAGAAGACAGAAGAATCCACAGAAACTTCGGGGCCTGGATTACCCAGCAGTGAACAGTAAGAGATCGAGTTGCAAAAACAGACTACAAATACTCAGGGTTGTCCTCCGACCTTTACAAAAAGCCCTGTGACAGGCTTATGCCTGAAAACACATGTGTACAGGCACTCATAGGCACTCACAGGTACGCAGGCACGCAGGCACGCAGGCACGCACGCACGCACGCACGCACACACGCAGGCACGCACGCACACACGCAAGCACAGGGGCTTAAAAGAAAGGAAGAAAAATAATGTATTGTTTGAGAATTCGGACAAAGAGAAGCTTCTAGAATATGCTTGATTTCTCTTCTCTATAGTGCTCTGTTGAGAGCCGAGTTAGTGATGTTCACCTAAATCCCCGACATGCAGGGTGCAGAGAGGTTGCACTGGCAACAATATTTATTCTTAGATCGTAATGATTTCAGAATCCCTATCCTTAGGCGGTATTTGTTTTTCTATCCTAAACATGAGACAAATATCATGTACTGTTCTGTGAGTACATGGAGGGGTCTTATTGTTTTAATTAGAGATGTCAGTAAGATGGCATTGGGTAAAGGGCTGTCACACAGTGGGGTGAAAACATCCGGCAGGATCAGGCTTAACGAGGTTGGACTAACTTAGGGTCAGTGACCTTACTGACTTAGAGTCTGTGCAGATAAACAATACAGAGAGAAAACCAGAAAACAACGGGAGCCACGTGAGTTAGTACAGAGGCTGGGAACGATAGCTACCAGCTCATCCGTGTTTCCCGAGCCAATTCCCAGCCACGCTTCTTTGAAAGCATTTCAGAATTATCTTGTCACCATCCCCGCACAGGTTTAAGTTGTTTTGTTCCTAGGAAGATGATAGATTAATAATCTGTTAAGGTTGCTGGAATGTTTCTGAGCTCTAGGTCTGCTTAAATGCCAAGAAGAGATAACTAATCCAAGGGTATTTGTGCCCTTATTTTAGACTGGAAGTGGGACCCAGATTTACATTAATAATTGCTTTGTCTTTCTGTCAGGATGAAAAAGTATGGAATAAATAACCACATTTTATAAAAGTGCAAAGTGAGTGCAAAAGTTTGTAGTTATTTAAGTAGGGGATGAAAGTGCTAATCAACACGGGCCTCTGTAGTCTCTGTATTTCTTTCCCAGAGAGCTTTTCAATCTGCTTTTTGTTGGCAGGACCCCCACCCCACCCCCCAGTGGTAGTTCCACACCCTGCTTTTTCTTAAGGAATATGGAAATTTCCCGGGGACAGCTGTGTTCCCTAGCTAGACGAAGGAACTTGCAAGGTTAATGAACATTGACAAAGACCAAGGAGAGAGAGCACTCTGCACTCATCATGAGGACTATATTCTCCCCTCAGAAGTGATGATGGTGAGGAAGATGCCTGGTGATCCAGGAGCAGATGAGGGTTGCAGCTTCTCCTGCCTCAAATGCTTATTAAAATTCATTTCCATTCAAATAGCCAAACTGCGACTCTCATCATCAAACAAGCACACTCTGTACATATTTAACAGGCAGGAGACCTGTGTGGAGTTCATGTCTTTTTGAAGTGAAGGCTTGTTCTTTAATGAGGGTCCACACTTATGTCTGTATGGAAATTTCTCCCGGCTCTCCACCCCCCACCCCCCACTCACAACTGCCCCAGTTCTGGGATCTTTGATGGGCAGCCTGGATGCTTGTTATGATGATAATTCATGTGGAGCAGGATGCAATCTCCTCCTCTAGTCCAGCTCATTATAAAGGTGAAGCCCTCAGGAGGGCAGGATGAGAATGAACAGGCTTACAATGTTTTTATTGTTTGCTTGCTTGGTTAGTTTTTCCTCTAAGAGAGGCAGAGGCAGAGGCAGAGGCAGAGGCAGAAGCAGGATGCAACCGGCTTCCTAGCTTCTCTAGGTTCTGGGTGTCTTCCTCTCTGAAACTGGCCTCTATTCTCCGATCTGGTGACTGTCTGTTGGAACCCCGGGGACCCTACTTTTGTCACTAAGGAGCCAGGTAAAATGCAAGTGAGACGTAGTTCCATGATCTCTACTTGAAAATTTTTGCAGTGCTATTGAAGACCCACACAGGAAAGCTGTTGTCTCGTTGCTAAAAGAATGGAATCCTCCTCTGGCTAGAGATCTGCCATTCAAAATTAATACAGCTGACTAAGCCAATAACCTAGCCAAGGAACTGCCCCTCAGGTGGGTGCATTTCCCTTTTGCCACGTTAAGGAGATGAGTGGAACAATTATCCCTTTAGTGAGAAAGCATTTTTGCTTCCAGACTCTCCCCACATAGTACAGTTCCAGTGTGCTACTATGAGTGTTTGCTTGGTCTGTTCACCTTTCTGAGTCTTAACACAGAGAGACAAACATTTCCCTTTTTCTTCTCCTTTGTCTTTTATTTTATTTTTAATGCTGATATAACTATGGTTTTTCTGGTACTTTGGGCTTTTTCCTTCTTCTTTGAAGGTCCCCTTTCCATCATGTGACTGACTTGCATGCCTAACTCAAACAACATGGTTTTCTCTTCCTCATAAGCTCCCACTAATGGATTTACAAATTTCTCTTTAAATTTCACCCTCTGTGGTTCTGTGAGTTTTCAATAGAAGCCACTGGTTTGGGGCCAGCTTTGGTGGCCTTTGAGTCATCATAGACACTAACTCCACAAGTCTGGGAAAGTCCCATCATCCTCAAAGAGGCCCCAACATTCCTCTATCAGTTATATTGACCCCAGTTGTGGTGTGCTATGCAGAGGTTACCAGCAAAGCTTACTTTATGATTATTAAACACAGGGGCATGATTTTCTCAGAAGCTTTGGAAATCACAGAGAGAGTGGCCAAAAACAACACCGGCAAAGCTCCCAGGTCACCAGGGAGATTCTTCTTAGACTTGGGGTCAGGGTCTGTCTTCTGGCATGATTTGCTTAGTAAATTGTGGTAGGTTAGAGAAGACTTTCTCTATTTCTTGCTTGCGTGCTTGCTTTCCTCTCAATTGCCTTTAGTTAAAAAAAAAGAGAGAGAAAGCTTTCATATCTAAAATAACCTTACTCAGTCTTAGGAGCTGAAAAAAAAAATCTTTTCCTTTTTTTCATTTGTGAAGAGTCCCGATAGGGGAGAGTGGTAAAGGAAATTGGTTTTACAAAACATATGCTGAACAAAATATAAAATAAGTGAGATTCTGGGTTAAGCAAAGAAAATATTTCTTGCTCAGGGTCTGAATCTCCTGATTTCTTTCTTCTGCTGAAACATATTGTGTCTCCTAATTTTAGAAATATGGTTTTATTTGTAGGGAGTTCATTTTGATGAAACTGTTCCTGTATTTTTCCACCAAAAATTGGATAAGTTCAAGTTTTCTAGTCCCCTCTGACTGGAGAAAGAAACAGCTCACCACATCCTTCAGTGGTTCTGACTCTCAGGAGCCCCAAGAACCAGCTGGCCAGCATAACTTAGATAGCAAGTGACCTGACAGTACCCACTTCTTTATTGTTCTGGCCACATTGTTTTTCACTTAGGGAATGCCACTCACTGCTTGCTGAGCAATAAGAATGAAGTCATAGGGATGTAGAATTATTAGTGCAGTTCCTTCAGTCTCATCAATATCTAGGTTGGCAAACATTCTCCTTCTTATCTATAACAGGAGCCAACCAAGGCCTTGTGAAGGATTCCGGGAGAGGCAATAGGGATGAAACCATTTATTAGATTTATGAGAGCTGAAGGAAGGCATTGTGCCTATCCATCTTTTGTGCTTTATTGAGAAAAGGCCTGGTGACTCAGCCTATCAGGACGTATCTCTGGAGCAGAACTGAAGCCTTAAAGTAAGCAGAGAATGAGCGAATGCACCGTAGGACAGGAATGATGGCAGGAGTTGGAAGTGTACAAGACATTCAGATACACAGAGCACCAATCTGTGACCTTGTGCAGGAGCGCTTCCCTCAGAAGGCTGTAGATTGGTAAATCTCTCTCCATCAGAACCTGGGACTCCACACAATGGGGATCAGCAGTAGAATGATGACATGGGTCATGTGGGGTGCATGTGTACGAATAAATAAGTGGAACCACAAATTATGCAAAGAGGAAATGAAAGCTGCTAAATTGAGAAATGGCACCAGGCAGTTAGCTCTGCACCTTGGCTGTAACGGGAATCCCTCATAATCCAAGCTATCTGGAAGAAATCCTGTTCTGTGCTAAGTGTCCAGAGAACCTGAGTTAGAGGATCAACCTGAAGGCACTTGCATCAGAGCTGTGCCTGAATGCCCACCAAGAGTTTCATTTTCATGGATCAGATGCTGACTTCTGGTTTTTAAAGTTAATTAATTAATTTATTTATTTTGGCTTGCACTCTACCAAATCAGAAAGGCTTTTAAGCCCCACTTTTCAGTTTACAAGCTACATGATTTGGGAAGATCTAATTTGTCTTCTTTGTGGCTTAGTTTGCCAGTAAAATGGGGACAATAATAGCCCTTAGTACATAAGTGAAACTCTAATGGTTACAGCAGCAGATTGGTGCTCAATAATAAATGTTGGGTTTAATATTATTTAGGAAAGCAGGTGACGGCCACCTGGGCCATTCTAGAAGTGAGCTATTTTAAGGCAGGAAGAGGGACTGTGGACCAGGCATTTTTTTTTTCTGTTACAGTTATAGAGAATTAAGGCTAAATTTTTAATTTCATTGAGAAAATAATCTAATAGTTAGAAACATTGCAGAGTGTGCATTCAGTGTTTTTCTGTAGACTGTATTCAAGAAATGGAAATAAACAAACCTCCCTAACTTCCTTTGCTCAGGGCAGAAATGTTCATTTATTTAACAAACGTGCATTGACTGTCTGGCAATGCCTAATTAAGCAGGAGATGCAGCAGGTGCTTAGGTTTACATGGTGGAGCCAAAGCTTTGAATGGATATCTTTCTAGGCTTTTATGACAACGGAAATTACTGACTGCTGAATGATTGACTTCCCTTCAGGTCACAGTGGTCACTTTCCTTCCTCCAACAACCATGGTAATCCACTTCACAGACAGAAGGTGGCTAGGGTCCACATTTTATTGGCAGCTATCAGGAGACACAAATCTTAAAGTGGGAAGTGTGTACATCACTGTTTCCCAACTGTCCTTCAGATTCTTTAAGCTTTCCAATTTTACATCAAAACACTGATTTTCTCCGCATCCATATCTGCACCAACAGCTTTCTCTCTGTCAATGTAAATTTCCTTAGGATTTTATTTTGTTTATTTGCTTAGTGATTCTGTGCTTAGTTCTTTCATATCCTAAAGTCTATACTTTATTTCCTTGCTGGCCGGCTTCGCACACTTTAAGCTCCTGACCGTCTATTTCCACTTTTAGTGCTTAGGATGACTTTTCTGGGCAATAGCTTCACAATATTCAAGATGGTTTATGTAAAGAAAATGAACCCAGTTATAAAGAAGAACACAGGATGCTGGCCTGTGTTCAGTATCTTCAAAAGAATAAGGTAGAAATAAAATGTTGATTGTTGATAATTTCCTCCATTCTGCTCCTAAAATACAAAGTTACTGATTTAAAGACAAGGCAATGATTAGAAAATCTGGTGACATCATGAATTTTTTTTCCTTTTTTTTTCGGAGCTGAGGACCGAACCCAGGGCCTTGCGCTTACGAGGCAAGCGCTCTACCACTGAGCTAAATCCCCAACCCTGACATCATGAATTTTTAAAGTGTTTGTTTAGTGGACAAACACATTTGTCTTTGGTTTACTTAATGGCTTCAAGTTCCTGAGGTGCTATCAGTTTTCAGAGGGTTTTGAAATCCTGACAGTGGGAAAAAGCCAGATGCCTATCCCCCAAATAAAAATGAATGTATGCAATTGTTACATAGAATTTAGCATTTTGTGTTGCCTTTTGGGGACTTCTCTGAAGTGGAAGAGAGGGAGAGAGGGAAGGGAAGGAGGAAGGCAAAGGAGAGAGGAAGGGACAGAGAAAGAGAGAGGGAGAGAAAGAGAAGAGGAGAGAGAAAAGAGGAGAAAGAGGAAGAGAGAAATAAAGAAAGGGAAGAAGCAAAGAGGAGAGGGGAGCGCGAGAAAGAGCGCCCTGTCCATGGTTCTGAAAGTCACACCTTGACCTCAGATAGAGGAGGATCAGAAAGGATGGTTTTAAGCCCAGAGTTCTGAACTAACACCGCTTCCCAGGGCCAGTGTGCTTCCCTTATAACTATTTTCCACTGTGTGACTTACTAACAGCCTCTTTTTTAATTATTTTCTCTCTCGATTGATTATGGGTCATTGCAAGAAAGTATCAGTGGTTTTTAAGGGGAATAAAATTGCACTTATTAAACACAGAGGATTGAATTGTAGTTACAATTTGCCATTTCCTGCTTTAAAACCTTATTTCAAAAATTTTATAATTTAACCATAAAAGTTATACTGTTGGATAACACACTGAAAAATAACAATGCTCTAACTAATTAGAGGAAACCTATAACCTACGAGTTTTGCTCATGGAAAGTAAAGTTAATACTAAGTGCTCACCACTCACTGAGTGAGATTTTGGTTGGAAATTGATAACTAAATATTAGACTAAAGACTGAAAATCCTGGCACTGCTCAGCACTAGCCAGTGAGGTTTGGAGGAAAGCACTGGTAATGTTGCCAAGAGATGGTGGAGGTGTGGGAGCTCGTGAGCCAGCTGCCATACATTGGTTGTGGATTTTGAACCAATATCATTAGGAGGAAAGGGGTTTCAGCTGGCAAGAGCACCTGACACTTCTGAAAGCATTAGGAGAGGTGACATTGCTTTGGATTGCACACAGCCACTCGAGCTTTCAGAGAGCAGGTACACAAGTTTCTTCACATAATGGGATTTAACACTAGAAAAAGGAAAGGTCAAAACTTAAGATTTCTGGTTTTGTGCTGTAAAGCAATTCGTATATCTCTAGCTCTACAGAATTATAAAGAAAAAGCATAATGAATTTATTTTTTTCTGGCATGGTAAAAATACCTAGAATTTTAATGTGAAGAATATTTAAAAGTTCTGATATCTATAAAGATTAAAATGTTTGTTCTAAAAGATAAATGACTGGCATTTGACTGCCTTGTGACTTCCTCATAGTGTGATTACCCAGATAAAAGAATATGGAAGTGTCAGTCATCTGAGAGAGCTTCTCGCTTCTCCTGCGTTAATCCTAAATGATGCACACCAGGCATCACGCGGCTCTCTCCTGCAATGTGCACAGTCCCTCTTCATTGCAAAGGTGTTGCCATTGTTGATGACACCATTTCTTTATTTACTGTTGTCCTTACAACAGATAAGGTGCTTATCAGTTGATTATAACGATCAGAGTTGCCTGGGCAATGCTTCTCCCTCTTCTTCCTTCTCCTTCCAGCCCATGACTTCACATTGTTTTCTGGCCCCTTTGAGAAGGCAGAAGGCAACTGTGTATGCTCCAGTAGTGACACAACGGTCTTTACCTCTAGTGTTAGAGAGTTCTAGAAATATAGTCAAAGTTTTCTGTAATGTCAGGGTCAGACATCAGCCTGGGATTCCTCACGTGGAGATGAGAATAATAAATTTCATAACAGGCTATAATGAGGGGAAACTACACAGAGTCTTCAAAACCATCAGCACAATGGTTGGCTTTTGGCATGTGCTCTAAAAACAACCTTTAGGGGTGAGGAGGTTGATTGCAAGCCATCTTCCTTGTTTGTTTGATGACTTTGCTCCTTTCAGGTCATAATCTATAAACAGCTTTGTTCATTTCTTCCCTAGATGTATGTCTCCCTACAAGTCTCAAATATATAGCCTTCTAGTTTCCCTCTGTGTGTGGGCCTCCAGCATCAGCTATCTCTTGCTGACTTATTTCCCTTAAACTTTTGTTTGCATAGGTACACAAAGGTGACTGAACTCATTCACATGTTTGACACTATTTTAAAAAAGATTTTATTATTACATTTAACTATGCATATATATGTACATATATATGTATGTGTGTATGTATGTATGTATGTATGTATGTATGTATGTATGTATGTGGGCATGTGTGAGTGTAGTACCTATGGAGGCCAGAAGAGGGTGTCAGATCCCTTGGAGCTGGACTTGTGAGCTACCCTATGTGAGTGCTGAAAATCAAATCTGTTCTCAAAGCGTGGTGTGTGCTCTTAACCACTGAGCCATCTATCTCTCCAGCTGCACATGATGTGTTTCATTCCATATTAATATTATAGTTACTTCTCCCTTAGTACAGACGACCAAAGTTTTGTGCATTTGTACCACAACTCAATGGAACCCATGGAAGTGTCCATAACTCAGGTGACTCACACTAATAGTTTTACCTAGAAAAAGTTACAAGTCAGGTGCTTTTTGCATTGAACCATCTTTCCCCCTGTAAACATATATTCAGCTTGATTCACGGCTTACATATTCTGGCTTCATTCTCTGTAGCCATAAATCAGAAAGTTCATATTCTTCTACTACATTTGGACTTGGCGTTTGTTTTGTAGTCATTTTTTTTTTTGTCTGTAGATCAGGATGATATGGGGGTGAGCTAAAGGAGGGAGGATGTGCTCCCAGGCAACAATGAGAAAGATAGTGGTGGTACCCCAAGGTAGTGTACTGGTCAGAAATCTGCTGAGTTCTCATATGTTCATGGACAGTTTTATAGATAAGTGGTTGGTGGCCACAAACCTTGAAAACACTGCCAGTTTCGATATTACAGAAATTCACTCTGTTGCTCAGTTGTTTTAAATAGTCAACTGTTGAGTCTTTGGCTACCCCTGTGTGTGGAGTAAGAAGATAATTGCTCTGATCCCAGGGTGAACCATCTGCTGGTACAAATTGCTCTGCTCTCTGCTTCATTGAAACACTTGTGTTCATTATATTATGTTGAAATGTTCACGAGATGTGGTTTATACTGAGCTGTGTTTCTGGAAAATTTGATTCTATAAATGGGCAGAAGACTCTTAATTGCAATGGCTCTTCTCTCTTTCTCTCTGGATTTCTAAGCTGCTTTTTTGATTTAATATGGGGCCCTAGAGAGTCAATATCTGCAATAGTGGTTGATTACTGATGTCTGATCAGATACAGTAGTGACCATCTAGATTTATAGCACTCAAGATGCTCCAAATCCTGTTTCAGAAACAGATATTCCTGCGTTCTTGTATTTGAAAAATGTCTATCTCACTTTATAATACAGTTCTCGTTGGTGATGCTGCTCTCAGATGGCTCAGTTAGAGCTGTGCCCACCCAGGCTCACATTTGTATGACAGCACAGTAGGGGCACAGGAAGATATGATAAATGCCCATTCTAGTGGTTTTCAGTGTTGATGTGCATATCTGTTACTTTTCTTGCTGCTGTGATAAAAAGTCCAACAGGAAGCAACTTACGACAGCGTCATGGTTTGTTTTTCTGTTACTGTGATAAACACCACAGCAGAAAAACAACATAGGGAAAACAGGTTTTCTTCCTGCTTACACTTGCAAGTCAATATCCATCATTGAGGAAAATCAGGAAAGGCGCTCAAGTCAGGAACCACAGAGAAAAATTGCTTACTGGCTTGATCACCCTCTTGTCCAGCAAGCTTTCTTTACAAATGTCTTTAATATTTATTTTATGGTAATGACTGTTTTTTTTTTACTGTGTGTATTTCTGCATAGGCATGTATGCCTGGTGCCCACAGAAGTCAAAGAGGGTATCAGATCCCCTAGAACTGGATTGAGTGCTGAATTGAAGCCAGATCTTTTGGGAGAGGATCTAGTGCTCTTAAGCGCTGAGATATTTCTTTATCTCCCATCATCTATCTTTCTTATGCAGTCCAGGGATGGTGCCACTCACAGCAGGCTGAGCTCTGTCTGCCATATCAATTATCAATCAATACAATTTCTCATAGACAGACATGATGTGGTGCTTTGAATATGCTTAGCCCATGGGAAGTGGTACCATTAGAAGTTATAGGAGGTGTAGCCTTGTTAAGCGAAGTGGTTAGTGTGGAGGTGGGGCTGTGAGCTCTCATATTTGGCCAGTGTGATCCAGAGCCTCCTCTTGGCTGCCTGCTGAAGAAGAATCCTTCTGCTGCCTTTGGATCAAGTTGTAAAACTCTCCTTCTCCAGCACTATGTCTGACTGCATGGTGACAGGCTTCCCACCATGATGATAATGGACGGAACCTCTGAAACTGTAAGCCAGCCCCAATGAAATGATTTTTAATTGGATGTTATGGTGACCATGGTGTCTCTTCACAACAATGAAACCCTAACTAAGACACACGACCACAGGACAATCAGATGGAGGCAATTCTTCAATTCAGGTTCTCTCTCTGCCAGAAATCTCTAGGTAATATCAAGTTGATAATAAAAGCTTACCAGCATGAGGAGAAAGGAATGACTTTGACTTTTGTTTAGAAGGGACACTTATGTAGAGAAGGCCTCAGAAGCACGAAGCAGCTGGTCACATTGACGCTACAATCAAGAAGCAGAGAACAGGCAGGAAGTGGTCCTAAAAGTTCCTCTTCTAAAGCAGCACTGTCAGCCAGAGGTCAAGTGTTCAGACATGAATCTAAGGGGCACATGTCACATTCGAACCCCAGTGGTGAGCTAACATAAGTTTAATGAGTTGAGGGTGTGAGATGGAATGTTTTGGGATCGTTGGTTTTTCTATGTCTCTCTACCACACAGACTTGGAAAATGTCACAATGTGGGAGAGCAGAATGGCTTAAGAGAGGGGTCAAGACAGATCCTTCAGTGAACAGACATTAACATTTATAGGAGTTTTTGGTTCTCTTTTCAGGCTTATTAGAAACAGCAGTGAAGACAGACAAGAGATAGTTCATGAAAATTAACCCGTTCTGTCTCAATTTTTTAAACATAATATAAATTTATCTAACACTAATGTATTTATCCTTGGGCTATAATTTTTGTGTTCATGTGTGTACATGTGGGGGGACACACAGACATCTGTGTATATGGGTATATAAACATGCATGCTGCACATATGCATATATTTGTGTGCATCTGTGTGCCAGACAGTAACCTTGGATTTCAATCAAGAACCACTCACCTTGACTTTTTGAAACTGGTTCTCTCCTACCTGTTTCTATTTTCCCAGCACTGGAATTATATTCATCTTTTCACATGTGTTCTGGGGATTGGATTTAGGGTCTCATGCTTCCATGCAAACACAGACAGAATGGCAGATACACTCCTATTGAATGTCCCAGTGACCTCTTGAGACCTGTTGACACTGTGTGGATATCAGGGAACCTGGACCTAGAATGCTGGGATGTTCCTGTGACCAGGAGACTCACATACGGCGACTGTTTCTTTAGGTAGAAATATGTTTACCAATGATGGTGCAAATTCTGGGGACAAGACTGAGGGTGAGTCAAGTCAGATCCAGACAAGAGGACGTGGCCAATAGGTGTTCTCTATGTTCTGTAGGAGGCCTTGACTAGGTTTGGAGGCAGTTAGGCTCCTGTGAAGTAAAAATAGCTTTAACTCCCTCCTTTATTTTCTGAGTGGCTTCAGACAGCCAGAAACAAGAGCAGAGCTATTTATTTGAAACATCTCTTCTCCGTCTTTTTTTTCCTCCACCCTTCATCAGTTTGATTCCCTTTTTATTATCATTATTTATGTTTTGTATAACTAGAAAAATAATTTGTCATAGATTACATCTTATTTGCAAGAGGCTCTGGTAAGATGGCAGCCAGGCACATACAATATATCATAATTTAGCAGGCTCTGTTGTAACTATACTGAAGTAATGGTGGAAAAAAATACATATAAACAAGTCTGTGGACAGATTTTGAATGATCCAGTAATTTTGATTTATACTTGGTGTTTGATGGAACTGTATTAGCAGTTAAAGTCAATGGCTAAATGATTCCCAGCACAAAATGAGCCAGAAGTACAAAAGAAGCCTTCCAACTCCTTCCTTAGCGAGCTGAGCTCCCAGCTCAGACCGGCAAAGTGCACAGTAAATTGTAGGCCTGGTTGTCATTCTTAACTAACAATTCCACCCAGTATGCTCTAGCTAGGTAATTTGTCCACTATGCTTTTATGAAGCAGTAAACACCAGCTTAATTCCGTTGGTTTTCCTGGAGCAAATTGCCTCATCTCTCATATGTACTACCGGGAAGGAGTGAGTTCCCCACCTCTGATAGCAGTCAGCTCTGCTTAGCAAACTGTGGGAACTGAGACTTGGTTAAAACCATCTCTCATGTCTGTCAGTGGCATGGGGAGCTGCCCACCTCGAGGCGTCCTGGCCTTTCAAGTGACCTTATCGTAAGGACTCCCACAGTCCTCTAGTTCTCTTCCCTGTAACAGCCATTTGCTGTTTCTATGTTTCTGCCATGGTTTTTCTATTACAAAGAAGTAAGGGATGAGTGAGTTGGAAACCAAAACCAGCCTACTAATGACCAATATTAATAGGAAGAGAGAAACATTGCAGACTTCAGTAAAGAGGCTCCGAGCATCCAAGCAGAACATGCAATTAGGTCAGCAGACGCCAGCTCAGCAGCATCTGAGAGACTGATTTCTGCTGCCTTACTCAGCTGACTCATTAGCTATGGGCAAGTTCTGTGTGTGTGTGTGTGGCATTCACTTGTTTATTTTGAAATATTCCAGGATTGAAACAGATGCAAGCCAGGGAAAGGTTCTGCTGTTAAGCTACATCACTACCCTCTTTAAAATACAAGGATACATTAATTGTCCAGACTGGCCTTGAACTCTTTACATAGCCCAGAGTGCTCTGGAATGCTCCATGCTTTCTCCACAAGCTCCTGAGTGCTGGGATTCTAGGCATGCACCACTGAATCTAGTACTCTGGGGAAGTTGTCATGCTTCACAGCACATGTCTTAGCCAGAAACAAATCCAGAGATTGCAGGTATGAAGAAAAGAACATCCAGACAGATGTTTGATGACTACAGAGCACATGGGAAAATGAGTAGATTTGAGCAAATGCTTCCTGGGGTATCACTATTGGAGTAGCCACACAGGGAACTTCTCTCAGTGTGTGGGTATGTACTACAAATAGTCTTTGGCCATTTTCAGACTGCAGGCAGCCCTCGCACATCCCCACTGGTTTTCATTGCTGTGTTTTGAATCAACGAATACAAGTTTTGACATTGTCATTCATTTCAAATGAGTTATTATAATTGCCTGATCATTTATTTACTCAGGAAACAATTACTGTGCTTTCACTTTTACTAAACGTCATGATGATCATCAGGGATGAAATAAAAAGAGCCTAACCACTGTCCTCCAAGAACTCAAAGCCTAGTGGGAGAGACAAGCATGCACATAGACCTTGAATGGCAATGATTACCATAATACGTGTGAATAATAGGTATGATAATAGCTAGTTAGGTATAAGCAGGGTCACTGGGGATGGACCCCTCCCTTACAACCAGCAGCTTGTAAACCTAGAGAACCAAGGTTACTGGTCAAAGAATGGGATCTGAGTTGAATCTCTGGCTCTGGGTGGAGACATTACAATTTAACTGTCCTCTAAATCATAGGCTATACAGCCTTTCTGGTAAAGATCAAAGATATACCATTGTCCCCTCCCTTAGAATTAGTCCAAATGGGTTTGCTAAGCACCTGGCCAGGACATTTGAAGGAAGAAAACCATCTCTTCTAGATACTTCAGTAAACAGTATAAATCCAATTGAAACATGTATGACCATACAGTAGTCTCTCTTTTGGCCTGCTCTCACCAATTGGCAGTGCACTACACAGTCGGTTCTCTGGCAATGACTCTCCTCTGCACAGTTCTCTTGGACCATTCCTGATACACTCTGACCCCTTGAAAGTATTTTCCTCCATAGCAGTCTCTTTGGAACTATTCATTCTCCGTGGATTATTTTACCTTCAGTGGTCTCTCTGGCCACTGTCCCTTCTTCCCCTTGAAGATACCCACTTTATCCTGTAATAAACAAACCTGGCCTCTGTGTGGTGCTCTGTGCATCTCATCTGAGTTCTTTCCACAGAGATTACAAGGTCTGGAGATCTAAAGGAAGATCCTCACAACCAGAACCAAGAAGCCCAAGAGCAGCAAGGAGAAGGCAAACTCCTTGAGAGTCAAGAAAGAGTTATAAGAACAAGTGACATTTGCGTAATTCCCTGAAGTAAGGGGAGTTTGCAGGGTTGGTTAGAGGGTTGCTATAGAGGTGGCAGAAGAGGTCTAGGAAGACATTGCTGACTAGTTGCTGTTTTCAACATGAGCAGACAATGCATCATAGCAACACAACTATTATTTCCCATGGACTCTTCCACCTATCTTCCCTCCAGGGTGGAAAGCAGTGGATGGCCCTGGAGGTGAGGAGGTTGGAGTTCATTTTTGGAAAGGGCATCTGGAGAAGATGAGTGTGAGGCAGCTTCTCCTTGGAAGTGTATCTTCCACCCAGCTGACAAAATGCTGCCATTTAAGAAGACCCTAGCAGAGCTTTACTCTTTAATTTTTCTGCTCATTAAGCCTTCACTTCTGAGGTGTGAAAATGACTCTAGGCTGGTAATAAACTGCTGGGCAAGTCATTATTTTAAAAATGATCTTTCTCCCAAAGGGGTTGGAGTGTCACAAAGCACGGTTGCTCCTAGATCAGCTCCTGTAGGACGGTGAGTGTTCTGATGGATGTTTCAGTTATCATAAGAAGAAAGGGCTGTCTAGTTACAGCCAGGGAGACGAATGCCAAGTGCTCAGACCTACTCAATAATCACAATAGCCTATTTTTTGGAGAGGGGAGATGGCGCGTTTCAATGGGGGCAAATTACAGTATTGTTAACCTTCATAATAAAATGCAAAGGGAACAGAAGGGCACAGAAAAGATCCAAGGAGACAGAAGTCAGTCGTCTTTCAGGTTTTGTGGTTTTAAAGAAGAGACCTTGAATGAGCTGGAATAATACTGTTATTAAGAATAAAAATAAAAAAGACCTCCAGGAGCATTTATCTTTTCTTTTGAGTGAACTGAGTTCTGCAGACAGCACCTCTCAGCTCTGCTTTTGCATGAGGTGCTCATTTAACCATCAAGTAAGTGATGGGCAGAATAGTTTCCCCTGACTTTCCGGAGACTGTGAGTCCCAGACCTTCAGAACATTAACTTTCTATGTTCTGTCTTAATCCTCTCCCCATTTCTACCCTGTCCCTCTTTGTTTTTGTTTTTTGTTCTTTCTTTTCTTTTTCCATTTTTCTTCCAAGTGACTATTATAATCTCCCACGGGCAACATAACTTGTTATGCAACCCCAGCATTCCTTTTCAAGTGAAGCGCGCCAGGATCTATTGATTTTGAAAACTTTTTGATCATACTATAGAGCCCATTTGGGACAATTACAGAGCCTCTTATTGCTGCCTATTTGTGGTTGTGGAGTAAGTAGCAGGGAGCAAGGGACAACTTGACTGTGGATCAAATGTCATTCTTAGGACACTGTTTCTCATCTGTCATTTTGCTGTCAGTGTCAGTAGGAGTGGTCATGGAAACTTAACTCCATGCTGGCCGCTATAGTGCATGTGTAAGAAAAGTTCTGTCTCCCTCAGGCAAAGCTGGATCCTTGAATCACTACAGAAAACAATTCCAGGATGAGACAGTATAAAATAGATTTTAAGGCTGCGATGAAGAGATTTTTACATGGATTTGCCCATGGACATTAATAGCAGGAGGTCCTAAGAAAAAGGACAGCACCCATCCAAGAGTGAGTGTGGGCTTCTCAAGGGACAGACACACTAAAAACATCTTAGCCATTGCCATATGTGCTGACTAATCCTTCTGCTAACTTGGCACAATTTAGAATAACCTGAAAGAGGGGCCACCTAATGGTCTATTTGGAGAAAGCCCACCCCACTGTGGGTGGCACCATTCCTGAGCAGGTGGCAATGAATTGTGTAAGAAAAGCTGAGTAAGTCCTGGGAAGCAGGCCAGAAAGTAGCATTTCTCTATGGTTTCTGCTTCACTACCTGCCTCCAACTTCCTGCCTCTGACTTCCTTTTACAATAGATTGTAAGCTGTAAAATAGACAATAAACCCTTTTTTGCCTGCCCAGCTTAGTTTGGATCAGTGTTCTACCACAGCAACAGAAAGCAAATTAGGACATCACATGTTTGGATTTTGTGGCTCCTGAAGTTATTTTGTTCAAAGGGTTTCTAAGGAATCTCCTTGTACCCCCATTTTTATTTGGTAAAACCATAGAGTACAGGGACTCACAAGTGAGTTAAGACTTCTTTAAAACTGTAAGTGAAGAGTATAGTCTTACTTGTGAGATTCTCAGAAAACTGCAGGTTTATGGCTGAGAAGGAAGATAGGTCACACTTGAAAGGCATATATATTTAGGCCCTCAGCATATGTAATTCTTTGTTAGTTTATCACCCTCACTCAAGACATTTCTCTATGCAGACAACCTCATAGCAAATTTTGTCAGTTGTGTTGGGATCCATAACTTTCAGCTGCTGAGAGACTTCAACCAGACTCTGGGGTGAAGGACTCTTTCCTTAGCCCATGCCCTCTTCATTTTCCCTTTATATTCATTCTCAGGACCACCCACTTATCTGAATCAACCAAGGAGCACTCTGATAGGGAAGCTGAGCTGTTTGATGGCAGACAGAGAGGGATGGGGGTCATACAAGGAAGTATTTTTCTGGATTCAGCTGCAGCTATGCTCCAAGGGAACCTAGTGACTGCTCAGGCTGTCAGCAGAAAGTGGGGTTGTCCACATGGTGCTGCTGGTGATGGCATGCATGCATAATGCGGGAGTCACTAAGGTTCTAAAAGAAAGGGCAGGAGGGTTGAATTCCCTGCAGAGAGTGCCTGGGATGAAGTCCAAGTTACGATTGTACCCTCGGATGTTGGAGATGCCAGCAGCATGTGATACCTTCTGTGGTATTCTGCAGGCACCCAGGGAGAAGCCACATGTGCTGCAAATGGCAAGTCCACAGGGGCTGGGCTATAGAATTGTTTGCCTTGATAAGTTCAGTCTTTCCTTGCTATCCCTCCTACTCCTTCCTCTTGGGATGGTAATCGCAGCACAACTCTGTGCCATTATATACTGGAAGTATGTAACATTCTGATTTCCTTGAGGCTCACAGTGAAAAGATTGCTTTTAGTCTCAGTGGAGACACTGTTTTTGAACACTGCTGAGATACTTAGGACTTTTGGTTTTTAGAGTAAATTCGTTTTGTATTATGGGATGGCCATGAGCCTTTGGAGGTTTAGGTAGAATATTGTAGTTTGATTTTGAAATGTTCCTCACGTGCTCACTGTGTGAGTACTTGGTCCCCAACTTGTGGGGCTATTCTTAAGAATCAGGAGCCTTTGAAACTCATGGAGTCAAGTTACTAGTGGCAGGCCTTTGAGGTTTTTGTCTACCTTTGGTTCTGACTTTGTCTCTCTTTCCTGCTTGTTGTCATGTGAATAAACCTCTGTTGCACATAGCTACTCCTCAACCATGAGCTCCCCATGAAATCCCACGTCTTTCTACCACGACAGGCTGTGTGGTGGTTTGTATAAGAATGACCCGGATAGACTCATAGACTTGAATAGCTTGGTCACCAGGGTGTGGCACTGATGGGGGTGTGGCTTTGTTGCAGTAGGTGTGGCTTTTCGGAGGAAGTGTTACTGGGGCTTGGGCTCTGAGGTTTCAAATGCTCAAGCCAAGCTCAGTGCCTCTTCTCTCCTAGCTGCCTGCTGAGATGCAGAACTCTGCTGTTTCTCCAGCACCATGTCTGCCTGTGTACTGCCATGCTGCTCATCATGACAATAATGGACTAAACCTCTGAATGTAAGCCAGCCCAAACTGAATGCTTTCTTTTGTAAGAGTCGCTGTGGTCATGAAATCTCTTCATAGCGATAGAATTGACTAAGACACACTGCGCCTCTCCTCTCCTTACGTTACTTCTGTTGGGCATTCTGCTCTTAGCATGAAAAGTAAGTAATGCACCATGGGAGCAACTTAAATGCCATATGTATCTGATGTAATATGATATATAATATAATATATGTTTGATATATTATATATGATCTATAACATATATGCATATTTATACACACATACATATACATGTGTGCATATTTATACACACATACATATTCATGTATGCATATGCATAGACATATTCAGAAAATCTTGTAATGCGAAGCTACATGGATGATCACATCATAAGAGTATAATACTGAATAATTCTACTTATATAAGACATCCAATATCATTAGACTTTTAGAATCAGAAATTAGATGGTTGGCTTCCAGGGCCTAGGGTGAGGTGACACAGAACCTCTCTGCTGTGTACACATAGACTCGAGTATGCAAGATGACATACTCCATAGATCAATTCTGTGACATTGTGCTTGGGATAGACAATTATGTACTGGCCTTTCAAGATTTTAAGAGCGTAGAATACACAGTTTTACACCACAATACAGGGGGCTGGAGAGATGGCCCAGCGGTTAAGAGCACCGACTGCTCTTCCAGAGGTCTTGAGTTCAATTCTCAGCAACCACATGGTGGCTCACAACCATCTGTAATATAATCCGATGCCCTATTCTGGTGTGCTGAAGACTGAATAAATAAATCTATAAAAAAGAAAATCCACGATGTATAAAAATTAGAAGCTCAGGAAGATGGGAAAGCATGATGACCTTGGCTGGAGCTATATAGGTGTGTTACTGTTAATTGGCTTGGATTGGTGCTAACACCTGCTTGTTGCCTAAGAATTAAGGTCATTAGAAACTCTATGGCTCATTCGACAAGTTTCAATAGCTTTACTACTAAAATCATTACCAAACCAAAATTACCAAGGTCGGCACTATCTTTATCTCTGTCTTTACCACTATCACCATCCTCACCACCATTATCCCCTTCACTACCACCACAATCACAATCACTGTTATTACTACCATCACCACTACCACCAGCAGCACTATGTCACACAATCACTACCACCATCACCATTATCCCACCACCACCACCAGCAGCAACACCACCATTATCACCACCATCACCACTACAAACAACATCAACAACAACTCCCTAACCACCAGTACTTCTGCTGCCATTAGGTAAAGGCATCTTTTTTATATTCCTGAAAGTGTTCATATTTCCCTCCCTGATGCTATTTATTTAAGAAATCACCATTGCTGAGGGGGGGGGGAGAGAGAGATATTTACTTATTTTGAACTTCTTGTTTACTTATAAAAAAAAACCTTACTTTCATTATGATGAGACCTAGGAAATACCAATGATACAGCAGTGAAATCCTCTTCCGTTTCTGTCCATTGTGCTCTTCCTTGCTCCCTGCTCAGTGGGGGTACAATGTGTGAACTTGCTTCCACAGATGGATTATACCTGTGAGGTCTGAGCAAGCAGTGTTCTCTCTCTCTCTCTCTCTCTCTCTCTCTCTCTCTCTCTCTCTCTCTCCCTCTCTCTGCCTCTGTATAAATTCTCTTTTTATACAAATGGGATCATAAGGCACATATTCTTTTTAATTCTTTCTTAATGCCGTATCTTAGACCTCATTGTAAAGGAATGTACAAAGAGATTCTACAGCTTTCTTTTATAGTTTTCAAATTAAAGTTTGGCCTTTACTTATATTGATCCACTCACTCTGTTATTTGAGGTTGTTTAGGCATTTTTATTCTACCTTCTGAAGGACATGTACTTAACAGTCATTGATTTTTAGTTTTTCCACTTCTTATATATAAGCAATTATATACATTTATGTGCATGCAAATATATATATATACACATTTATGTGTATAGACATATACATGAATAAATTTTTATGCCAGCCCACAATAATATGTACTTTTTATTTTTTACTTAAAATACTTGAAAAATTTTATTCTCCTTTATTTGACTTACTTGGAAGTCCATTTCTTAATTTTCTAAAATAGGGTGTTTTTGTGTTTCTTTTCAGTATTGATTTTTGGCTTAATCACATTGGATTAGAGAACACTTTCTCTAAAGTTTATTTCTTGAAAACTCTCTGTATTTACTTTGTATCTCAGGATATAATTTCTCACCTCTCTCATGCCCATTTTGTTAAAGAGTTCTTTATATATTTATAAAATTGATTTTTCTAGAATTTTTGTGAATTACTTTATTTTGATAATGACTATTTCTTATTCTACCAACTCTTTATAGTTGTAGTATTTTGCTTTCGTACATTTGTAACTTGTGCTTACCTGGTACAAGAAAATACAATTTGTTTCACTTTCCCACTTAAATTCAAGCTTTTGAATCATTATAGCATACCCTCCTTGTTTTCAACTATGCTTTTTATTTAAACATTCATTTTCAATGATATTTAATATCTCTATAGGAGCCCTCTTTGTTTTAGAAAGCTTTTAATCTATTTTTAGAAAACCATTCTCAAATTTTAGACATTTCTTTTTTTTATAATTTTTGAAATCAAAATTTTGTTACATATTTCCCCCTTTCCCTTTCCTCCCTCCAATCGCTGCCATGAAGAAAGACCTACTTGATCGCCCTTAAATTTATGGCCTTTTAAATTGTTGAACACACACATACACAAACACGTACACCATTCACATGACAGACACACATACACACCCATGCACACACTACTCAAAATATATGTATATTTTGACCACTTGGTATTGGGTAACCAATGGGGGAGAAGAACTCTTGTCTGAGGAAGGCTTTCCCACTCTCAGCATCCTTAATTGCCTGTAGTTCTTTATTTTAGGTTAAGGCCCTGTGAGATTTCCCCCTTTTGTGTTAATATGGCTAATGGTGTCATCCTTACTCAGGTCTTGTTTAGGTAGCCATGTTGATGACACTTCAAGGGTATGCATTGTTTAGGCAACATGTTGATGAGACTTCATGGGTGTGTAGCTTCCCTTTTGTTTCTAGGAGATGTACTCTTATAGCAAACATGTTCTGGCTCCAAGGATCAGTTCATTCTTTCTTCCATGATGATTCTTAGACTTAGGTACAGTTAGACATTTTTGTAATGGTCTCTATCTGTTACAAAGAGAAGTTTCTTTGATGAGGGGTCAGGACGACACTTATCTGTGGGTACAAGGATAGGTATTTAGAATATAGATAGGAAATATGCTGACTTAGTAAAATGATGATTATAGGTTCTTCTCTAAGATCCAGGACTTCACTGGCCCTGGGTAGTTGGCTGTGTTTTCAGTACCAGACACTATTTCTTTCTAGTTAAGTGGGCCTTATGTTCAATTACAGAGCTGTTGGTTATTGTAAAATATACAAGCCACTATTGCACCTTTAGAGTTACTGTGCTATGTCAGTCATTGCTGTAGTTCATAGGTATCATATGTGGAAAGGAATATTGGTTGCTTTTCTCTTTGGAAATTTGCATGGTGCCTTCTGGTATTCTGAAAACTAGTTCCCAGGGAGAGGCCTTTCAGGTCAGACTCATCTCAGGTCCTCTGAGTCCTATGTTGTATGGTGTCTTCAGCAAGAGAGTCTTGCTTTCAACTTCTGGGAGGCAACCAAAGGCAACAGCCACACCCTACAATGTTTTGGAAGTCTTTTGAGTTGATCAACAATTCAGAAGGGAGTTTCTATGTTTGGTCTTGAGATTAGTCTTTGGCTCTTGCAGGGAGCATGGTCAACACAAATGTGTTAATTTCATTTTACATCAACACCCCCCCCCCAAGAAACAGAGAGAGAGAGAGAGAGAGAGAGAGAGAGAGAGAGAGAGAGAGAGAGAGAGAGAGAGACTTATATGTGTAATTGTAATTGTAAGTAAATAGGCAATAGGATTCCTAAAATTCATCCTTACTCATCATCCTAAACTCTCCCTCTGTATTGACCTTTCTCCTTCTCCTGCTAATTCCCTAATTATAGTCCTCACCTGGATTTTCCCATTACCTACTTCAGACCACGTGTGCTCTGCTATTCTCCTCTACGGTGCCCCTTCCACCTCTTTATACTTTCCTGTTCTCAATGTTTTCCGTATTGGACAATCACATCCGAAGACTTGGAGCAAGGGACCAAAGGTTCTTGTTTTTCTGGGTCTAGGTCATCTTACTCCATGATATCTTTTCTAGGCCTATCTGTTTACCTGCAGTGGACATACTTCTTTAAACAGCACAGAGCTTGTGCTTCTTGGAAACTTTTGTCTGAATTGTTTGTCCACCTGTGTCTACTTGTTCCTGGAGCTGTGAGAACAAGGTCAGCATCTTGTTTTCTTCTGTGACTGCCATTCCTGTTCTCCATGCAGGTCACTGCCCCTTCCTTTATGGTTATGTTTTGGATTAATATTTTATTTTTAAGATGTGTTTATTTTTATTAATTTTTAAATTGTGCATGCAGGGGGACATGGGTGCGTGCGTGTGTGTGTGTGTGTGTGTGTGTGTGTGTGTGTGTGTGTGATTCTGTTCACGTGAGTGCAGGTTTCAGTGGAGGCCAGAGGCTTTAGATCCCTTGGAGCTGGAGTTATAAGTGATTGTGAGCCACCTGATATGGCTTCTGGAAATTGAACTAAGGCTTATGTAAGAGCAGTGAGCTCTCTTAATGACTTAACCCTCTCTCCCACCCAGTTTTATCTTTTGAGATAGTTAGTCTCGATCTACAGCTTACAATGTACCAGACTTGAAGTTGCTATCAACACCCTCCTGCCTCAGCCACCAGGGCCCACTGTATATGTGTACCATCCACTGTGCCTGGCTGGACCAATAGATTTTATTATTATATATTTTCTCTTCTATAGATTTTGATGACAAAAGCAAAGTTTTTATTTTTATTAGGGACCTCAAGTTTACAGTATACATGATAAAGGAGCAGTTTATCAGAATCCTAGGACCCATAATACCACTTAGTAATTTCAGGTTATAATGGCCTTTGCCTTGTATTGCTGTAAAGTATTTTGATACTATGTATCACACTGAGTAGTAAGCTGCTGCTCTGAGCAGGTTTTGGCTGCTGCGTTTGCTTACATAATTACTTTGAAGTTCCTGCACACCACACAGATTTCTTCATGGCAACATCTCATCCCAGCCTGTGTACCATGTTGGAGCACTCTCCTTTGGAAAAGTCTGGTGTTTATTATACATAATACATTCCTAAAATATATAAAGATTTTGTTCCCTTTTTTAAAGGCTTTTTTTTGGATGCAGAGTTACATAGATTGGTTCAATGAAGAATTCATTTACACCCCTGTTTTGTTGCCCATTGTACTGCAAGAATTTTACTTCTCAGTCTGATTTTGCTGTATGTAAGTTTAACTCTTCTTTTTCCCTTCATTTTCCTTCCCTTTCTTCCCTCCCCTCCTCCGTGTTTTTTTCTGTCTTGTTCTACCTTGCCCCCTTTCACTTTCTTTTCTTTTTATTCTCGTTGTTCCTGAGACATGGATTTACTCTATAGACTAGGGTGATCTTGAAATTACTACATAGCCTGGGGTACTGATGAATTCAAGTCTTACAGCCATGGTCCTGAAGGTACGTTGTAAAAGCACACCATGTTTATTGTTAATTTCTGTCTGAGGAGATATCTCAGCTGGTGAAGCACCTACTGCATAGAAGGAGGACCTGAATTTGGATCCCCAGAACCCAGATAAAAACCTGGATGCAGATGTGGATGTCTCTAATCTCAGCACAGGGAAGGAGGATGCTGGAGACTTGCTGGCTCCAAACCAATAAGCTCCAGGTTCAGTGAGAGACCTTGCCTCAAAAAATACAGTGGGGAGTATTTGAAGAAGACAGCCAGTGTGAGACTCTAACCTACCCTACACACATGCTCACACGCGCACACACACACACACACACACACACACACCTGAACATAACTATATGCATATGTATACACAGAGAGAAAGAGAACAACAAGAACAAGGAAGGAAGGAAGGAAGGAAGGAAAGAAGGAAGGAAGGTAGGAAGGAAGGTAGGAAGGAAGGAGAGAGAGTGAAGAGTTAACCTCAAATATGGCAAGATTAGACTGATAAGTAGAATTCCTGCACAACAATGGGCACATAACTACGTGCATAGATACACATGTGCACATGCATGAACGTTACCTATACAGAAACACACAAGAGTATTAGTGTAGAAAATTTCAAATATGTATATGGAGGAAGACACATAGCAAAATGTGTTGTCACTTTGCACCATGTCCCAGTCTCCAGCTGTGGCCATTTCCATGCAGCCCAGTCCCGGCTCTGCACCTGACCAACAATGGCCTTTGCTTCCTTACCTCATAGACAGATGTTGAAGAAATTATTTTCCTATAGTCTTCCCAACATTCTGAGCCTTTCTAATATGACAAATTGTGTGTGCATTTTACTTACTTCTGCATGCCTGTTCTGCAGGTCTGTTCTGTATGCCTGTACTGCCTAAACATTAGTCTGAGTGGTTTTTTAAAACTGTTTCTTCCTTGCTTCTTCTTCTGTCTATAATGTCAATCTAAAAATATTTATCTTGTCTTTGGTCCACAGTAGTCAACTCTCAACCTCTATAATTTTTCAAATGATGTTTTAGTTTGATGTATACATTTTCAATTAATTGAAACCTTGAAAAAATTTAAATTTATTATTATCATTTTAGGTTTTTGAGAAAGAGACTCCTTGTAGCCCAGGCTATGCAGAAACTCATGGTATAGCCCAGGCTGATCTTGAATTTGCAGCAATTCTCCTGTCTAGGCTCCTGTGTGCTGCTACTCTCCCAGCTACAGCTTCTGCCCCAGGAGGACCATACTTTACAGGTGTTGCAGAACCCTGTCTATACTACCTAATAATACTCTTCTTCATACTAAGGTGAGTTCTGACCTGTACTGTTTTCCTTCTTTGTAAAGATTTATTTTTATTATATGTGTATGAGTGTTTGCTTGCATGTGTATCTCTATATGCACCATGTACGTGCAGTGTCCTCAGAGGCCAAAAGGCATAGATCCACTGGAAATGGAGTCATAGACAATCATAAGCTGTCTATGAGGATCCTGAGAATTCAACTCCAGTCCCCTACAAAAGCAACCTACACTCTCAGCTGCTGAGCCCTTCTTTCAGTCCCTTAATATATAATTGTAAACCTTCCTCTCCAACTCTCTTCTTGCTGGAAAGCGACACCGAGTTCTGAAAGGCTGGTGTTGTTCCTGATATTTTATATGTAATTTTTCTTTTCTCTTTACACTCCTGGCTTTTTTCTCAAGCTTTTTGGTCCTGTATTTTCTGTTGTTTAAATGTGGTACGCTTACATATGAACTTTCAAGGGTTATCTTGGGTCTGAGGTTGTTGCCACTAGTTTTGGGAAATTCTTAGCCACTGTTCTGTTAAACTCTTTTCTGGTTCACTCTCTCATCTGCTGTGCTGCAGCTGGGCTCCTTTTGCTGCTCAACTCTTAGAGCCCCATCCTGAGTTTACATTGTGTTTTTCACTCACATTTCAACATCAAGGATGTCTAATGATTTCATCGGGAAACTGACTCCCTCCTCAGCTACCTCCTGTCAGATTTTGTGCTTGACACATTGTTTCTGTCGTAAGCTTCTTTCATTTCTAGCATTTTCTTCTTTCTTGTGATTGTGTTTCCATCTTGCTTTCTCTACCACCTGTTCTGCACACTGTTCACTCTTTCAAGATCTCACCATATGAATATGAATTGTTTTAAATTCTTTCCTAATAGTCCTGACATCTCTGCTCTATCTAAGTCTTCTCTTTACACTTGCTCTTGTTTCTTCAAATTATCCCTTTTGTCCTTTAATTCATCTTGTAATATATATTTTTTTATAAAAGCCAGATGTGGTATGCTAGAAAAAAAGAAACTGAGATGGTCCTTTAATGTGAGCTTTTGTGCCTCTCCATCTGTAGGTTAGATTATATTTATAATTTTTGGTAGGTGTTAGAGGCAAGAATTTGTTCTGGCATTGTAACAGTGTTAATCACCAACTTGGCAGGATTTAAAATCACTTAGGAGATAAGCCTCTAGGAATAACTCTGAGAAATTACTCAGCTTCTGGGCTTGGTTGTGTAGGGCTGTGTTGACTGAGTTAATTGAGATGGAAGACTGTTGGAAGCAGGAACTGTTTAACAAAAAAGTAGCAGAGGGTGGGAGAGCTGAGGAGATGGCCCAGCAGTTAAGAGCATCCCTTCTCCTGCAGAGGACCAGGTAACATTCCCAGTGCCTACATAGCAGCTCACAACAGTCTGAAATTCCAGTTCTAGGAGATCTTATGCTTTCTTCTGGTCTCCAAGGATACCATACACACACTGGGTACATACAGCATTAGACAGTTATGCACATAAAAGGAAAAGAAGAACAGCATGCTTCAACAGTATTGAAAAATTGCTACCATTCTGTTCCATTAAGATATGTGGGGCTTGGTCTCTGACTTCCACTGTGGGATCCTGATAATCCTGGGCAAGAGCCTTATGTGTAGTGTGTTTAGCTGAATCTCCAAACTTGGAGTTTTTACCTCAGCCTCATGCACACTTGACCTCCAGTGCTCAGTTCATTGCAGTTGAATCTTCCTACGGGAACACTGGTTCTGTGGAGGTAAATAGCCCCCAGACTTCTGCTCCCTGAAGGTTTGGTTCGTCACATCTACCCTGTTTTTTTCCCACCACAGCATCCATCTTCTCTGTGTCTTCAATTCTCTTGTTGGATCTAAGATAAGATGTTGATTTCATTTTGTCCACCTGTTTTCTTCTGAGGATAGAATTAATGCCTCCAGCCTCCTTCATACCGGTCTTGAAACCCTTCTCCTCAAGCATTTAATTCCTTTAAGTAATAGGCATAAATGTTTGAGGTTTTCATTTCTAAGGTCTTTGATTTCTAAAGTCATCCAGGCCCTGTCTCTGCTTCTTGCTGTTTGAATTGGTCTCATCCTTTGTGCCAGCTTCCTTATGTGAGTGAGTCACTTGGCTACCAGTGCCCAAAGGTACTATTCTCAAAGGTGCTCAAGACAATCCTTGAGAGCTAACCAGACTTTGTCTTTTTAGGTACCCAGGAGGATGCATCAGACTTGACATTTTTGCATATAAATTTGAGCAATTTCTACTCACTGTTAAACCTGCTTTTACAGCAGACTTTCCCCTCTCGCCACACGTCCCATCACCCTCCCCACTTGGATTTATATTAACTTCTAAAGAGCCAGAACACAAAAGTGGTGGGAGTACTCTTTTCTGCCTTATGTATGTACATGTATGCATAGACATCTATTGCTTATGCTTTTTATACACGTACTCATTTATTATATGTATATGTATATGTGTGTATGTATGCATGTGTCTGAGTATGTATGTGCATGTGTTTATATAGTTTGTATGAAAGGAGATTGTTCTATGGGATTCTACTTGACTAGTACTTGAGTTTTGACTTTGCCTTTTTATATCTGTAGAACTTATCAGAACTCTAGATGGCTTTATAGCTATTTTGCCTTGATACTCTAAGGGCAAAAGTGGGACCAAATGCCAGCTTGTTCCCCTAAGTCCTAAATCTTTTTCTATTTTAAGCCTGGCAACAGCATATCTTTTTAGCTCCTTCATACTTCAAAAATATTCTATCTAACATCTTACTTGGTCAGACCACACATCCTCACCTCACCACATCATTTGAGAAGTAGATGTCCCTTGCATGTCTTCAAAGTGTTCCCTGATTCCTCTTTCAGACTTCGTTCAAAGATCTGTCACAACCACTTTCTTGTGATTACCTCAAAGCTAGCGCATACTTACAGAACTAGATCCACGTCATAGGCAGCTCAGTCTCCTCACCTGTCAATTCTGTTACATTTGCTGTTGTTCTGGTCTTGGTAGTAAAGAAGGGTGCAACTCTAATGTACAGTTGCAACAGATCTCTAGCTGACATATTCTGTACGTCTAAGTTATCATTTCCCCCTCCAATTGCGACTTCTGTCTTTAAACCAGTTTGACTCTTTGGGGCAATTTGGGTGAGAAATTTTCATAGATAAAAAATTAAAGTCCCCAAACAAACAATTTTAAGATTGTGTAGGTAACTTTGACAGAACTACTTTTAGGTTTGAGATTCTGCTACTGAGATTTCTCTAATGTTAACATACCGTAAATCCACACTGCAGTGATTAAAAACTAATAAATCAACATGATATGATGCTGACATCTCTCAATTTTGTACAGATTTCCTGAGTTTTTCCCTCCACTTCCTGTCTTTCAGGACCTAGTCAAGGCTCTGCATTAAATTGATCTGTTACACTTCTCTACCCTTGGTCTATTCCAGTGATGACCCTTTAGTTTTCTCTTGTCATTCATCCCTGAGGCACTTTGGAGAACTCTGCTCAAGTTTAGTTTTTTTTTTTTTTTTTTTTAGTTTTTTCCGGAGCTGGGGATCGAACCCAGGGCCTTGCGCCTGCTAGGCAAGTGCTCTACCGCTGAGCTAAATCCCCAACCCTTTCTGCTCAAGTTTAATAACAGATTTTCTTTTACTCTTTGGATGAAGTATTGTAACACCCTCCTATAATCTTAGCACTCAAGATTGGGAGGAAGGAGGATCATGAATTCAAGGTTAATGTGGGCTAAATAAGACCCTATCTCAAGAAGAGAGAAAAATAAAAGAGTATTTCTTCTTTTTTGCTATATGTTTTTTCATGATTAGGTCACAGTTCTTCATTTTAGGGGTAAAGCACCACAGACATAATACGCCCTTCTCTGTAAATCATGTTACCATTCATGATACTGATGACTTATAACTGGTGATGTTAACTTAGTTGAGGGAGATTTATCAGCTTCCTGTGTTGCAAAGGAGTCACTTTCTTTGTAATTAACATACACTTGAGATTTCTAGATATGGAACTTAAGGTCCAAGTTCTGAAACCAGGAAGCAAGGAGAGTTTCAGGAGCTTAAGAAGGCAGAAGAGGTAAAGAGAGGCCATAAGATGTACTTTACTCATTTTGGGGGAGTGCCACCATACTTATAGCTAGGAAGGCAGCTACCACTAGTCACCCAGATATAAGCTGGTACACTTAGGCCATACATTTGTTGGCCAAGTCACACAAATAACCTGGCATACTGGGTGTACAGAGGTAAACATACAGGCATACAAACAGACATACCTGGGCAAGTTAGTGAAGACTGAGGCAAAAGTTTACACCTTTAACCTCAAGGCCATATTTAAATAGACTCACAGAAAAGTGGTATTTTGCCAAAAAATTTTATATAACAGATTGCATCACTGTTTACTTTTGGGGTCTCTAAAATTCTATGTCATACATTTTATACTGACTTATAGCCTCCTGTAGTAAACCATACTTGCCCATGTTAAAGATTCTTATCAGTGACATATTGTCTAAGCATAAATTGGCCTGATCAACCCTTGGTTTCCGTTAAGTAAAAACACTATTTCCTTCAAACCTTTTGCCCATTTACTATTACTCATTAATTGCTTCCTACAATGTTTCCAGAGGTAGACTCTCCGGAGGCAAAGTCTTGTCCAATTTTAATTCCTCCTCAAGGATCCATGTGATGATTTAAAGGAGTATAGGTTGAAATCAGAAGAGAGAGTTGATATATGGGTTTTAACTGGTGTGGAAAAGTTCTGTCTCAAGGTAGAGTATAACCTGGAATTATGGATCATTGATATAAATGAAACCCAGATGTGGCTGCAGCTAGTTAAGACCAGAACAGCTCATTAGAAAATGAAAGGGAAACTTGGATAAAATATATGGCCTAAAGGCAGATGAATTCATAAAACATCTTGTCAAGTTCAACTCATAGAAAGTGAAATGCCAGGAGCATTGGCCAGGGAGGGCTACTTGGGTGTTTAGAGCTAATTGTACTGGGAGGAAGAATGTCATACAGGGGCTTTTCAGAGTTCCTTCTAGCCAATCCATGTAAGGATTCACATTAATAAACAGTCAGTTTGTGTATATACTGTAATCATCTAAGGCAAATCATGGGGCTGTATCCACCAATTGGTTCCCATCTTGACCTAGCTGTCTTTGCTGGTGTTTTGCTTTTCTGAGTGTGTCCACTGAAGAGCTGTTATAGAATGTATCTGGGAAACTACCAGTCATGGGAGGATGTAGAGACCATTTATCCCAAGGCCCCTTGTTATATGGTCACGAATTCAAGGGTAAAACTCATGCCTGCTTCTCACACCCAGCAAAGCAAAGCACAACTGTTTGTTCCTTCTACCCTGAGAAAGATTTTGATAAAGGGTGGGTATAGAATAAGGAACCAGGCAGAATTATTCTCCCTTTCACCTCTTCCTAGTCTGGAATCCTTCAGTGAGAAGTGAAGAGTAATCAGTGTTCTCACAGATTTCCTATTGTCTCTTTCCTCCAATGGGATGGATAATAGAGGAGGGTCTACCTTGAGAAAGAGAGAGTGAAGCATTAGGCAAGGAGGAACAGGTTTTTATAGCTGGTATCTTTCAGAGAGCCTAGAAAGAAGGGTAGGGCCTTGGCTAGGTATTCCTTGCAGTTTACTCTGTGTGACAGTGGAGAAGAATTATCCATCCAACAGCAGTTAACAACTGCCAGGAGGCCCTCAGCTGCTTTGTCTGTCAGTACCTTTGTGCTGGCAGTATGAACACCACAGTTTTCACAGTGAGGAGCAGGACGCCTTTGGGATTGATACCTTATCTCAGAACCTCCCATTGTCCCTCCATAATCTCATGTGTGAAAATGTCACTTCCCTCAAGGAGGAGCCAGTCAGCATCCTCTTGTGAAAGAAACACTGACCAGGTATTTTTGAAGCCTTGGGGCTCTGTAGTTGGTTTCTGCTGCTGTTTCAATACACTATTACGAGTTTAGCTACTATCCTGTTATTATATCTCAGGTGTTTGTATTCCTTCCTGGAGAAGACTCTGCTTCTGACTCTTGTAGTTTGTTGACAGTTCCCTGTTATGTCCACACTTCTTCTTCCTTCCAAGTTGTCTGTAGAAGATAGTTCTTAGCTTTTAGAGTCACCCTGCAGGCCTTGGCTTCTGTCCTATATCATCAAACCCAGCCGTATCGGTCCAGTCTGCACTCTCCAACCTCTGCTTCCGTCTGAACTGCTTGCTTTCCTGTGTCATATCTCTTTTACAGACTCCAGCAGCACACATTGCTCATATTTAAGGGATCAAGTGATTAGGTTGGCTACAGCAGGATAATCCAGACTAATGTACCTGTTTCAATGTCTGTAGCATTAATTAAATATGCCGAGTCCCCTTTGCATTGCGATTTAATATAGTAATATTCATGGGCTCCAGAATTATTATTTGGCTTCTCATAAGGCTATTATTTAGCTTCTCATAAGCTCAAATAGCAGAAGAGCAAAAGGGGAGAGATGAGAGAATATACAAGATCCTGGAATATTGCCTGCAACAAGACTGCAGGAGGACACTAGGGTAAAACAATCTAGGATGCAGCATGTGTGGGTTCCATAAGTGGGTAGGAGATAAGACTTAAACCAAAGAGGACAGATGGAGGCAGCAGGGATGGAAGACAGTGCTACCCTCCCACATGAAGCTAGGCTGTGTTGACAACAGGGAGTCGGGTTAACACCTGGAACATTCAGCTTATCTGAAGAGTGTGTGGATTTCTACCTCCAGAGAGGCAGCTGCAGAACACAAAGTAGGTCTTTCTGGAAAAAATGATCTATATTCTCTGAGGCTCTGCCCTCTGACTTCTATGTGCTTTGCTGGCCATTCTGTAGCAGCTCCTCTGTTCCTCTGTTTACTAGCAAGAGAGGCTCTGAAACATTCTCACATATGCCTCTGTTCGTGCTGACTCCCTTTCCAAATTCCACTTCTTTTCTAAGTTACCTTTGGTAACACCCTGTGCCTGGAAGCCAGGATATCAGATGCTGAGCTTTGTATGGCCATGTAAGGGTTAGTAGGACATGGTTTCCTGCCTCTGGAATAAGGCCAGCAAAGTGTGGGCCTCCATGAGTATTAATGGTTGCTGTGGGTATAAGGCTTGTTTGTATAATAGTGTACATATTTTCACATTCCTCCTTGAAGGGATGTCCTCTCTGCCAAGGTTAGTGACTCCATGATAAAGAGTCTCGCAGTTGAGGTTGTATCTCACATCTCAGCAAAATGGTGAACACTGAGACCTTTGGGACAGCCTTTAAGGCTGTGGGAAAGAACTCTGAAAACAGAGCTTGAAAATGTATGATTTCTGAACTATGCAAAATATAAGGATCCAATATGAATTGAATAAGGAGCTTCACAGATTTAAAGGAACAGAGGCAGCTGCACTATAAGCCAGCTCGTCAGAAAGATACTGAGGAGATAAAGAGATTTAGGGAGTGGTGATCACAAGGCAAGCCTGTCCAGCCAAGTTTTTTCTTTGTGTTTACAAAGGCAGATGGATTCCTGTGTTCAAGGTCAGCCTGGGACAGAGGGAGTTTATGTCCAGACCCATATATATATATATATATATATATATATATATATATATATATATATATATATATATGCTTGCTGTCTTCTAAGAACCAAGGAGCTGGGGTCATGGAATGCTGACTCATGGGCTAATGAAAAGGGAACCTGTGGTAAAGAATGAATTGATATGTAAGTAAAAAGCTGGGCTTTTGATCTGCAAGAGCTGAGCTATCCAGAGAATGTTTAGTATAGCAAGAGAGAACTGTCTGGAGAACTATCTCAAGCAGAACATAGAGAGAGCAATCTGGAAAACTGTCTCCAGCAGAACATAGCCTGTCAGCTTGGACCCACAATTTGACTTTGAGTCATTTGTTTCACTGCTCCCAAATACCCCTTCTCTCAGAACCCCTCTCCGAGCCTAGGCTGGTTCCTGGCGATCAGATCCATATAATATAATGGATTCCAGGAGTGTCTCTCACACTTGCTCAGTCTGCTCTCACTCCAGTCTCCACTAGGGCAACTGGCTTCATACAGGTGTAAACTGCCATTCCTTGCTTCTTGCTTTGAGGATGCTGGTGAAATGTGTGTTGCTACCCACCTGAAAAGCAGGCAGGAGTTTTAACCTTGAATTTGTGACTAAAGTACAAGGGGGCTTGAGATAAATGGTCTCTACATCCTTCCATGACTGGATGTTTCTGAGGCACATTCTATACCAGAGGATTACACGGATTCTGATTTTCAACTATCTAAAGCAGTGGTTCTCAGCCTTCCTAATGCTGTGACCCTTTAATACAATCCTCATGCTGGGATGACCCCCAACCATAAAATTATTTTGTTGCTACTTCATAACTGTAATTTTGCTACCATTATGAATCATAATGTAAATATCCCATATACAGAATATCTGATGAAATTCCAAAAAGGTCGTGATCCACAGGTTGAGAACTCTGGTAAGGGAATGTCAGTTTGACAATATTCTCCCATGTAGCCTTTTTTTCTTCTGTTTTAACCCTCCATCCTCATTACTTGATTCTCATTTCTGAAATTGTTTTCTGGAGAAAATGACTTGCATGCAGCTCTGGTTCAATGATTTCAAAGGTACATTCTTATCTTCGCATGTGAAACTGAAAAATTCTGAGTCAGGATCAAAAGGTTTTAATAAGAAAAAGCCTGACCTCAGACATGAGTTAGAAGTCAGGCCTGGGAGAAAGCCCAAGGCATGTTTCACCATGGCACCTGGCTCCTGGAGAACCACAGGGCTCTGTAACACCGCTACAATGGTGGTCCAGGCTATAGTCAAACTAACATAAAACAGGCATCATATTAGTGTTATGAACAGCTTATATAAGCATCATGAGAACACTAAGCAGAAAGCTTGTGATGTATCAATTACTCAAATGAATTAAATGTAGTACTTTGTCCCTCACCCATTTTATTTTTAGTTAGGAATAAGCAGAGAGAGCAATAGAGGTGGTCCTCACATACCTTTCATATATAGTTTGGCTGGGGATATAGCTCAGTAGCAGAACAGTTGCTTAGCATGCACAAAACATTGGAAAAAGTATGATCGTGTCTGGGGAAAGAGAAGCCTTTAAGAATGCCACAAAGGCACCTATGACTGGTATAAAACCAGCTTGACCTCCATTCCAAGGACCATGCAGCCAGAGTCTTAACACCCTAGAACTGTAACTGTCTTATCTGATATTGGGTATAGTAAAAATTTTGTTCTTGGTGTTATAGAAATCAAGTAACAAGATGCATATAAATTCCAGTTAACAGACATGCACTGAGAACAGAACTTCCCTGAACACTTAGAGGCAGTGTTATATGCCCTTGACACTGAAGAATTCAGAGTAATGAAAACACACATTTGTATGTAAACATGTAGAAAGAAAGTCACAAATAGTACAATCTAAGGGATTCAGAGTGGGACAAATCAATAATCCTGTTTGGGAAATGATGAGCTGCAGTTTAATTTAGAGGATTAGTGGTGTTTTTCAGGCACAGGAAGAAATAAAATGAAAGGTGCAGAGGAGACATTGCATGAGAATGTGGGAACACAACTGAAGGCATGTGCTGTAAAGCGAGAGACAGAACTAAGAGAACTGGAGGCTTGTTTGGGACTTGTTAGACTCAGAGTTCCATGAGACCAGTGTGTTATTATCCTATAAGTTGCTGCAATTAGAAGTCAGAGACTTGAGTGAGAGAATGTAACTAGACAGGATTTGGACTAATTTGCATGCCTGCAATTGTTGCTATGAGAGTGGAAATAGTACTCAGGAGGCAGGTGTGTTGAGGATAGACATAATTAGCTCAAGGACAGAAACCTGTAGAATAGTAATGTGTCATGGTCAGGGAAAGGAAGATGACCCTGCATGCAAATGTAAACCTTCAGAACTGAGAAATCAAGACCCAAAAGTATAATAAATTACAAGTCAGTTATGGATAGATAACCAGGCATGTATTAAAAAATAAGGGTATGAGAATGTTTGGTGAGGTCCATGTCAATAATGGATGTGGAAAGATGTGTAGGTATTTATGAGAATTTATTGGATAAAATTTGATCTGTGATTTACATTATCTCTCACTCAAGTTCAAAGGGAATTTGCTGGAGAGCTTGTTGCACAAACCCCATCCTTGAGAGAACGACCAACCCCACCTAATTTATGCCTACAGAATCACTGAGTGCTTAGTAAGCTAAGATGGCCACTCCAGGTGTGTACAAATCCTTGCAGGATATAACGGTCAAAGTGAGAACATAGTTTCATCTAAAAAGTTTTCTTGAACAAGAAATCTCTGCTTACCATTTCCTATTCCTGCAACAAACCTCTAAAATCACATTTTGCAAGGAGACAAACTGTTTGTCTCTATGGTCTGGAGATTTCAGTTCATGATCATTTGGCCCCATATTTTGGGCCTGTGGGACCCATTCTGGCCAGAACAAAGCTGCTTAGGATCACAGAAGAGAAGTAGGGCTTGGAACTCTATAGTCCCTTCTGACTGTACACCACCACTAATGACCTAAAATCTTCCCACGATGAAGTCCCACCTTACCCTGCCACTTCCAATGCTACCAGATGGAGGACAAAACATTTAATAAATGAATCTTTGGGGAGCACTCCAGATCAAAGCTATAGCAACACCTTATGCTAGAGAATGTCATGCGTAGGCTTCAGTCAGAGAGCCCACCAAGCCTCAAGTTTATTTATGAAAGAAGAATTAGCTTTAAGTTTCTGCCAGGTCTTGAGATAACAAAACTACTTTAAGACAGGAGCAGGCAGGAAACAACTTTTGCCCTCTTTTCTTCTTCTGCTTCCCATAACTCAACCATGTCAGGTTTCAAAATGGCAATTAGGAACAGTAAGAAAAAGAGCAGAAGTTAACTTCACTTCTGTTCTTGCTGGTACCTCCTGTCTGTTGGTGTGTACAGACAGGATCAGGGGGTCTGTCCCTTTAAAGAGTTACCCTCTTGAGAGTGAAAGGCCAATTAATATGTAAGATTTTCTAATTTCCAAATAATTTTCTTTGGTTGAGAGAATTTGTTGGTTCTATCTATTTCGCAGGAATAACTAACTGTTCAGAGTCTTACCCAGGAATATGCAAAAGTCATTTTCCAATGTCAAAGTATAAATAGACAAAGAAATATCAAAATGTAGACTAACATTATACAAGTTTCAAAATTCTAAGGTTTACAGAGAGAGATTCAAAAATTATTTTAAAGGAGAAGCTAAGAAGCTGTGGAGGGGCAAGGATCAATTAGATTGTAGAAGGGAAGCAAAGGAAGAGCTTAAAAACAGAACTGGACCAAGAGACAGGTATTCCTTCTACTGGTGAATCCAGGCTGAATTACCTATAAAGTCATAGTATCTCCAAATCCATCAGAGACTGAAGACTTTGCAATATACTAAAATGTGTGAAGAAATGAACCCTTACTGGGAGAGCACTTGGAGTTGCTGTAAGTGCTATAGACCCTATAGGGAGAAGAGTGAAAAGCTATATAACAAGAAGTTTGTTTGACCCTTAATGAACTTTAACTATTGCATATGGACTGGCATGATGGGTCAGAGTCTTGAGAATCTCATTTATGGAGTTTTTACACATGCAGCACTTCCCCCAGCCTTTGATGAATGCATTGGAGCAATTTTCTTGAGAGGGATTCCACTTTTGAATGAGGAGACTTTTCTATGAGGAATCTATGGGGCATAGGACAAAAGGGATGATCATTGCATTGGGCCCTTGCCAAGGATAATATAGCGGAAGTATAGAAATAGGTCTGCAGACTGGTTAAATACGCCAAAGCATGAGGAATGGAGATCAGAGCCAACCCAAGAGCCAAGAAATTCTCAAGTGACCCTAATAGGTGTCAAACAGCCTGTGAAGGAAAGAAATGCTCTTCACTGTGACAACTTAGCATCAGGGAAATCTATAGATTGTTGCAAGCACAGACCCTGATTCTTGTTCAAGGAAAAAACCTTATTTCACCCTCATAGTAATGGACATTGTTGGGAAATTTGATGAAATTAAAGTTGCCCCAAATACCAGATTCAGTTGACATGTATTTTAGATTCAATCTGTGTTTGAAATCTTAACAGCCTGGCATAGGAAGAGATATTTTCTGAGGACAAATATAATTTATTTTGGTCACTGCTGTCTTTTTACACAGGGCATTTTAAATAAGATATGAACTTACAAAAATAGGAAGAAGCTTGATAATGTGAACTATAAGAAATAATTATGGAAGACCCATAAGTGACCAAGATGTAGGAATCAGAAGATTATACTTTTCAATGAATGATTATAAAGATAAATGATTCAGCAGATAAATTAAAATATAAAGGAGAACCACATGTAAATATTAGAAATGAAAAATATAGTATCAGAAATAATTTATTGAGTTATGTGCTCACTAGTAAAAAGCTGGTTTTTGCTGGTTTTTCAAAACCAACAAAAGACATCAACTCAAAGAACCCAAAAGTCCATCAAATCCCAAAAGTAGAATAAACAGAAAGTAAATGAAACAAATGCATAATTATCAAATTGATGAACACAGTATATAAAACTGAATTGGGCCAGCAAAATGGCTCAACAGGTAAAGGGGCTTGCCTGGTAAACCTGATTAACTGAGTTTGATCTCTGCAACCCACCCACATGGAAATGGAAGGCAAGAACCAGAAAAGTTTTCTTTGAATTTCCACACTCAAACTGTGATGAACAGTGCCCACATGACACATCATATGGGTGCACATATGTACACACACCAAACAATAATACTTAAAATTTTTAAAGCAGTTAAATAAAAGTGATATGTTATACACTATGGGGAAATCATTAAAATGGTGGTGGGTATTAAAAGGATGGGTATTGTTTCAGCACACCCTAAGACCAAGTTGTCAGCACAGAAGAGTTTTATCTGCACCAGAGGAACAAAGGGCAGGGAATAAGAGACACAGGAGATAGAGGATGGGGGAACAAGAGAGAAGGGGCAGGGGTATTTGTCCTGGAGAAAAAAAAAGACTGCCTCTGGATTGAGAGGAGACAGATATGGCCCATAGGAAAATGACTGTTTTTTAAATGTAAAGGGGAATCCCTGTGTTATGATGAGGTCTTTCATGTTAATTGGGCATTTTAATTAGGTGAGCCAAAGGGGGATTTTGGTTGCTGGACTTAAATATGTTGATAGTTGGACCTTGGTAGTTAGCCTCAGGAGGAAGTGGCCAAAGAAGGGAATAGACCTTGGGGCTAGCTTTAGGAATTAATCTAATGGTTTTTAGCAAGGCAGAGGGAAAGGGCTCCCAAAGGCCTTCCAAAAGCATATTTGCCATGCTCTGGCTAGCTAGAGTCACTTCCCACATCTTATCAGAAATAATGAAGCATACCTGTCTGGGATAGGATATGACGACGACGACGACGACGACAACAACAACAACAACAACAACAAAGCAAACTACACAAAAGAAGTGACAGAAAGCAAAGCAAAATAAACTCTTTAGTTTGTTTCTAATAAAATTGTCTTTGTTATAAATGGAGTTACAAATAGATAATTCCTTTCTAAAAACATTTAAATTATGAGATGAAAACAGGATGTGTATTTGCTACAAAACTGAAACATTGTTTCCCAAGAAAAGAACAAGGCAACAAAGAGTTAATCTGTGAGCACAAAAGGCCTTTTATGTTTCAAATCTCCTGAAAGGATTTTGACTATTAACAACACACAAAATGATAGCAACTTAGGCTAGTGTGAAGAATGAACTGCTGTCTTGTGTGCCCTGCAGAAGCAGGGCCAAGCATTTCATTAGGATGCAGATCCTAAGAGGGATGGTGCCAAGATACAATTTGTAAAGTCAGGCCAGTACATCCATGATCAACCGAGATGCAGAGCAGTTAAAGAAAGAGATAGGGAAAATACGTATTTTTAGCTTGTTGGCATTTTCTTGTTTCTTACTACTAATTAGGAGTTACAAATATAGAAGAGGAGAGGCAACAGAAAATTCTACAGTGTTGGGTTGGAAGTGAGGATCTGGTGTAAACTCATGGCTTTGTGTTTGTCTAAACATATCCAGGATGATACAGGAATAGAAATGAATGTGAATATGTACACACTTCATAGTTTTGCCCATCAAGAAGACATAAAAATCAATGACACTTCAGGAACAATGGACACAGCTAGGTTTTGCTTTTTATGTGTCACTCTCGATTTAGGGAAATCAGAACTTCTTAAACAAGTATTTGAAATTGGGTCACAGGTCCGTAACATCATTATGTGATAGAACGTAAGATAGCGGTCATAGATTGACTGACATAACAGAGATATAAGAGACTACATAAGATACTCTACTTTGAACATCTATTGACTAAAGCAGAGATAATTTAAACATCAAAATAAACAGTTTTCTGATTCATTCCACAAAGAATCTATATTCTATGCTAGTACAAATGATGGAATAAACAAAAATAATAAATATTTAAGTAATCATAGGCATTTTAAAAACTCACTGTGTATCACCCACCATTTTGCCATGTGGCACAGGCAAGAATCATCAATGAGTGTTAAGATTAGCAGAGTACAATTTGAGTAGGAGCAATGTATTTATGTACTAAGAACACATCTCCCACACATTATTAATTAATAAGTAGAAATGCATACTAAGTAAGCTTGAGGTCAAGATACCTACTAAAGTTCCCTTTAATCAAAAGACCAAGGTTAATAATGCCATTGTTAGATTGAGCAGTTTTCTTGGATGTCCTGACATACTTCATGGAGAAGAACATAGAATCACTGTAAATATTACTTCAAAATACAATCAATCAGGATGCAACCGAGAGAGGAAGCATTCATTCTCCTCTCAAGGGTCTCACCTAGGTGACTGGCTGTAGCAGCAGTAGATCTGTTGGCTCCTCTGCTAAATGTTTAGTTATATACAGTAATGAGAAACTTTGGAGGGTCAGGACAACAGGGTACCAGGGATCCAGAGCAAGAAAAAATTTGAAAAGTCTTCCTTGCGCATTGTTCATTTTAAATACCAATTAGGGATTTTTTAAAAAAAATGACTTCTGAGCTCTTTTGAGACAAAAGACACTTAGAAAAGTCAAAACCCACATTATCACTTTAGAACAAAAATTTTTAATTGTATAAATTGTTTTCTTTTGAACACTTCCCAATTTTAATTTGAATGAGTTTTTTTCTTTTGCCCCATTAATTAAATTATTTGGGGGTATTGGTGTTATGCTAGTTAGTTATAATTGTCAATGTGATGCAACCTAGAATCATCTGCAAAACGTCTTTATGAGAAATTATGTAGATCACATTGGCCTGTGGTCATGTCAGTGGAGGGTTATCTTGGTTGTCAATTGATGTAGAAAGAACCTACCCACTGTGGGCAGCATCATTTCCTATAAAGAGGGTCCTAAACAACATACAAGTGGAGAAAGCTAGCATGCTTTAGTTTTATGTCAACTTGACATAAACTAGAGTCTTTGGTAAATGGAAACATCAATTAACAAAATGCCACTGCCTTATTGGCCTGTGGGCAAGCCTGTGCAACAATTTCTTGTTAGTGATTACTAAAGGAGCAACCAGTTTACTGTGGATAGTGTTATCCCTGAATTGGTTGCCTTAAGTACTACAAGAAAGCAAGTTGAGCAAACCATGAGGAACAAGCTAATAAGCAACACTCTTCCATGGCCTCTGCTTCAATTCATGCCTTGAGTTATTGTGATGTAGATGTAAAGCTAAATAAATTCTTCTATTTCCAAATTGCATTTGGCCATGATGTTTTAGCATGGCAATAGAACGCCTAACTAATACATCTAGCAAAAAGTAGAATGCCTTCATTTCTCTCTGCTATGGACTGTGGATATGATATGATTAGCTGCTTTGAGTTCCTACCTCAACCTCTGCCCAATTATGGACTATAACTGGGAGTTATATGATGAATAAATTCCCTTTCCAGAAGTTGTTTTTTGTCGGGTATTTTATCACAGCAACATAAATGAAACTAGAACAGGTAGGAACTTGGAACATGTAGCACTGAGGCAGATCCATTTGCAATGGAGGAAGGTCAAAGGCACCTGGTAGTCAAGGATCCCTATAGAAGAAAGCAACAGCATGGAAGTTGATGGAAGGAAAGAAGCTCAACTAAAATTTTTCTGCCCCCTTCCCTCACTGCTTCATTGTCTTAGCTATCTGCCTTCACTACTGAATTCATTCACCCAAATGGCCACTGTCCTAGGGGAGAAAGGTAATTTTCAACCCCTAGAATAGAACTAATGGGCAGTCAGGATGGTTTCAAGGGAATAATGGTGGAATTTGCTAACTAAAACCATAATCATCTGGGTGGAACTGAAGCCCTAGGGATGAATGGGGCTCCAGAAAGCTTGTATAAAAGACCATAAGGCTGGCTGTTCTGTTGCTTCAGAAACATGATTCACTCAGCTATCTTCCCAAGGCCAAGCCTGAAACTATAGCTGTCCTAGAATGGGAGCTGGAACATTGAATTATCAGAAAGGTGGGAAAACAAAACAGAGCAACACAGGCTCTATAGTCACTGAGTCATGACCCATTAGCCAGGAAGAGAAGAGGAGACTTTTGAGAAAGGCAAGCAAAGCAAAGAATGATATGAGGCTTCAATCTGTCTGTGCATCTTTTAGCTCTATCAATGTCTCCAATGCAGGGAAGAGACTCACATTTTACTGCTGTGCTCTGGTGGGTTCTCTGCAGACCCATCATCTGCACTGTCAGTGTGATGACAAGCACAGAAACCAATGCACAGATCCAATGGCTCCAGCAATGCCATTTGCTAAATGAGAATGTCACAGACACCTTTGTGCTGAAGAGATTCACGTTGAGATCTGAGGACTGAAGAATAAATTCATTTGTCACTTGGGCCAGGGTCAGGGCAACCAACTCATTAGTTTGCTCTGGACATTCCTGGCTTAAGTACCATGTCCTCAATGTCTCCTTCACCCTAGACAAAACTGGAGAGTTGGTTATTCTCCCAGCAGGCCTGCCCCAGTGATTTGTAAAGCCCATTCCGGTCCTCAAATCCCTGTATTCTGATGTTCATAAATGCAAGGCAATGTTGCTTTCATGAGCTTGGCTTGAAAGAAGAAAATAATGACAGCAGTGATGCAGGGTGTGAAGGACAGACTGCTGGCCTGGGAATTGGTGAGTCTGCCAATAAACACCTGTGTGACCTTGGGAAAAAGTCCTTCCCCTTTTAGTATTTTATTTTTCCCAAATGTAAGGAATTCATATGATGCTTTGTATGACTCCTTCCAACTTTACCATTCTACGACTGTTTCCTGTGAATTTAAAATCTCTCATGTGAGGCTTGAGAGGAGGTTCTTGCATACCAATTCTTCCCTTACCTGAGTACTCAAGGAGAGGGAAAGCAAATAGCCAACAAGAAAATATCATGTGGTAAAAACGGAGGTCAGAGGATGTATTACAAATTTATTCATTTATCATTGCAGAAACACCTTTTCAGTTCGTAAAGTCCAAATTCCATCTCTACACCTTCATCCCAGACAGGAATAGAAACTTGGTCAAGGTGACACAGCCATGACTGGTAAAGGTCATAGGCAGGGTTCACATCTCCAGAGAATGCTGGCTTCCTGCCTGATGGTGCCGGCTGTGACATATCCTGTCCTTAAGGGGAGTAGTAGAATCTTCGTCTTTTTATTTTGAACCAAAGAAGGGACTACTAATGTCTGGAAAGGAAGCACAGAGTCAGAGAATAATTTTCAGGCTCAGTTCTTCTACCAACTCATTGGCATTGTTGACAATATCAGACATGGGTTAAATACAGGAAGATGAAGTCAATGCTACACCTTAAAAATTAATTGTTCAAGTATTCGGTCATTTCGGAGCAATGCACCGTGAAATTATGTTATTCCCTGGAAGAACTTTCATAAAGTTTAACATGCCATGACACATTCTTTTTCCACTGAGGTTTGTTAAAAACTGTCTACCATCTTTGGAGTCCAAGGGTGTGAGTGAACCTTGCTGCAATTGGAACCAGACTTGTTCATTGGGGTGTTCAGAGCAGCAAATGCTTTGGGGTGGCTGCCAAAGGGACCTTTTCACTAAGCAGCTCCCATAAATGCCCGGCCTGCCTGGTATCCATGGAGGCATGAGTAGAAGAAGTCATTAGTCTTGGTGCTTTTTACTGTTATTCGCACTGGGATAATGAGATTATTAGAATATTTTTTTTCTCTAATGAGTATGAGAAAGAATACCTTGGTCTCTAAATGATTTAGTCACAGAGGGAAACACATTACTCTTCCCCTGATTGCTGTCAAATGCTGGAAAATTGGAATATTATACTGATATTTATCTTGATGGGCAATATTTTTCCTGCCTTCTCAGTGTCAAATGAGATAGGGCAAATATTTGTCTGAAAGCGATTTCCTTTACAAGGTTTGTAGAAAGGAAGACAGATGAAGATTTGGGAAGTGGAGGTTAGAAGGACGATAATTGGAGGATGGCTTTTTGCTGTTTCTTCTTTTTTTCTCCTTTGATAAAACTCTCTCGTTTTCATTTCTTACAGACTTCTCTTATATTAGCACACCAGTGTTCAGGGCTAATTAGATGCTGTTTAGATTCAGAATAGAAGGTTAATTTCAAGGGAAAATGGGCTGGTGTTGGTCTGAAGGTCATTAGGGGCAGCTGGTTAATTTGTTTCTTGGGAAGGATGGCAGCCTGGGGAGGGAGAATTCCTCACAGGGCAAACAAGGTTTTTGTTCTCTCTTATTCTTGAGAACCCATTACCTTTTCTTGCTGGCAGCTTCCAGGACCTGTGCAGACTAATTGGAGGTCTACTACACTGATATTAAGTCCAGGTCTTAGATGCCTTGGCAGCTGCGCTGGTCCTGTCCCATCTGCAAAAACTTCCCTCAAGAAGGTGATAAGTAAATAAAAAGAAAAAGAAAGAAAGAAAAAGAAGATATCTTTCCTGCCATTTCTCTGTGCGATGCCACCACATTCCTATATCACCAGCATGAAATTTTGGTGTTCTCAGATACTTTTCTTATTGCTATGATAAGATACCAAAAAGAAAAAAAGGGGTGGGATTTAATTTGGCTCATGGTTTGAGTGTCACAGTCCATCATAGCATAAAAGGAAAAGGACCTTGCATGGTGGCTTATTCATATCTCACAAACCAGGGAGCAAAGAGCTGTGTCTCAAGCAGGATCAGCCTATGACCCTCAAATCCCACCCTAGGACCCATTTCCTCCAGCAATTCTAACATCAAAAAGTTCTACAATTTCCTACCAACTGGGGATCAAGTGTTCAAACACATGGCTCTTTGGAGGACATTTTACATCTAACCACAATGCCAACATTGACATTAACATCTGGATGCTGGAACTGTGACTTTCAGATATCCTCTGCAGGATTCATCCTGAGGTCCCATTGTATATGCAGACATTGATGCTCTAATCATGGGGCACAGATTTTGTTAGCTAGGGAGATGATCTCTATATTTGTACTTTAATAGGACTGAGGCCTGCACACTGGAGGTCTATCAAAATCCAACAGCTGTATTACAGAAGAGAAGGGGGTTTCCTGTGAAGGAAATTGACTTGCCTAAGACAACACAGTTGAGAGGTTGTGACTTGGTCCCAGAGGAGAATCTAATGGGTTTTGCTTGATCCATGCTGAGCTGCATACTAAGTCTTCAGTGAAGCTGTGGATAGCACTTGTCTGTTTCCTTGACTGATGTTCTGTCCTGTGAAGTTTGTAAGTAGTCATCCTTCTACACCTGTGCAAACTCTTCTTATGGATCTCCATGAAGCTCTAAGGCATAAGCCAAAGATCAGATTTTCTTCCCAGACAGACATATAGACATGGGTGTAAGCCATGGCTCCTCCAGGTAAAAGACATCCAAGAAATAGATACTGAAGACCGTGTAAGAATGACAGCAGATGCTGTCGAGGATGTGGAGAAAGAGGAACATTCCTCCATTGTTGGTGGGATTGCAGACTGGTACAACCATTCTGGAAATCAGTCTGGAGGTTCCTCAGAAAATCGGACATTGAACTACCTGAGGACCCAGTTATACCTCTCTTGGGCATATACCCTAAAGATGCCCCAACATATAACAAAGACACATGCTCCACTATGTTCATAGCAGCCTTATTTATAATAGCCAGAAGCTGGAAAGAACCCAGATGCTCTTCAACAGAGGAATGGATACAGAAAATGTGGTACATCTACACAATGGAATATTACTCAGCTATCAAAAACAATGACTTTACGAAATTCATAGGCAAATGGATGGAACTGGAAAATATCATCCTGAATGAGGTAAACCAATCACAGAAAAACACACATGGTATGAACTCATTGATAAATGGATATTAGCCCAAATGCTCAAATTACCCTAGATGAACGCATGAAACTCAAGAAGGATGACCAAAATGCGAATGCTTCTCTCCTTCTTTAAAAGGGGAACAAGAATACCCTTGGGACAGAATAGGGAGGCAAAGTTTAGAACAGAGGCAGAAGGAATACCCATTCAGAGCCTGCCCCACATGTGGCCCATACATATACAGCCACCAAACTAGATAAGATGGATGAAGCAAAGAAGTGCAGGCTGACAGGAACCAGATGTAGATCTCTCCTGAGAGACACAGCCAGAATACAGCAAATATATAGGCAAATGCCATCAGCAAACCACTGAACTGAGAACAGGACCCCTGTTGAAGGAATCAGAGAAAGGACTGAAAGAGCTTGATGGGGCTTAAGACCCCATATGAACAACAATGCCAACCAACCAGAGCTTCCAGGGACTAAGCCACTACCCAAAGACTATACATGGACTGACCCTGGGCTCCAACCACATAGGTAGCAATGAATAGCCTAGTAAGAGCACCAGTGGAAGGGGAAGCCCTTGGTCCTGCCAAGACTGAACCCCCAGTGAACGTGATTGTTGGGGGGAGGGAGGTAATGGGGGGAGGATGGGGAGGGGAACACCCCTATAGAACTGAAGGGGAAGGGGTTAGGGAGATGTTGGCCCGGAAACCGGGAAAGGGAATAACAATTGGGGATTTAGCTCAGTGGTAGAGCGCTTGCCTAGGAAGCACAAGGCCCTGGATTCGGTCCCCAGCTCCAAAAAAAAAGAACCAAAAAAAATGTAAATAAGAAATACCCAATTTAATAAAGATGGAGAAAAGAAAAGAACAAATGAGGTGCATATTCCTTGGGTCCATATGAACCTAGAAGCTTATGGATATATTTTACATATCAGTGTTAAGTCATGTGTCATTTTGTATCCTGATGTCCAGAGAAGAAACAAACCCTCCTATTACATAGCAGGCATTCAGCTCAGATGATGCTCAAACCATAGTTTTTCCATGAAGCTTTCGTGTCCTGCAAAATTCTGGTGCATATCTCTGAAGTGGTGACAATCACCTCGACTTGGTCCATTGGTTGTATGTTAGCTTCAAATGAACTGATTACTGCTAAGTGACATAAACCATGCATTTTGTTTATTTCTGTCCTACCACTGATGATTTCTAGAAAGTCTCACCTGTACTTGAAACCCAATCTAATTGCTTGATATGACTCATGATCAAAAAGGGTTTACTCAATGTGTGACACATTTTTCTACCGATTCTGACAATGTTCCTGGTTTCAAACTTTTGCCAACCCCTGCCTTTTTCTTCCTGGCTAGCCCCAGGAAAGTCACAAGTTTCTAGATAATATTCACCACCCCTTTGTTCTCGTATTCCCTTCCCCATCTTTCTATTACTTTCCCTTGTTTGGGGTTACTAATACGAACATCACTTAGGCCATTGGTGGGTCTATGAAGTATAAGAAAATTCTTTATTTTCTTCTGCTCATATTTATAAAACATGAATTACTTATACTTAATCTCTGCTTATATGGATGTGTGTTTTTTCTCATATATGAGCTAAGCAATTCTGCAGCAGGCACCAGCGGCTGTGCTGTGGTTCAGTTCAGTTCTGACACTTCCCAGGGTCATATCAGATCCCACAGGTTGAGGGAGAAGTAAAAGATAAGTCATCTCAAGAAAGAACGAACTGACTTATTGAAACCACGAAGAATGAAACCTCTGGAAGTGCCTTTGCCCTTTCCCTATATGCAACAAACCATGAAAGATTCTTTGAGAGCTGTTCTTCATGTGTAAAGGCTGGGAACCCTCAGTCACCTGAGACTGGTCTCTGTGGCATGGTGAGCTGAATAAATACACTCTGATGTGACTCTTAGCTTTCTCTAGCTCTCCTGGAAAAGTCCTTACAATGTCCCTCTCCAAAGCTTCACTTGACCTTTGCCAGTGTACAAAGCAGAGACACCTTACAGCCAGTCATTTCTTTAAGGTCTACTCTGTTTTGAGGAGCTCTGCTTACTTCTGTGCTTTGCTATTCAAGATGATCATTGTACTAATTCCTAGATTTTTCCAAATAGAAGCAAGGAGTACAGGAGACTACCTTCCTCTAGACATCAGCCTGAGCATCTTCTACTTATAATTCTAACTACAGATTGGGTTCTTAGGCTTTCCCCTTGGTTCCACTACTTTGTTCTAGTGTTTCTTAGGGTTCAGGAAAAGTTATCTCTGTCTAGTAGTTTGTTGCCAAGGATACAGGTAAGAATCTTTGGATATACTTTTGTTGGTAAAATGCTTGTGTACCTACTATGCACAAAACCCTTGATTCCACCCCTAGTACCAAATAAATTTAGCATAGTAGTGCATACCTCTGATTTAGCACTGGGGAAGAAGAGGTAAGAGGGATAGAAGATCATTCTCTGCTACACAGCAAGTTCCACTCTGGGCTACTGGAGACATAGTCTGACAAATATTAAAATAACAAAACAAAACAAAGCAAAAACTAAGAAACAAAAACAATAATAACAAAAAGCAAAGGTTAAAAGTGACCAGTCAAAGGGAAGAGATGCAAAGGCTAGACAGAGAGTGCAGCAGACTTCTGAGCTCTCCTCAGGTGAGCCTCCATCTAGGTATATACAACTATCCAGAAACTTGCTAAATCCAATCCTTCCGAGTATCTGTGGAGCTGGAGAATGAATGTGATAGACCATTTAACCTTCAGCCCTTCTGAGCTCTCTTCAGGGAGGGAGATGAAGCTCAATATCAGATCCCATAATCAAGCTTAGGCCTTTGCGGTGACCAGCCCCATCCTAAGCTCCATCTCATAAGCAAATGGTTGGTATTCATAAGACATGAATTTCACTCAGGAGTGTTCAATGGCTCTAGCTTTGGGCCAAGAAATGGATGGTTCCAGGAGACTGACTACACATTTTCTACTGTCTCAGTGGTTAGTGGCTGCCATTGCTGCTGAGGACCCTGGAGAACTCAAACCTTATTTTACAACTGAATGCAAATGACTTCCTGTGAAGTGGGGAGAGATAAGATATTCTAGTCATGCTCAGTTTAGCTTTAAAATTACTTGCATCTCACCTCTAGTAAAACCACTGATCTATAATCTGTCAATATATTGACAAGGTAGGAAGTAAGACTGTCCTGAGGTGGAGTGTGATCTCCAAGAGGGGGTTGCTAATTGTTCCCTGTTGTTTATTTGCCAGGAGATAATTGCTCTCTTTGGAGTCTGTGTTTACTGGAATTTTGCAATGTGCTTGTGACCTTGAGGGCCAGGCAGAGGGGATGAAACCCAAATCCCTACTCAGTGAGGAGGATTTCCCAGATGGCGAAAGCCATGCTATTTCAGGGCTGCAAGAGGAGGAGGAGAAGAATAGAGGTGAAGGAGGAAGAGGAGGAGGAGGAGGAGGAGGAGGAGGAGGAGGAGGAGGAGGAGGAGGAGGAGCAGGAGCAGGAGCAGGAGGAGGACATGACAAGACAGGCTGAACTTCTTATTCTGCTCTGGGGGATTTCCTGGAATTGATGGGGCTATACATGAAGTGTATGAGGAGATGTCTGTCTACATGGGAGAGTAGGGACCTTGTCCCTTGTCCAGGAGTTAGTATTATGGTCCTGATAGGTTAGGTGGTGAACTTTCCCATTGCACAGCTAGCAGCAAGCATGGATGTATACAAAGGGGGTATATATATATATATATATATATATATATATATATATATACAGAAGGATGGGGCTGTGATGGGGCAGATTTTCTTACAGAACTGGTGACTGGGTAATGAGGCAATTCATAACTGACACAGGGAAAGGCTGAACATATGAGGGATGGGTTTCCATCAAAGCAATTTGCCCAGATTTTTTCTTTATTTCCTTATACATTTTTAAAGCAGATGTATTGCTAGTAAAAGTGCTGGCTGGACAAAGCTCACCCCTGCTGTGCATGCTGCCTTTTCTGCTATCCATGAACCACTCTAGGCATTTTGTCTCTTGGACATGGACTGGCAGAGAAACTTAGGTAGTGTGGATTCTCAGTTTGCTTTTGCAGGAGGCTTTGCTGGCTTGCTGGCAGCCCTGCCTGGCTAGTTCCAGCCCTGCAGGGCCCAGGCTGCAGGCTTGCAGCACCAGATGGAGAGAGGAAAGGCAGACCCAGTGAGGGTACCCAGGAGGAGAAGCAAAGGCCTAGGAAGAGGGAGCATGTGCAGGGCTTTCTGGACAGGAGCCCAGCCTGGAACAACTCTCCTGATTTGGGGAAAATAAAATCACAAATGAGAATAGCAGGGGTCCAAAAACCAGCTGGAGACAAAGGAGTGTTAGCTCTAGTGGAGACTGCAAGACCAGAAAGGCTCTGATGATATGCTCAAAAGTCTGGCTTGCCATGGACAGCTGCCATCCGAGCTTTGGGCCTGGAATATTATCACAAACCCAGAAAACTGTGCTGTCTACCTTATCTGAGATGAAAGACTGATGAGAAAGGAAAGCCTGAGGTCTCTCCTGCCTCCCAATTTTGTAGTCTTTCCTGTCACCTGGCTAAGGTTACTTAGCCAGTACGGCCAAGGCCCAGCTCCTTATCCTCTAGGCAGCTGACAGGAACAGTAGAAGAAACGGAGGAAATGGGGAGACTGTGAGGAGAGGAAGGGTTGAGCTGCTGAGGAGGAAAGGAAACGGAGAGGAAGAAGGAGATGAAGAAAGTAGGTTTGGAGGAGGAGAATATATAGGTGGGGAGAGGGGGAGGATGAGACGGAGAGAAGAAGAGAGACAGGCTGTTAAGGATGAGAGAAAAGAAGAAAGAAGAGGGAAAGGAAAAGATGATGGAGAGGAAGAGGGTCCATAGTCTCCTGAGAAGAAGGACATAGGAGAAAAAAAATTGGAGAGTATTGCAGTAAGATTAAAAAGGAACGTTTTCTACCAGTTCCCACAAGTTGGATCTGCTCACTCCGGCTGCTAGTCAACCGCATGGTCCGCAAGCCGCCCTCTCCTGGTTGTCTCCCTTTTAGTCACCCTCACTGTGCAGCCCCCTAGATGGTAGTTACCATGCCTGGCATGCACACTCGCGCGCGCGCGCGCGCGCACACACACACACACACACACACACACACACACACACACACACACACACACACACACCTCGTTCTGTAGGCTTTTGTGTGTTCTCACTCCACATGGGCAACAGAACCAGACCTGCATGCTCCAACTGCCTCTCAGCCATTTCTTTCACACAATGTCCTCTTTAGCCTGGTAAATCAAAGTTCCAGAAACTTGTAATATAGCAATTAGATTTACATCTTAAATTCCCAGTCCACAGTACATCCACACAATAAATTCACTGCCAATTAATAAAGATTTAAACCGCCTACCTAGATGAGACAAAATTGACCCAGTCCACCTGGATCTGGATCATCTTGCTCTGTTGTCTCCAGCTTGATTTTTCTCACTCCTCTTCTTCCCTTCTTCCTAGACTTTCCCCTGCCTACCCTTCCTTCTCATCCAATGCCTTATCCTGGACCCACGTTGCTGCATAATGACACCATCCTACAGAGAAGAAAGAGGGGTAGGAGGTAAGAAACAGAAGGGAAGGGAAGGGCAGAGGGGAGAAGGACACAGGTAAAAATTTAGGGAGTGTCGGTCTTGAGGTTTAGAGACCATGTAAGTTTCAGAACACAGTGGCCCCTCATACACCTTCATCCTTGGGACCATGACTTCGGCAGCAGCTGAAACAGTCTTTGCAAAGGGCTCTGCAAATTTCAGCCCAGAGGATAAAAATAGAACAGTAGCTTCAAAGATCCCAGCCTGGGCCTGTTGGGCATATACTATTCTCTAGGTCCATTCTTGAACATCTCATTAGTGGATACACTCAGAGAGGACTGCTCATCCTTCAGACTGAAGGGTATGTCTGCAGTTAGGAGCACTTTCAGGTCTGCCACTCCACTGCTCAGCATAGGAAGAACCCTCAAACCTCAGCCTCTTACAAACCAGAAAAGCTTGACCTGCCGATTGGCTATTCCTTTGTACTGATTATCATCTGTCTGACCCAAGCCTTTCAGGACATTTCCAAACCTAGCTAAAGGTGGGTAGAGCTTGAACAAAGAGCTCTTCTCAATGAGGAAAGAATCAACCTATGTCTGAAGCATATTGTGTAATGTACTTACATACATATTCACACATATCTGTACATACACATGTATGTACACATGAAATAATTATACAGAATTTCAAATATTTGTATTTTTGCAGGTATGTTACTACATTATTGTGGTTCATGATATATAATACCATAAGATATTAATATTGGAATCCTAGTTTTATAGAGGTTACTTGTGTTCACACAAATCCTGAATGACACAAGTAAGATAATTAACATCTAGTTTTCTCATCTAATATAATATTTCATGTTCCCTACTGAAAGGTCCTCTCTTTTTTACCATAATGCAGCAGAAGCTACTTTATCTAGCTTGTTTCTTAGATCAGTCACTCTAATTAGAGATTACAAGTCCTCAATGTTTACATTGTAGAACCAGGATTTTAACCAAGATCCGTAGGACTCCCTGGCCATAATCTATTCATGACTCTGGGACAGGGAACCATGATGTGCATCAGGATAGAGGAGTCCCTGGGAAAACATATGCTTTGCCGTCAAGGAGACCTGACTTTGAACTTTAGATCTAGTGTCAGCTCTTAGAACTGGGACAAGGTCCTAGGAACCTCAGTTTCTCAGCTGTCACAATGACACCAACAGGAACCATCTTGTTTATGTTTGTAAAGGTGAAGGAAGGATTAAATGTGAGTCTTCAGCACAGCTTTAGACACCGTGGTCACTATGTAACATCTGTGGACAATCTGTAGATCTTTCTGTTTACATTTTGGCTGTTTTCTCTTTCCGTGCCAAGGTGGGTGTGATTTGCCAAGTTTCACTTAGACCTAATGGCCCATTTAGATCAAGATACTGTCTTTGTAAGAACACCCAGAAGAGGAATTCTGAGGACAAAACTAATACTCTAAGGGATGAGTGAGATTCCCTGAGGGCAAATAGTTTCTACAATTCACATTCTTGATTCTTCTGTCTCAACCGTACCCAGTTTTTGCTGTGTTATTGATGCAGCACAGAAGAACAGGGCACATAACCTCTTGCGCTGCTCCCTGCCTTCTCTCAGGAGACTGAGTCATGTCTTCCCCACCTGACCCCATCCTGCCAGTGTGAGCAGGGATTTTCTTTGGTGTTTCCTTCTCCAGTGGAACAAAAGTGAGGAGTTGCTGCTACTGTAGCTACTGATCTGGAAGAAATCCTCCTGGCATGCTGGAGTGGTTGGTCCTGATTGCAAATTGACTGGGTTTTGAATCAACTAGGAGACAGCCTCTGGCCTTTTCTGTTGAGAGTTTGCTTATCAGGAAAGGCCTGTCATAAGAACAGGGAGCCTGAAATAAAGGGGTCCCTCTGCTTTTGCTTTTTCCTATATGGGTATGCCTATATATCCACTAATGCTAAACTAGCTTCTTGGTCTTTCAGCATGGGCTCCACATAATAACTCTACAGATATCATCAGGCTTCTAGCATCAGCTTGAGTTCTCTTTTTATCTTTTGAGTGTACAAGTCACACGCCATACTAGGTAGCTCCTATGATTTAAGCCAGACAGTACTCCCTATGTAAGCTTAAATCTATATGTACATTGTATTAGCTCTATTCACCCTCTTCTCACCAAGGCCCAGATATCATGTGACTGTTTGTCATAGTGGTGCTATCAACAATCTTTCAGCAGAGACAGAGACCACAGAGGTGATACCTAGCATACAGAGCAACACTGCATCTCACTTTCTCTTTGCAGGTGTTGTGCAAGGCTGTGAGACTCTGAGAATAATTTCTGTCTCTTTTTGTTATTTTGTACTTCAAATTATCCTTTTGCCTTTCTGTCCTAAAAATAGGATAACACTCTCATTTTTTCCTTAACTTTTCTACTCTGATACAGCCCCTGCATTTCTAGGCCTTCTGTATTTCCCCCCCTCTGATGCATGGGCCATCTTGATAATCCTAACATTGGAGTGGGGAAACAGAAAAGGAAATGGTGATGATAAAGTACTTCTGGACCATGTTAGAATCAGTGATATTTTCCAAGAGTGATCAATTGCATGACATAACTCAAGAGCTTAAATTATAAAGAGGGATATAATTAACAGGAACTGTGCCCAGGTATATAAAGACAGATAGGTTCAAGGAATGGGAGCCTCTGTCTATTTCTCCATGTTCCACCAGAAAGGAAGATGTAAGCCCAAGACGCCATCTAAGTTCTTGAGAATAGATAGAAGCAAGCTGTTTCTGAATGCTGCCTGTGCTGAGATAAAAGAACTCCTACAGGGAACCAGCAAGTCAGCAACCATCTGGTCTACCTCCATAACCAGGCTGTTCACCAGGTCATTTCCTCCTCTGTACAAGAGTGCCACTGTGTTTTAGACAGAAAGTGTTTCCCACCAGCTCATACACTGGAAGTTCCCACCTGTGGTGCTATTTTGGGAAGTTTGGAGGTTTTGAAAACTTTAGGAGGTAGCAGATCACTAGGGAATTTCATTGGAGGTTGAACTGTGCTCAGAGTCCTGGTTGTCTCTCTGTCTCTCTTTGCCTCTCTGTCACTCTATTGCTCTCTCTCTCCCTCCACACTCCAGCTGGTCCATCACTATGTGTATAGCTTCTTCCACACGGTACTGCCACCATGATATACCTTACCAGTAACCAAAGAACACAACTAAGACCATTGAAACCCTAGGCCAAAATAAACCTTTCCTCCTATAAGTCATTTGTGTCAGGTACTTTGCCACAGGTATGAGGCAGAATTAGCAAGAGTGCCAATCACACTGGCCCCTCCTGTCTACTGAGAAACAATGGTAAAGCTATGACCAACATCTGGAGGTGGACTTGCTTTGAAAATTAGCAGCCTTTTACTCATTCACAGGGAGGTTTAGAATATTACCGCAGTCAATCTGGCTCTTTGAGAACAGTGGGAATTGATTTTCTGGAAATGGGTATGAGAGTTATCAATACAAGAGTAAGTTATAAGCCAGGTATGAAGCTAAATCATTAACTTGACTGTAGTGTGTAATATTTAAACAGAAGCTGGAAACATCATACCCAAAATATGCACTGGGGCAGAACTTGGGAGCTGAGAAGTTTAGCCTTTCTTCTAAAAGTGGCAACTAGTTTCAGCAGGAATGACAATCCAGTTAGCTCTGTAGAAAGACAGAGGTGGAAGGTACCTCTTCAAAAACCTTTGTTGGGTTTTGGGGGAGGACTGGATAGGAAGCTAAGGCAAGAAAGAAGGTATATATGCACAGGGAATGGTCTAAGCAGGGAAGCATTGAGAGGAGTCCTGAGCAGAGTTTCTGACTGAATTTGACTGAATATCCAGAAGCAGATAGGATGAGAATGAGAGTGGAGGCGTGTGTGTGTGTGCGTGTGTGTGTGTGTGCGTGCGTGTGTGTATGTGTGTGCGTGCGTGTGTGTGTGTGTGTGTGTGTGTGTGTGTGTAGACCCAGAGACACATCATAGATCAGAATCTGGTACATAACACACCACTTAACATGGCAAAAAGAAGGAAAAGGGCAGATCTGACAGAGCCAGGCATTCTAGAGTCCAGAGAGGAAAGCTGCTTGGAGAGCAGCTTTAGAGGCTTTTTTGTTTTTTTTTGCTTCTCTTCAAAGGCTTCTAATTACTCTTATTACAGGTAGGTGTTTGGGCCATTATTTCTGTCCATTAAGGTCCTGAGAATATCCTAGAAGCCTTTCCATTGCCAGAGGCCACTAAAATTCTTGTCAGCCCCAGTAGTCTCTAGGAATCTAGGAGACCAGTCTACGACTGATAAAGAATTGCTCTTGAGGATGGGTTCAATATTTGGATGTCCTGAGTCCCCCTTCTTTGGGAACACATATGGTCTCCAGTGCAGCTGTATTAATAGCTACACTCTTCTTGACTGGAGTAGCCTCTAGTGTAGAAGAGTTATTAGCACAGGTATCTCTTCCCTAAGAAACCTGACCACAGACTCAAGACTGTCACAGAAGGAAAGGGATGAATGGAGCTGGAATGGACAGAGTGCAAAGCTACACAACTTTTGGTTTCATTGCTAAAACTCCACCCTGGCTTCCAATAGCAATGGTGCCATCTTCATTCTGTACCTCTGGGTGCCTGAGTACTATTTTTACTGTTTGTTTATGTCTGTGTATGTGAATGTTTGTTTTTAAATATCAGACACATGCCTTATGGGAAGTGTATTGGTATTTCAGAAGTCACTGATGTTTTGCGCTATCAGCTGCCATGGACAGGGGTCAAGCTGAACAACCTGACATAAACATCACCAGGCTCGCAAACCTGTTTTCAAGTGAGACACCCAAAGGCAATATTCATAGCAAATTTATGAGCTCAAAGCATCTAAATGTGATCCACTTTTAAATCTCATCTTTTCCCTCTGAACCCTTCAATCTAATTAGGCTCACATCAGTATATTATTACAGAGAGTAATCATTCCTTTCTTCTAATAACATTCATGGATAATTTTATTTCTCATTTCCAGCCTCCTCCTCCTCCTCCTCCTGTGGTGTAATTAGTGTCTCTGGCACCTCGTGCCTCTCAGAATGAGCTGCAGCTGCTAATTGCTAATTGAAAAATTAGAAACTCAGTTAGAAAAAGGATCTAATTAAAATGAAATTAGATAAAATCCCTTCAAACCAGCACCCCCACACTTTTCTTTGTTTTTCTTTTTCCATTTTTGCTTTCTTTTTTCCGCCACTACTAGCACTTGCAAAATATGTGCAATTGCTGAAAGCCAATGACCTTTCCACAGCGGACAGCACAACGGCCTAGATGAAGCAGCTAGGAAAACTGCAGAGCAACTGAACTGAATGTAGAACTTGGGCTTTCTCCTGATGTATGTAGATTCCATCTTACCAATGTTTCTCAGGTGCTCTGGCAAGGACGGGGGTATGGTCAACCCTGTGTGATTCTTTTGAGTTTAGAAGGGTTGCTATCCTCTTTCAAGGTGGGAAACTAGGGATCTACTCACTGCTGGAAGCAAACCTGTCTTCACCTTATTGTATATTGCATCCTACAACAGATAACTATACAGCAAAGACTCAGTGCTAGAGGAGACATAAAAGGAAACCCAAGTCCCTTCTGTCTCCAAAGTATGGGCAAACTGTTGAGAAGCCCAGACAGAGAGGAGTAACAGATTAAGATAATACGGCCCCATGCAAAATAGCATTTCAGATATGGGTTTTTACTTCAAGACTGCAATGTTTTAAAGCCTTGATACATGCCAAGAGTCATGCAAGAACTGGACACACATATATGTGGGCAGGGTAACGAGCACCATGGACTCCTTCCATTAAGAGGCAAAACCACAGAGAACAAGAGAGAGCAGGAAAGTCAGAGAGGGTGGAAAAGGGGGCGGGGTTCCCACTGGATGGCATTTTAGCCAGAGAAGACATGTTCCAAAAAATACAGCACATATATCAATATGGTGACTTCTGGGAATTTAACTAACTGAAAATATTTGAGGCTTACGTTTGGAGATGTGTGGTTGGAGTTAAGGTGAGGAAGTTTGGAGAGCAACCCCATAGGAAGACCAGTAGTCTCAACTAACCTGGAACCCTGAGGTCTCTCAGACACTGAGCTACCAACCAGGCAGCATACACCAGCTGATACAAGGTTTGGACACATACCACACATATACATCAGAGGACTGCCTGGTCTGGCCTGTGTGACAGAAGACACACCTAGCCCTCAGGAGACTTGAGGCCCCAGGGAATGAGGAGGCCTGGTGGGGTGGGGTGGGGAGTGTGGACATGTTCTTGGACATGGGGTGGGGGAGGAGGAATGAGATGAGGAACTGTCTGTTGGAGGGCAGAACTGGAGGAGGATAACAACTGGACTGTAAAAAAACGATTAAAGATTATTTTTAAAAAAGTTTAAAAGTGTGAGAGGAGTGCTTAAAGTCTGAGAGAAATTTTAGTTCACATCTTGGGATGCATATGATCGTAGCTGGGGATTTGGTGTATTGGGAAAATATTCTAGATTAAAATTTAGTAGTGCAAAACAAAACAAAACAAAACAAAACAAAACACTGTCAAGCATGTGAGTAGTGGAGATGATGAGCTCTGATAGTGGCTAAAACCAGGGAGGCGATTACTTTGAAAATAAATATAGGCCTCCAGAGATGGCTCTAACCTACTGGTCTGGGAGCTAACACTCAGGGTAAGCCATTCTTTCCCTCAAGAACTCTCAGTCTACAACAATCAGGAAGATGAATGAAGGAAAACAGGGACTACTGTGGTAGGGTAGACCTTTGCTGTGTGTGTCCTGGAATGTAGTGCCAGAAGTCCATTCACTACTAGTTAACTGTATCTGCAAAGCTCCAGTAATTAATTTTCTGCTTTGGAAATGGTGGCCAAAACAACTCTGAAATCACTGGGATAAACGTTCTGTTCTCATAATTTACTCTGATCTGAAATGGTGAATCAGATCAGTGATTTAGAACAAGTTTCATCTTACAATACCCTTCTTTATCACCAACTCATGCTGTTCAGGCTTTAGCTCAGCTTCCAGTTTGTGCAGCGAGGCCTGACATTTTTGATTAACCTGTATCTTTTACAGTCTTTAAAATTCCCAGGTTTGTTTATGATCAAGCACATTGAAGACACATTGAGTGGATACGAATGAGTAGAAGTGCTCAGTAATGTTTCCATAGTGTATGTTTTTCATTTTTGGCATGAGTTCAAATCCCGAACTGTGTTCAGTAAATACTGGCTATTATTTTTATTTTTGTTATTGGAATAGGAATGGGGGCTTGTGAGAAGGTAAGGAGAGAATGGTGGAAGGGAATGACTGCCCTGTTTGTAACATGAATCAGAGCCTGACTGGATTCAGGCCTCTGTGCTCACCATGTAGCTCAGGCAGCAGCTGATCTTTGCTTGATTTGCTCAGTGTAGTCTTTTGTCAATGAAGTGACAGGACTCCCTTGCTAGCTCAGTAGAGACAGTCTCAAGTGTTCTAAGATAGGAAGTGATGCACTGGTGATCTCTTTGCTGTTTATAGGAGAAGGTAGATCAAGGGCTTCTACACCTGTTAGAAACAGACACCTCAGAGGCACACATGGGGCTCTCTCACTGTGCAGTCTACGCTTCGTGGTTCTCCTGCTCCACCTTTCGAAAGGTAGTTTGGGCTCATTCTGGAAAATTACTAGAAAGCATTTCCTACTCACATCTCTTCAACTTCTGGGAAGAAACCACTATCATGGTTTGAATATGCTTGGCCCAGAGAGTGGCACTATTTGGAGGTGAGGTCTTGTTGGAGTAGGTGTGTTACTGTGAGGGTGGGGTTAAGACCCTCACCCTAGCTACCTGGAAGTCAGATTTCCCTTAGCAGCCTTCAGATAAAGATTTAGAACTCTCAGCTCTGTCTGCACTGTGCCTGCCTAGATGCTGCCATACTCCCACTTTGATGATAATGGATTAAACCTCTGAATACGTAAGCCAGCCCCAATTAAATGTCCTTTATAAGACTTGCCTTGGTCATGGTTTCTGTTCACAGCAGTAAAACCCTAACTAAAACAACCACATGGAAAGTTGTATTAAATGCTGTTGAAAGAAAGTTGAAGGGGAGTTCACAGCAATGTGCTCTGAAGGCAGATTCCAAAACAGGAGCATAAGAAATACAACATGCTCAAACTTCAGTAGCAATCAGCACGAGCCTCGGAAAGCAGCCTCAGTAACTGGCCTCTTTGCTAGACCATTCTTCATGGTTTGTTCACCAGCTCTTTCTCTGTTTTCCCTTACATAGTGCGTCAGTACCTATCAGTACAGAAATACTTCAACCTGACACACAGGAAAGAAGAATCGTTATTATCTCCTCCTGGACTTTTTTCTCCACTTCCTGTCAAACACTCACCCTAGAAATCAGTCTGTGTCCCAAATCTATGCTGTGAAGTGGAAATGGAAAACTACATCTGTATTTAAAGCATGGTCCTATGGATAGGTCATGTATTCCGTGGTTCGTCACCTCCACTTGCACACACTTCAACTACAGGCAAGATGGCTAAGCTATTGCTATTAGCGTTGCTGCAGAGGGATTTTTAGAAAAAGGTGACTGAAGGATTCAAGGTGAAAGCTGCTGTCAGCTGGCAGAGCAGGCTGTTTGCAGTCAGAATTCACTAGGGGATAAAGAAGGACCAGGGCTCTAAGTGTGTGATGTAGCTAAGCTTCCATCTCAGAGAGGCAGCCGCTCTAATTATCTGTCATGTCACCTTGCTCTCCAGAGAGACAGATGTTTCCTTCTTTGAGTTTTTAAAAATCCATTTACAGTCATGGAAGGCCTTTCCCACCCCAACTTTCAGAGATTCTAGGAATCAAAGTACATGTGGTGAAATAGGGAGAGATTTCTTCAAGGACTTTTGAATATGTTAATATCCAAAAGGAGGCAACGCTGCAGCCATCCTGGTACTGTTTTTCAGTGGTGAATGCTGTGAGTGGTGTCTAGCTCTGGTGGGGAACAGTATCTCAGGCTAAACCTATATAGGGGGAAGGGTGTGTTGTTATGTCACACATAGGACTTGACCAGCATGGCCTGTGGGGCACCAGCATTATTATGATCACATGTGTCCATCATATGTAAATAAATTGAATCCAATTGCATGGTGGTACTGTTATTAGAGAAATCAGATTCAAAGAAACTGAAGCCATGCCACCAAGGGAGATTTGACCTGTAGGAGGCACTGAGATTTTCTGATGAGACGTAACAGACATCAGGGTTTGGAGCCCTCAGCTCTACAGGTTCAGCAACTCAATATTGTCAGCATCCTCAAGTTCACAGAAAGAGCCCATCACTAGTCACACCACAGTGCTTAATAGAAGTATGTCTGTATCTCTCTTTCCTAGCCTGGAATGACTGAGGACTTGAGAAACCCAGGAATTGGTCAGATTCAAAGTGACAGGGTCCAGGGCCTTGCTTGCTTCCTGATAGCACCGCTTACTGATGGTGAATGAGTGCTACCTAACTTGGTAACTGGCTGGAGTGGAGGGTGGTGTGGATGGATTGAGTTGGTGAGAAGCTTCAGGAGGGACAGGGAGTCAGACAGGGTTAGAGTATCCATACTCCTTGATGTCTATTGCTCAGTGCTGTGTATCCATCTGGTGAGGTGGTTTTTTTGTTTGTTTGTTTGGGTTTTTTAAAACACATTTTAATTGATAAGCCCTCAAAAAAAAGCCAGGAGAATGGAAAGGTTGTGCCTCTAAGTACTACAAATAAGGAAACAGATTTTGAGGAAAGTGAGACGCTCAAGGACAGTGGTCAATCAAGTGTCAAAGGAGTATTGAATATTAGAATTGGCTCACTAGACTCGAGTTACAAGGGTTGAACTTTTAATTTAGGATTATATTCATTTACTTACTAATTTTCAGAGTGTGTGTCTGTGAATGGACATGTGTAGAGGTCAGGGGGTAATTTGTAGTCAGTTCTCTTATTCCATCATGTAGGTCCTGGGCATGGAACTCAGTTGTCAACCTTGCCAGCAATGACCTTTACTCTCTGAGCCATCTTACTGGCTCCAAGGTACTAGAACATCCAAGGAGAAATCCACAGCTGGATTTTATGCTGACCAGTATTCTCACCACTCATAGAAGCCAACTTGTAATCGTAAGTGGACTCAGAATCAAGTGTCTCTAGGGCTTGAAGCTTTTGCATTTTGTGGTGCCTCTGTGTGTATCCACAACAGAGGTTGCCTACCAGGTAATCGACCCATTACAACTCTAGAGCTCAACGCCCTAGAAAGTACCAAGTCAAGAAATTTTGTTTCTCTGTATCTACTATTCTCCTGGTTCATCTGTTATTCTTACTTCTTGAGGTCAGACTTCATTACCACCTTCTCTACTCTGATGCATTATGGGTAGAATTTAGGATTATCTATCATTACACACATTTCTCCCCCCCCCCCCCTTTTTAGTTCCTAAGGTATACCTCAGTGTTTTCTAATGTAGCTCTAGGTGAGTGGTAGAGTGGGAAGAGGCATGGCTTGCTCAGATGGATGGCACAGCTTCATGGTCTCAGTCTAGTACTTTCCCTTTCTAAACATCCATGGTGACCAGGATAGTATCATTTATAGAACCATATAGCCATCAAATTAAAGTTGATTTTTATGAAATCTGTCATGACTTTTCTATGTTCTGTGAACCAAATGAACAGGAATTATTTTAGCTCATGAGACTTTTGGCAGCTCTCTATGAACTATCCCAAGCCCTCTACCTGCTTCAGCTTTCAACTGGTCTTCCAGGCTGAATATGCTCTGTCTCATGACCTAAGGACTTCAAAATTGGGGACAGATCCTATAATCACCTCCTTATGTGAAATAAGCAGACACTTACAAGACCACATCTTTTAAACCCACATATCTATTTAGACATCAGAATGTCAAGATTACTGGGTAATCTTGACACTTGTCAACCTCAAAGTTAATTGTGACCTTTCTTGGCTGCTGTAAGACTTTTTAAGTCCATTCTTGACCTTGCAAATTTTGAAGGTGAACAGATAAAAACCTCAAGTTTAGGAGAAGCTGGGGCATCTTCTGAGAGTCATCCTTCCTATGGAGGGAGCTAGACGAAGATGGGGGCTGCAACAGCAGCTTGTCATCCTGGTGATCACATCATGAACTGCAAATGCAATGGGCTAATGGCAGGGTACCACTGTCTACCTTCCTTTACCCTGCCCCTTCCATGGCACAGCCCAGAGCTCACCAGTGCTGGCCTCACACAGGTAAGCAGGACTTGCTTTCCCTCTCCCTCATATTTCTTCTATTTTTGGCAAGTCTGTATCACAGCACTCTCTGGGTGCTTCATTATCCACTTATTTTCTGTTTGATTTGTCCCCTTCTCTGGCTAGCAATTTCACTGGTACAGCTCAAAATTACTTTTAACAGTATCTTTCAACTCATTTAAAGTCACCTCCCCTTCATGCTAGACTAGGCTTTCTCCTAAACTAATCTCTGCGGTAGCAAATTAAGGTCAATCTACATTAGATATACCACCAATCAGAGTTTATAATGAGAATCCTTCCACTTATTAGTTTTGTTTTAAATTAAGTGGAATGATAAATGGGAGAGACTCAGAGCACTGAAGACCACGGCTGGAACTCTCCAGGCAAGAGCAGAGAGGGGCTCAGCATGTGGAGTTACCCCTCCAGACATGCCCACACCAGAGTGGCAGAGTAAGCTGCCTTGTCAGGATGAAGCCCAGGGACCTGTTGATAGGTTCTGGAGAGTCCTGTTCCTAATGTTAAAGAACTCCAGAGCACAAGGGCCAGGCAGAGCTTATACCCTGTATAGCTAGATGTTTAAACCTTCAGAATGTAGAAACTCCTAAGTAAATACTATTCTTAATGTATTGATTATTTTACCCAAGTGACTTCCTGGTCACCAGCTAACCCTCAGGATCTTAAATTCAGAATTCTCAGGGTGCTGTTGCCATAGGGTAGCATGGGAATATGGAAACAGCTGATTCCTGGCCTTAGCCACCTTCTTTGCACTCCCAGCTCTGATTTGCACAGAACCTTTGAATGCATGCATGTAATGTCATGGTGTGGACATTCATTCTTATTTTGTGCAGATGTAATATGAGCATTATATCTGTGCAGAGTAAGCACAGGCAAAGTCTCCTCAAGGCTCATGGCCAGAGGAAGGCTATCATTGAGTGTGGGTGTGGTACTGACAGGTGGGTAGAATGACATTGTGGACTCTAGTAGCATTGGCCCCCTGGCTCATGACCTCCTTATTCTGTGGAATTGAGTGCAGTTAGTGGAGCTGGATAGAAGGTGGGGCATCCTACAAGGTGTGGAGTTAAAAGACCACAACGGAATCTCAGTAGAGTTTTGACAGAGACTAGAAGGAGAAGCTGATCTGATACCAGTTATATCTGATTATATTAATAAGCACTATGAACTCTCAAGAATCCCATTCTGACTGTGGCATCTCCACAGGAGAGGTGGTCTCCATCTCTCTCTTGCTTCTTCTCCACCCGCCCCTACAACATTGGCTGTGGCATAGGGGGCAGGACAGACTTTAGCCTAGGGTGAACCTTCAGTTGTCTAACTTTCATAGATTGTATTTCTGAGACAGAGCACTGCACTATGGAGATCCTGATACCCATGCTGCTCTCTCTCTTTGAGAGGTTAAGGTCGGAGGTCAAAGAACAATAAGCCACTGGCCCCTGTTTCCTGACTCATGCCTTCTGAGCCAGGACTCTACTCAATGTGGTATGAAGAAGTGGATACCAGAGCGACCGACAGGCTTAGAAGCAGTACAGGCTTACAGTGATTGACCACGGGCAATGGGGGGTCAATCTACGGAGTAATTACTACTCTTTCCCAGTTGTAACAAAACTTCTCTCTGTTCTTGGCGGACATTAACTAATCAGGAGTGTGAGAGCTTTCACCTAACTCAGAGGGAGAGGCACAGAGGCAAGCAGTGTACAATCAGGGGCCCCGACTGTAATCATGCAAGGCAGTGCAGTTTGACAATCACAGTGATGACTGGATTCCTACCAGGCTCCTCCTGCACCACAATTTGATTATATATATATATATATATATATATATATATATATATATATTAATCAGGTTTTGGATAGACTCTCTGGTGTTCTGAGGTTTTTTGTTTTTTGTTTTTGTTGTCTTTGTTGTTTTAACTGAACTGAAAAGGAGATCCCCTCCCAGAATCTCCTTCAGGGAACAAAACAGAGCAGTGCATGTCCTGCCCTGTTACTTGACACTGACCTGGCACTTACAGCCAGGTTGTCTGAGTGATTCTCCTATTGGATGTGGAACAAAAGTCACTATTTGTAGGGTTGTGTGTCCTGTCTGCTCCACCACAGAGCATTGCCACTTGGGGAGGCAGAAGGCAGAGACTCACCACTTGGTCTTTCAGGGTGGCGAAGTGCAGTCTGAACTGGTTCAGTGGTCTGCCAGCCTGCTTCAAGGCTTAGCCCAAGGTGGGGTGAGAGGGGGAGGAGTAAAAGAGTGGGGAGGGGAGGGGAGTTCTGGCTGGTTCCACAGGGAGAGTCCTTGGCTTGACTTGTGACTTGGTGGCACAGAGAGATCTTCTAATGGCTCTGTAGGTAAAGGACTTCTCCCTGGCTCCCCACAGCAGGTCCAGAAGAAAAGGGACAGTCTGTGGTTATTGCCATGGAGGAAAGTGGATGTGTAAAACCATACCCTACTTCTCAGGGTGGGCCTAAGAATAAATACCTTTTGCAGGGAGGAGTGCCTGGGAAGGAAAGCTTATTGGCTAAGCCCTCCAGTCTTCTAGGTGCCTCATTAGAATGGAGATCTCTATCTTGAGCCTAAGTGACCAGAGGTCACATCTCTTTTCCTATTGTCTTGGTCTGAGATATTAGGGAAGGTCCACTGCCCCACAACAATTGTTACCACAGAACACTTAGTGCCCTTCTCTCAGATTTGGTTTATTGAAATAATCTGTCATAGAATTCCCTTTACTCTCTGATCACCCTAATCTGGGGTTAGCCATTATACAAAGCATCTCGCTAAAATCCAAATCCCAAGATCCCTGCAAATATGCATTCTCTCTAACTGCAATGAGGAATTTTAACTCTAGACATGATACTAAGGGTTCGGGTCATGAAGGCTGTCACTTTCTGCCTTCCAAACGAGTCTGTTTGCATTTTTTTTGACAAGTCCAAGAATGGTTGGTTGTGCTGTAAATATGTGTTTAATTTTGTCAGACAATTTCAAATTGTTTTCCAAGTGGTTGCTGCACTTCTCAGCCCTATGGTGCGAGCGCACAAATCCCACCACATCTGCCCTAGCACTTCCTGCTTTCACTTCTTCAGATTTGGCCACCCAGGAGGTATAAACTGGGAGTTATTTGCCATTTTAAATCCATCACCCTATTCACTGATGATATTAGCATTTTTAATATGTGTTTATGTATTCTCATATCTTTTTGGATTAAATAACTCCCTCCCACTTCAAACTTGGTTGTTTGTCTTTATCATGCTATAATAATCACTAGAGCTCATTATACTTTGAAGATATTTATTCTTTTCTCCGTTTATTTTCCCCCTAAGAGTATAAAGAGGAACCTTTAACAATTTTGTAGTCACTTAATTATTGATTTCCATCTTGTCGTTTCTGCTCTTTAGTTGTAAGATACCCGTGCTGGTTAGTTTTGTCAACTGATGTAAACGGAGATTCCTGGGAAGAGGGAAACTCAGCTGAGGGATCGCTTTGATCAGATTGTTGTGCAGGCATGTCTGTGGACAGTCTCTTGGTTAAGATTGACAGGGGAGGGTCTGGCCCACTGTTGCTGGTGCGGTTCCTGAGCAGGTGGGCCTGAGCTGAAAGGCTAGGGAAAGTAAGCTAGAAAGCAGCCTTCCTTCCTGGTCTCTGCTTCAGGTCCTGCCCTGCCTTCCTTCAGTGAGGGGCCATAACTCCCGAGGTTTAATAAACCCTTTCCTTCCTCCACCCAACAGGAACAAACTGGGACAGAATTGCTAACAGATCATAGACTGTTGCCATGTCAGAACTGACCATGAGTTTTGGGGGAGGATTGTGAAAGCTTTTGGAATTTTGGGTTGAAAAGGCAATGAGAGCTTCAAGCTTAATGAGCTGTTCAATGGGAGCTTGGAAGAGAATCCTGAATGCCCGAAGGCTCAGTTTGTGGAGTTTTAGAAAAAAATGTTATTTGTTTTCTTAACTGAAGGATAAGATTTTCTCCTATTCTAGTCTAGGAATCTTCAGTGTCTTGTTTGTACTTTACACCGCCAACATATTTTACTGATATATGCCGAATTTAATTGGTGGGTACCCTCTTCTGGCTGGTAGCCACCACACTGAACAACTGGAGATTTGAGGTGTGTCAATATCATTGACCTATTCAAGAATCAGTCTGACTCTGTGACTGTCCTGTTCAACGTTTCACTTCCTGTGTTTTTATTTTACTAGTTTGGAAGTAGTGGTTGTTTGTGTGTGTGTGTGTGTGTGTGTGTGTGTGTGTGTGTGTGTGTGTGTGTGTGGTTTCTTCACCTAGAAATTTGGATTGCATATGAGAAGTTTTTCTTTTCTGCGTTTAACCCAAATATTCTGAAGTATTTCCCGATCTATATATTCTAAACTAAATTTTGGTTTTCTTTTTGAATTCTTCTTTTACCTTTGTGTTATTTAGACTGTAATTTTCTAATTTTTGTTTTCATATAACTGGTAGTTTTCCAGATAGCTATTTTATTAATGTGCATCTTTGTTCTGCTGTAGTTGGAAAGCTCATGATTTTAATTTTAAATGTATTTGATGCATGTTTCATTGGCTAATATGTGGTTACTCTGTGAACATATTTGTGTCTAAGAAAAAAGTGTTTTAGTCTTACTGAATGGAGAACTCTTGCTATTTGGTCATGCTTATGGATACGGTAGTCTACATAGTGTGTGTGAGTGTTGTGTGTGTGTTGTGTGTGTGTGTGAGTGTGTGTGTGAGTGTGTATGTGCATGTGTGTTGTATCTGTGTAGGAGTGTATGTGTCTGTTGTGTCTGTGTGTGTGTGTGAGTGTGTGTGTGTGTGTGTATGTGCATGTGTGTTGTATCTGTGTAGGAGTGTGTGTGTCTGTTGTGTCTGTGTGGGAGTGTGTGTGTGTGTGGTGTCTGTGTAGGAGTGTGTGTGTGTGTGTGTGAGTGAGTGTGTGTGTGTGTGTGTATGTGTATGTGTGTCTGTGTTGGGAGTGTTTGTTTGGGTATGTGTGTATAGCTATTTTTATCATTTCCTGAGAATAGTCTTGACATACCTAATAATACTTGTGGATTATGTCACTCTTTGGTGCTATTGGTTTTCTTCATGTGCAGTCAGGCTCTGGATGTGCACACATTTAGAATAATTATGATCTTGACTCCATTACTACTTGGTTGTTATTTCTTTATCCCTGCCAGTGTTTCTGATTCTAATGTCTACATGTCTGAACTAATGCGGCAAGGCAAAATTCCTTTTGAGAAGTGTTTGTCTGACATACCTCTGTCATCCATATTTATTATTTGTGTGGTCTGGAAGTAGGCCTCACACTGGCTCTATCACCGAGCCATACAGCCTGCTCTTCCACTGTCGAGGTCCTGTGTTTCAGCAAGGAATCTTTCTTACAGACAGTAAAACTGGGTCTAACTTTTAAAACTTTTAATTTCCCCTCTTTAAGATTTATTTATTATATATGTACACTGAAGCTGTCTCCAGACACAACAGAAGAGGGCATCAGATCTCATTACAGATGGTTGTGCACCACCATGTGGTTGCTGGGAATTGAACTCAGGACCTCTGGAAGAGCAGTCAGGGCTCTTAACCACTGAGCCATCTCTCCAGCCCAATTTCCCCTCTTTAAAAGAGGTGTCTGACTCATTTTCATTCAGCATCATTATTGTGTGGTTTGGGCATTCTTCTGCCATCTTGCTATTTCTCTTCTACCTGCCATGTCTTCTCTGTTTTTCCTTTTTTCTTCTTTTGTATTGATTGAATTTGAACACACATTTCACTTAGTTCACCTTGAGCTAATGCTCCATTCATTGTAGAGTTTCAATGTACTTTTAACACATCATCATCTAGGTAACATTAAAATAACAGTAAGAAACATTTAAAAGAAAATGAGGTAACATTAGAAGGACACATGCTACTCTGAGAGCCTCACCATGCTGCAGCTCCTTTTTCTTGTCTACAACCATCAGTCATTCGTTTTTACATTTATTTACTATTATATTGGTTTCCTATTTAATTTTTTGAAATTGCCAACTATCTGCTAAAGATATTATAAAGTAAAATGTTCTTTACATTCAGGTCTGTCATTTGATTCTGTTGTTCATTTTGTAAATTGAAAGGTGCTTCAAATTTTTAACGTGTATGTGAATTAGTGTGGGTGCATTAGTGAGCCTGTGAGTGTGTGTATGTGAATGTATGATAGGTGTGTGTGGTGCATGGGTATGGGGTGTACATATGTGTATATGTGTAGGTGAACATGTATACGTGTACTGGAGGTCCACTTATGTTCTTGTGCACATGTGTGAAGACTAGCGGTCAATGTTGAATGTCTTCCTCAGCTGCTTTCCACTTTGCTTGTTTTTGAGACAGGGTCTCCCAGTTAGCCTAGAACACATCCATTTGGCTAGACAGGCTGACCAACAAGCCCCAGTTTCCAGTGCTGGGATTGTAAGAGTGGACCCTTTGGCCTATTTTATAGGTGCTCACCAGGATCCAACTCAAGTCACTTTACTGGGTAAGTTATATCCCCAGCCTAAAGATGACCCTCTTTTTATATATTTTATCATACATATTAATTGATAATAAATTATGGCAGCTGTATACTATTTATTTTTATTTTCATGTTTGAAATGCACTCTTTCTGTATATTGAATTCTAAGTTGATCACCTCTTTCCTTCAATGCTCAAAATGATTTGTCCATCACCCTTATTATTATAATTGTGAGTATATTCATTATCTGTACAAATCAGGGATTGTCACTGACATTCCATTAGGACCCTTCTTCCCATGGTCTTCCCTCTCTTTCCTCTCAGCTTCTCCTTTTCTTTCACTTAACATGATAACTTTATCTACTTTCCATTTGTATTCTTATAGTTTGCATGGATGTGACTTTTCCTCTCTAGTTGTTTTTTGTTGGCTTTGTTGCTGTTGTTGTTTTGAGTAGGTCTCTTCCTTATCAGGTTCATGAATTTCATAATGATACACCTTGGTGTGCTTTTGTTAGTCTGCTTGCCTTTCTTTTAGCACATTGCTTGTGTATATTTATGATCTTCAAATCTGGAAAGTTTCGACTAATTTTTTCAAGAGTTTCCTGTCTACGTATTTATCTTATACTGGTAAATGGCCATTCTTCACAAAGATTGTTGGTTTATTTTACAATTTTCTTATGCTTCAATTAGATAAGGTGCTGTGTTTTTTTTTTTTTTTAAATGTCAATTTGACACAAGCTAGAGCCATTTGAGAAAAGGGAATTTCAACTGAGAAAATGCCAGATTGGCCAAGGAGCAAGGTTGTGGTGCAAATTTTTTTATTATTATTACTGTTGTGGAAGGGCCCAGCTCATGGTGGGTGGTGCCACTCCTGAGCTGGTTAGTCCTGGGGGAATGCTATAAGAAAGCAGCCTGAGCAAGCCATGAGGAGCAAGCCAAATAAGCAGCACACTCCTGTTACCTCTGTATCAGTTCCTGCCTCCAGGTTTCTGTTTGCTTAAGCTCCTGACTTCCCTCAGTAATAGACAGTTACCTGGACATGTAACATGAAATAAACCCTTTCTTCACCAAGTTGCTTCCAGTCATGATGTCTTATCACGGGAATGGAGACCATAACTAAGACATATGTGTTGCTGTGTGTCCGGGTTTCCTCACCTATTGTTATCTCATCTGCTATTGAATCCAGCATTTCCCTGCATTCTGTGTAATCATGCTCAGTGATGGTGACAAAGAAATTCTGGTGAGTGACTTAAAATATGAACCATCCTATGCCCAACATGGTCAGCTCTCAGAAACATTATTTTGTAAGCAAAAGAAACAGGTAACAAAAGGCTGCATTCTATATTTCTCCATTTGTATGAATTCAGTAGCAGGGAGAAGATGGCCTGATTGACACAGCAGATACAGATGCTGGCAGGAAAGGACTGCAAGGAGCTGCAGGGTGTTTGAAATTCTCATTGTCCTGGCTAGGGCGCTAGAGCTGTCTGTAAACACTTGTTAACTCATTGAACTTGGTTGACCGAAGTCAAGGGTAAGAAGGGCATAGTTCTCAGTAACATCTCAGTCCAGGTGTGTGTGATACCTGCTATAACCATAGTGCTCAGGGGGCTGAGGTGGGATGGGGACACCTTGTATTTGAAACCAGCTTGGGCTACACAGTGAGTTCAAGGCCAACCTGAGCTATATAGTGAGATCTTGTCTTGAAAATGAAACAAAACAAAACCAAGAGTTGGGGGATGTCACTGACAGAGCACTTGCCTGGTATGTACAAGCCCTGGATTTAACCTTCCTGCCAGCACTAAAATAGACAAACAAATCCTAACAATAAAAACCAAACCAATTCACACTAGGCTTCGTGCATTTTCTAGAGGGAAGTAATATTTCCATTCCTTCTGATGAGATAACCTTTCCCAAAAGTATTTGGTTTTGTAACTTGTCCATTGTATGTCCAATTTTATTTGGAAACATGCACATGTGTGTGTACATGCACACACAAACACACATACACACACACTTCCCCCCTCACATACACACACACAAACACACACATTCTCTCTCTCTCTCTCTCACACACACATACACACTCACACACACATTCTCTCTCTCTCTCTCACACACACACACACACTCACACACACACATTCTCTCTCTCTCTCTCTCTCTCTCTCTCTCACACACACACACACACACAATCTCTTCTTATTTTACTCTTATTGTCTTCTTCCTTTCTGGATGTAAGAAGTATATCAAAGGTAGCAACTATAATAACTTTGTGGATAATTCTGTGTCACCTGTCATTTCTAGTTCCATTTCAATTCAATTTTCTCTGGTCCTGGCTCATATTTTTCTACCTCTTTGCACATGTTTGATTGAAAACAGATGTGAATGTTTTGTGTTGGAAGTTGGGTTTTATAGTGTTATTTTGAAGATTGCCACAGTTCGGCTTGCTTTTCAGCTATTTCATATCCATTTGGCCTCAGTGAGTCTCCTTTTTAGCTTCCCTCGTCAAGCTCAGCGTAATGTTTTGCCCAGGGATGATGCTCCATACTAAGTGGGTTTCATGCCAAGGGATGCCCCTGGGACGGGAGTAAATGCCCATCCCTAGCTACGTCCAGAATGCACATCAGTCTAGATCTTGCTTTTTGAATCCTCTCCCCAGCTCACCATCCTGGTCTCTCTTGTATGTGCTCAGCCAATGGCCTTTCCTCAGAATTCTGAGATTTCTCTGGACCCACCTCTACTATTCTTTTTGTGCACTCTAGCTACTATAGCCCCACTGAACTCTTGCCCCCCTATCTTCAGTTTGGCACAACTATTCTGCTCTGTCTGGATTCCATTCCTTCCTCTGAGTAGTGCCTGGAACGCCAAGGCAAATGAGAACACACCAGAACACATTTTGGCAATCAGGTATGATATCCTCAGTAGCCAGACAGGTCTCTGCTGATCTGACTGCTTGGGTAAGCCTGGGCATTCTCTATGGAGTGAATGTCCCTTCTCTTTTGCTCATGGCCTTTGCTTACTCACCACACCAAAGCTGCTCTTGATTTCTACACATCTTCTCTTCTGTCCTTCTCTTTTGCCTGTTTGATCCTGTAATCTAATTTGACTGAACTTTTTATACTGAGTTTTAGCATAATATGCTGGTTAGAATAAGTCCTCATTTCTGGTCCAAGCATTTGTAACCTCCTAGAAAGAGCATATAGTACCAAAGTGATGGCCCATTCAGAAGTGTTGTGAAATACTGACAGGCACTGTTAAAAGGTTCCAGAAGGGACAATCAAAGACACCATATATCTTGTATTGTCTGTACAATCTACAAGTGTTAACTAAGTTATTAAATGAGTAGGAAGGTTAAGATTTATTTTACTCTCAGTAGAGCACTCAAACAAACATCTGTGCTTCTATCACGTGCCTCTTTGTCTCCTTGTATTTCTATTCTTTTGTTCCTTTGTAAATCAATCTGGAGTTGATAATTACAGGTGGGCAGATCCTTTATTGTTGGATGAAATATGGTGTTTCATTTTCAGTAGCATCTTATCTCATTGTCAGCTAAGCACCTCATTCCTTACTATCTTGTATAGCAGACACGAGGATTCAATGAGACTTTTTATCTGGTCCCTAATCCTAGAGTCTATATATAGGGTATGGTTAAAAACAGCTAGGTATCATTTTTATATTCTCCTGATTGGTCCTTTATATAGGCATATCCCAAACTCCAAAATTACTTTGCAATATCTTTTCCTTTTCTAGCAGGTCTTTTGTGTTCCTATAACATTACTAGCATTACACATACTAAAGTATTGTACCTATGTTAAGATTTGATAATTTATATTTCCTTTTTACAGGGTTTTTAGCTAATCCCCCCAAGATGATTGATATATATATATATATATATATATATATATATATATATATATATATATATCTCCAATCAGTGCCACCAATGCCTAGTTTAGTGTCTGTGGCTCCTAGAGGTCAAGGACCATAGAGGTGCACTGCTTTTCTTGATATTCATCAGCCAACATTTTTTTTTTAGAAAACAGAGCAACCACATTCACAGAATGGAGATTAGAAATGTTTTACAAAGAAAAATGATACCTGAGACTGACCTCTGTGCCTTGTCCAACTCAGCTCCAGGGATGGACCTGACTGGGGCAGTAAAAGAATGAAGAAAAGACAGACAGTTGAAAACATGGACAGAAAGCTGGGATTTGGTGTCTGGTTCTTGGCTAGAGAAACACAGAATCTCAGATGCTTAGTGTGTTTCTTATATAGATTTTAAGAGGGAGATAAGATTATTGCACACAGCTAAACAAGGAAGTGGGGTTATTGCATTGATCAAGGAGGAGGCCGGGCTTATGATATACAGCTATACCATGAGGACAAGTTCAGTTAACTTCAGTAGAAGTCGTTGTAGGGCCGTAAATATCAAGGGGGATAAAGCTATGGTAGGCATTTTTGTGCACATACTATTAGCATCTAGGAGCAGAGGGGAAGACCTTGCTATTTCCCTCTGAGCCTCATCCTGAGGAGAAGGCTTTGTTATTTCTTCATGGTCTGAGGTTCTGGTGTCCTTGACATGGCCGTGCTCATGTTAACAGTACATGTTTATTCAGGATTTTACTCACTCAGGGCTTGCATGGCTGATACTGTAGGACATAGAGCATTTTCAACACTTCTGGGTTGATCTATATGTTGATTTTGTAACAGTCAATGATGGGGATGCCTCATTGCATAAATACAGAATGCTGAATTCCAGAAGGATGTTCAGGGTCATTCAAAAAGTGTTAGAAATCCTACTCTAATTCCAAGTCAAACTCCATTAATTATTTTGTTTCAGATACTCAAGCCAGCAATTCAAACTTTTTTTAAAGGAAAAATTGCTCTAATACCATACAATCTAAAAACACATTAATTTATGCTTGCCTGATGAGGAGTGATGACAAGAAAATATTGTTTTCTATATTTAAATCACCATGTTTCTAGAAAAGCAGAAACACTGTATGTGTAGTAAAATATTACAGTTCACAATGTACAGTAGTCTGGAATCTGAGCTGAGGTGTTTCAGGAAGTGTTGGATAACATTGTGTAGCCTGACTGTTTGCAGAGCACTTTAGAGAACCCCGTGATGCCACATGATACACCTACCAGGAAGGATTCATCATACTTGGATTTTAAATGAATTCATTTCATTAGTGTTCAGAAATCATTGCTGTTGTAAGATTTTCCCGACACCCACATTCAGTTACATAACTTATATACTGTTCATGATCCACAGTTTAAGAAGCTATGTTCTTGAGGAAGTGGGAGTCGCTGAACCCGCCCTTTCTTTCTCATCAGCTGTATGCTGACCATTTTCCACTCCAGCAGTGGGATGCAGCAGAGGAGTGGGCATTGGAAGGGAAGATTTATCAGACACAGCCCAGCTCTTTGTCATTTACTAGAATCTCTGTAAACTGGTCATCTTCTCATCCTCAATTACCTCTGTAAAACCTCTGGTTGGCCCATCCCTGCACCTACCTGCTTGGGAACATCTTGCTCTCTAGTTATTTTAGCAGTGTTTTAGGCTGTGCAGCGAAGCAGAAATATTGCACTCTATGTGAGAATCTGAGGTCAACACAATTTCTTCCCGGGAAAATTATAACCTTTTGTATTGAGATTGGGATTTGGGGGTTAGGTAAGGGGAGAGGAAAAAAGTAACTGTGGTCCCTAAAGCCCTTATCCTTCCCAGAGCATCAGAGCAAAGACTGTAAGTTTTTTCTTGGCAGGAAAATACCTTCCCATCTTTCAGGTCCCAAAGAGAATGCAAAGCTTTTCACAAGTCACATTGTCAGGAGCATTTATGTTGAGTGGCATGTGCTTGGGTTTACTGGTGACTTCTGAGAACTTTGCAATTTCATTCCTGATTCTAGCATGGAGAGCACTGTATGAGCTACTTCTCTGCTTGCTGTGACAAAGTATCTGACAAAAGTAACTTGTGAGAAAAAGGAATTAGTTTGGCTCACAGTATAAGGGTATAGTCCATCCTGATGAGGAAGTTCTGGTTGCAGGAGCCTGAGGTAGTTGGCCACATTGCAGCCACAGTGAGGAAACAGAGAAACGAATGCTGTTGCTCTGCTCCCATTTATCTGTTTATTTAGTTAGAACCCCAGACCATGGGATGATGCTATCCTCATTTAGGATGGGTCTTCCCATCTCAATGAACCAAGACTAAAACTCCCTCATGGACATGCCTAGGGTTTTGTCTCCTCACTGATTCTAGAGTCTGTTAAGTTGACAGTATACACTCTTGCCCTGTGTCTCGAGAGCTCAGGGTTATTTTGGAAAGTTTTTGAACAAGAAGCATCTGAATTCAAATTCATTCTGTCTGTTACTATCTTCACGACCTTCATTTTCCTACTTACAACTTGAAGGTAATGACACCTTGAAGGTTGATATAATTTTAAATGCATATCTGTCTTTTAATTGGTCATAAGGGTTTAATTTTCATTAAATGAATGCTGGCTAAATATCAACACCATCTTTGAAGGAGAGAATACTTCAGAAGGAAAGTAGTACCTAGATTGAGGGATATGCAAGGAAGAGAGGAAGGACTAGATAACATAAACAGCCTTTTCGGGTGCTGGTGTAGCAGGTATTAGGAGGATGGAAGCTACTAGGGACTGGCTCTAAATACCCAGATCTTTCAGGCTATACAGCTTTACAGGACCCCTCTTGTCAGTCCCTGGCTGCTTTTCACTGGTAACATACCCCCAACCAGGGCTACCTTCAATACACAATCAAGACTAATGATCTGGAATTACTAGCTTGTTGAAGTGTCAGGTGAAGTTTCCACGGAGATGACTCTTTTCTCTTTGCCTTGGTAAAAGTTTAAACTGTATTAACTAGACCCATCCCCTCCCCCCTTTCTCCAAAATTTCAGTCTCTCTCTCTCTCTCTCTCTCTCTGTCTACCTTTCTCTTTCTTGTTATATATCATTCATCTATCATCTATCTATTGATCATCTATCTATCTATCTATCTATCTATCTATCTATCTATCATCTATCTACCTATCATCTATCTATCATTTATCTTCTATCATTTTTCCATCCATCCATCCATCCATCCATCCATCCATCCATCCATCCATCCAGACATCCAATCTCTCATCTATCTACATGTTTAATATGGCACTTAAGGCCTTCATGCATATTAAGCAAGCACTTCACCATCAAGATACATTCTCAACCCTTTTTGTACGTTTTTATTTTGTACATTTTTATTTTGAGACAGAGGTCTCACTAACTTTCTTGTGCTAGTCTTGAACTCATTAACCCAAGAAGACCTTGAACTTTCAACACTCTAGCCTCAGAATCCTGAGTAGCTGAGATTATGACTCCCCCTGGCCCCTCAGCCATGTGTCACTCCTGATGGAAAACACCACCAGGGTGCTATCAATCTAGCATCACAGGGAGTCAATTTTGACAGCAGAAGTTGGTGTTTGGTTGGGGTGGAGGTTAGGTTGCATCATTTAGTGCTCTGCTTTTCAGATGTGCACATAATAAGAACTCTTGGTGATCTTAGACATACAGCCACAGTACATTTGTAGTTTTCTTCTTCATAGCACATGCAGGAATTCTTGTGCTATTTTTCAGATTCTAAAACAGATTCAGTAAAATGAATCATAAAAGCATACACAGAGAGAGTAGAAGACCTGGGATTAGAACCCAATACCAACTGCCAAATTTGGCTTTTTTTTCCCCAAACCTTAGAAGTTTCCTCAGTGACATGGTGATTCTCCCCAGAAAAGCACAAATACTAGCAACCTGTTTCAAAGCTTTAGAGAATTTTAGGCTCCCTTATGAATTTGGCCCAAACTATGACATTTTTGGTAGAAGCATGAATGTATGTATCAAATTTTGTATCCAATTTTCTGAATTTAACAGAAGCCCTAGGCTCATCCATTGACTAGATGCTAGGGATTTCTGACCTAATCCCACCACAGATCTGCCCTAAAGATGAAGTATATTTTGCCACACAAAAGAATTTCCACATCCAGTTCATTTTGTCAGTATAAGTGAGCACTAAGAAAGAGGAGGAGAACTTTGGCTCTCTCAGGGTGGAACCCAGCCCACTTGTGCATTATTACACAGTAGGACTGCTCACACTCAACTGTGAACTAAGAAATGTAGAGCACTCGAGCAATGAATTCTAGTCAAGCTGAGGGGAGGAACACACAGTAATTACATAAACACTGATTTCCAGTTCAAATTACTGCTGGCTGTGAAGGCAGAGTGCATGGGTAGCTTCTGCTCCTTCAGGTGTTTATTAGTCCAAGAAGTCTAAGTCTCAGACACCTCATTTACTAAAAGCAGTTTGCACACAGAGGACTTGTGACATCAATATTCCAGCCTCTTTCACACAGACAGATCAATGGCCTGTTCTTATCCGACAGCATCATAGACATTTTTTTCTGGATCGAAGTAGGAAGAGAAGAAATTGCAGGTAGGATTTGCAGCTGGCTGGCATTCATGATTTTATTGAAAGGCTTTACTATTCCCCATTGCCTGGATCTCCCAAATCTGCAGTCAATCGTCTCCACAGGCATGGAAGAGTAACATCAGGGCCATGTCAGTCAGTGTGTGCTGTCATGAGACTTGAGTCCTTACCGTGCTGAAATGTTTTCTTCTAGGATTCAAGCAATGTTGTATTCTTATTAGAAAATATGCAGAAAATCCATGCCATGTTTAAGTCCAAATCCATCCCAGACCTGTTGAGAGCCCTTCCAAGGAGAGCCTACACATAAGGGGCAAATGCATGAAGTCACACTGTAACTTAGTTTAATTTCCCAAAAGCACCTCTCAGGGAAAAATCAGTTTTATAAACTTTATTGATTGTGTGCCTGGGACCATGCCAGGCAGTGGAGAAATAAGATGAATAAGGCCCACGGTATTTGCTTATTTATCCACCCATCTACTTAGATGTCAGTTCCTTTAAAGGAAAAATTTTTCATGATTCTAAAAAGCAAAGGAGTAAATACAAATCAAATCAAAGCATTAAACCTGGGTCTGATGGCTCATACCTGTAACACTAATATTAGGGAGGCTAAGGCAGGAATGGTGAGAGTTTCAAACTGGTCTAGGCTACATAGTGTATTTTAGGTCTGTCTGGGCTACATAGGAGGTTCTATCTCAGGGCAAACAACTACAACAATGGCAGCAAAACTCTTGCTGGATATCTAGGCTGATTCCAGCAATGAACAGCATCAATGAACATAAGTGAGCAAGTGTCTCCATAATACAACAGCAGAGTCCTTTGTGTAGATGCCCTGGACTGGTATAGCTAAGTCACATGGCAGTGCTATTTTAATTGTTTTAGAAATCTCCAAACTAGTTTTCCATTGTGGCTGTACCAGTTTACTGGTGAATGACAATGTGATACACACACACACACACACACACACACACACACACACACACACACTGTAATTTTATTCAGATGTAAAAAGAATACAAAATATGCAAGAAAATGGATGAAAACAGAAAATATATTAATCCAGGAACTCAGGCCCAGAAAGATACACATCACATGCTCTCTCTCTCAAATGTAGATGACTGCTTCAAATTTTAGATTATGTGTTTAAAGTCAGGAAAGGGCTACTCAGAGGCTGGAAATTCTGAACTATGGAATGTAGGAAACAGATGTGATATGAAAATAGAGGAAGTGCATCCTGAGGGTATAGATGTTTGCATGGGATAAAGAGTGAGTCAGGAGAGGGTCAACGGAATCTAAGGATGTATGAAAAAGCCCCATATGGTGACCTACTATTTTGTAAATAAATTTAAAACTATAATTTTTAAAGGGAGTTTGATATATGGATAGCTTTACGCCCAGAAGCCATAAGCTATGAAATGAAAACACTAGTATCAGGTGTTAGTTATTCTCTTATAAGTGTGTGGTCAGGAAGATCTTCAAAGGATATAGTATACTGTCAGTGTTGTGGCTTGCTCACCAGAACTAGATAGTAAGACCCCATTGTTGAAGATACCCAGGTCAGGCCAGATATGCCATTTGGTGCAATAAGATAATAGCTGCTATGAGAATAACCATACCGTTTTATGCTTGGGCTTGAAATATATACTCCACAGAAGGTAATCCATACCTAGTACTGATAACCTTGACAGAAGCCCATGCTGAGGACATCTTATGTCCCGAGAAGAACCTACTACCATCATTTTGCATAATAGGCATGTTTTCAATGCCTTCGAATAAATGTAGCCATAGACCAGTGCAGATTTTAGCCCTAGTCAAACAATATTTTCTTTGCAGTGGGTATTAGTTAATGTAGAGAACCACAACTGGTTAAAGTGAAGACAGTAAATGATCATTGAGTGTTCTGCCTTAAAAGAACATCTGTATAGTGTGAAAGAATTAAGAGATAAGGCTAATGAGGCTGTTTTGTCAGGGTGGCACTGAACACATATGAGAATGCCATACAATGCTTAGTTTTGCTAGCCAAGGTGCCTTCAGGCCTGTGTGCCCTGAGCACTCATTCTATCTTGAGGGTACATCTTGAAAGTATCATCTCAGGAACTGATGACATATGCAACATATAACCCAAGCTGTCTTGTTCCTGGGCATTCCAGCCTACATACTAGAAAGTAGTGATTGTCTGTGCTTTATAAATTACCTAGAATCTCAAGTTCTAGGATGGCAGTTTACCTGGGCTAAGACCATGGCTTGTGGAAATCATGTGCATCCCACAATTGCTGGTATAAGGATAAAGACTGCAAAGTTACTCAGTGTCCAGCTCACAAAGAATTTTATGTGCCAGGAAGTTTAAACTTTGTCTTGAAAACCATAGGGAGTAGTTGAAGGATTTTAATGGGAGCACATTTCCATTCTGAATGAACAGCACTGTCTGCAGGGAGGAGGATATATTGAAAAACGGGGCCAGGCTTCAGGATGGGAGATAAGTTAGAAGGCTTTTTAAAAAAATAATTCAGGCAAATTCAAAATAAACAGTAGTAGTTGCAATGATGTAGGAAGGAGAAACATTAAAAGAAATATAGAGGTAAAAGACTTGGCCTGTCTGCATGGAAGCATGAATGAAAGGGGGTGCTATGAGAAGAATGGTGAATGGGAGCAATGGTGAACCAGAAGTTGAAAGCACCCAGTGACAGCACTTTCAAGAAGGTAAGAAATGAAAGGTCCAGAAGGCACAATAGGCAGAAGATTCAGTAAACTGTGTTGTGCACAGGAACTATAGGAACTGTTGTGTGTGTGTGTTGTCCAGGAACACTAGGTTATAGAGGAGGCTGTGAAATGTCTTAAGTTAATGTGGTTACAGGAGCACTAAGCAAGAAAGGATGCTCTGATCTGGGTTGAAGTAGTGTGGTTGTAGTAACTAGGAAAGAGAGGTGGCTGTGAACTATGCTGTCTTAGAGTAGATGTAGAAATACTAAGCAAAAGAGATTACTGTATGCTACCTTGTGTTAGTGTAGTTGTAGGAACACTAGGTGAGAGAGGATATATGAACAGTGTTAAGTTAGCGTGGTTGTAAGGACACTATGCAAGGAAAGATGCTATAAAGTGTACTAAGTTACTGGCATTGTAGGAACATTAGACAAGAGAGGATCTTGTTAGCATCATTGTAGGACACAGGGAAAGAGAGGACAACTTGAACTGTGTTGATTTGCTGTGGTTTTAGGAAGATTAGGTCACAGATGTTGCTGTAAACTATGAGAGTTAGTGTGGATGACAAGAAGAATATGTGAACTTTTTGAGGTAATGTGCTCTTAAGAAGACTAGGCAAGAAACTATGCTGTAAACCATCTTGAGCTCCTATGGCTGTAGGAACACAAAGCAAGAAAGAATACTGCACTGTGTTATGTTAGTGTTATTGTATGAAAGAACACTGTAAACTGTCTTGATTTGCTTTGATTCTCAGAATATTAAGAAGAGAGAACACTGTGTAGGGCATTGTGTTAGTGTTGTAGAAACTCTAGACAAAAGTGGATACTGTGAAGTTTGGCGGGTAAGTGTAGTTATAGGAATACTAGACAAGAGAGTCAATTCTGTGAACTCTTAGTAACTCAGTATGGGTGTAGGAACATTAGACAATAGAGGATGCTCTGAATTGTTATTATTTAGTTAGTTATTAACTAGTGATTGTATTAATACCAGGGAAGAGAGGACACTGTTTGCTGTGTTGACTGATGTGGTTGTAAGAACTCTAGAATTCTGTCTGTTGAGTTTGTGTCATTCTTAGAACACTGCAAGGGAGGATGATATAAATTGTAGTAGTGTGATTTTAGGAACATTAAGCAGGAAAGAATGCTATTAATTTTGTTTATTTAGTGTGTTTTTGGAAATAGTAGGCAAGGAATATTGCTGAGAATTGAGTTGAGTTACTATCATTGTAAGAACACTATTTAAGAGAGTATGGTATGACCTGTGTTGAGTTAGTTTCAGTGTGGGAATACTAAGCAAGAGAGGACACTGTGAATTGTGTTGGATTAATGTGGGTATAGGAGCACTAGGCAGGAAAGGATGCTGTGAACTATGTTGTACTAATGTGGTTGTAAGAACACTTTGCAGGAGTGGTAACTGTGAACTGCATCAAGTTAGTGTGGTTATAGGAACACTATGCAAGACAGATGACTGTGAACTGTGTTAACTAGTGTATCTGTAGTTACACTAAACTGGAAAGGATACTGTGGATAGTACTGTGTCACTGTGGTTGTATCAACACTTTGCATGAATGGTAGCTATGAATTGCATTGAGTTAGTATAGTTGCAGGAAAGCTATGTAAGAGAGCACACTGAACTGTATTCATTTAGTTCAGTTAGACAGAAAAAGTATTCTGTAGACTTCATTGTATTACTGTGGTTGTATTAGCATTTGTAAACTGCATTGTGTTAATGAATACTGTGCAGGAGAGGATACTATGTTGTACTATGTCTAGTTAGTGTGTTTGTAGTAACACTATGTAAGAGAGGATGTTGTGAACTCTTATGTGTTACTGTTATTGTAGTACAACCAGGCTAGAGAGGGCTTTTGAAATATGTAGAGTTAGTGTGATTATAGGAACTATAGGTTAGAGAGAAGGTTTTGAACTGTGTTGGGTTAGTATCTTTCTTGGAACACTAGGGAAGAGAGGATGCTATGGACTGTGTTGAGTTATTGTTGGTGTAATAACACTAGGGAATATAAGGTCATCTGAACTGTGTAGGTATAATGTTGTTTAGGACACTATGCATTATTCTGTGAACTGTTTGGTGATCTGTCTTGAATTACTATAGTTTTAGGAATGTTAACCAAGAGGGATCCCTGTGTATCGCATTGTGTTAGTGTTCTTGTATGAACACTAGTTAAGAGTGGATGCTCTGAAGTATGTTGCAGAAGTGTTGTTGTACAAACAATTGGAAGAAGAGGATCTTGTAAATTTTGTTGTTTTAGTGTGAGTGAGACACTAAAGACAAGAGGGGACAGTGTGGTCTGTGTTGGGTGCATATACTAGGCAAGAGTGGGTACTGTGAACTGTGTTTGGGTTAGGTAGTTTCTTAGGAACACTAGGAAAGAGAGACACTGTAAATTCTGTAAGGGTAGTGTGGTTATTAGAATACTAATCAAGAGAGGATAGTGTTTACTTTGCTGTTAGTGTGGGTGTTAGAACACTAAGTAAGAGAATAATTTGATCTGTGATTGGGTAGTATGGTTGTAGAAATACTAGACAAGAGAGGATGCTATGAACTGTGTGTGAGTAGTGTTGTAGGAACACTAGGCAAGAGAGAATAGTATGCACTGCATTGAGTTACCTTTGTTGTAAGCACTATAGGCAAAATATAGGACAGGGTGAATTCTGTTGAGTTAGTGTGGGTGTTTGAACACCAGGCAACAAGGGATGCTGTGTTGAATTAGGTTGCAGAAACACTAGTGTAGACATATTAGCAAGGGAGGAAGATCTTAACTAGTAGTAATCATTAGTGTGATTAAACACCAGGGGAGAGGATGCTGTCAACTGTGTTGACTGAATGTGGCTATAGAAACCCTAGGAAAGGGAGGATGCAGTGCATTTTGTTGAGTTAGTGTGGTTCTTGGAAAACTATGCAAGACAGGATGCTGTGACCTATGTTATGTTTGTAGGAACAGTAGGTTAGAGAGATTTATGTGAAGTTAGTTGATTTATTATCATGTAGATATACTATTTAACAGTTTAGTGTGTACTGTGTACTGTGTTGAGATAGGGTTATAGAAACACTAGACAAGGTAAGATGCAGTTAACTGTGTTGCACTGGTTGGTTGTAGATACATTAGGTAAGAGAGGAAGCTGTGAACTTCCTTGGGTTAGTGCAGTTGTTGCAAGACTAGGAAAAGAAATGGCACTATGAACTGTGTTGTATTAGTGTGGTTTTAACAACACTAGGGGAAGATAAGAACCTGTGAACTGTATTGTATTTGAGTGCTTTTATTTAGGTAAGAGAAGACTTTGTGATCTGTGTTGAGTTAGTCTAGTTATAGAAACACTAGGTAAGAGAAGAGGTTGCGAGCTGTGTTTCATTATTGTTGTAGAACACTAGGGAAGTTAATGATGGTTTAGGAACACTAGGTAGGAAAGGACATCATGAACTGTGGTAGTTCTTGTACAACTCTAGTCAAAAGAGGAAGCCGTGGACAGTGTTAATGTAGCAACTGTTTTGTGTGATCTGTTTTGGGGTAGTGTGGTTTCAGAAAGACTAAACAATAAAAATAAAGGACTCTATGAAACTATTTTGAATTATTCTGGTTACAGGAACTCTAAGGAAGAGAGGGCACTGTGTAATCAGTTATGTTTGTGTTATTGCAGGAACACCAGGCAAGAAAGGACGCTGTTAGCTGCCCTAGGTTAGTGTGTTAGCTGCAAGACTAGGGAAGAGAGAAGATCCAGTGAACTGTTTTGTATCGATGTGGTTTTAGAAGCTCTAGAAAAGAGTAGACATGTTATCTATGTGAATTGGTCTGCTTATAGGCAGGTATGCTGGATTAGTGTGGATTTGGACCATTATACAAGAAAGGATGACATAAACTGTGTTTTGTTAATGTGGTATAGACACACTAAGCAAGAGAGTATGCTGTGAACTGCATTGGGCTAGTCCGGATGAATGAGTACTAGGCAAGAAAGAAAGGTATGAACTGAGATGTATTAGTGTGGGCTTAGGCAAGAAAGGACATGTTGAACTATGTTAGTGAGGGCTTAGAAACACTAGGCTGGAGATGATGTTGTGAACTATGTTGGTTTATTTTAAGAAATACTAAACAAGAATGGATGCTATGAACTGTTCAAAGTAGTGTTGCTTTAGGAACATTAGGTTAGAGAGGATGATATAAACTGTCTTGGGTTAGTATGCATAGTGGAAACACTATCCAAAGAAGAATAAATAATGTGTACTATGTTGTGTTCGTGTGTTTTTATGAAAACTAAGCAAAAATGGACCCTGGGAACTGTGTGTGGGAACACTGGGGAAGAGAGGATAATATGTGCTACAATGAGTTACTAGGGTTGTACCAGCACTAGGTAAGAGATCTTGAAGTGAACTCTGTTGATTTAGTGTGCTTGTAAGAACAGAAGATAAGGGGATCCTCTGAATTGCATTGAACTATTTGGTTTTAGCAACTCCAGGCAAGATAGTACAGAATGAACTGCTTTGAGATAGTGTGGTTATAGGAACATTAGGCAAGAGAAATCTCTGCGAACTGCCGTTGGTTAGAATGTTTATGGCAAGACTAGGGAAGAGAAGACACTGAAATATGTTATATTAGTGTGGTTTTGGAACACTAGGCAAGAAAGGACACTGCAAAAGGTCCTGAGTTAGTGTGGTCATAGAAACACTAAAAAAAGAAGACTTGTGTTGGTGTGGTTATAGTTACATTAGGTAATAATGGCAGCTTTGAATTAATTGGGATAGGGTGGTTGTAGTTACAGTAGGAAAGAAATGATGCTGTGACCAGTGATGGTTTGAATGCTTATAGGGACACTAGGCAAAAGAGACGGCTGTGGACTGAGTTCAGTTATTGTCATTGTAGAAACACTAGTTAAGAGAGCACTGTAGAAACTGTGTTGAGTTGTATTGTAGAAATATTAGGCAGGAGACATTCTTGTGGTGTGTGTTGGATGAATATGTTTATAGGTACCATAAACAAGAGAAAAGATTGTTAATTGTGTTGGGTTATCGTGGTTGGAGAGTTTTATGTAAGAAAGGATGCTGTGAGCTGAGTTGAATTAGTAGGACTGCAGAAAATTATACAGAAAGAGACACTGCAAACTGTTTTGTGTTAGTGTGGTTGTAGGAAGACTTGATTATGTAAGAGAAGAAGCTGTGAACTCATGTACTTAGTGAGTTTCTGTGAACACTATACAAGAGATGCTGTGTACTATGTTAGTGTTATAGGAATAGTGGGTAAGAGAGGATGCTATGAACACAGTAGAGTTAGTCTGCATATAGGACACTTGACAGGAGAGAATGCTTTTCATTGTATTGCCATAGCATAGATATGATAACCCAGGGAAGAGAGGACACTGAACTGTTTCATTGGTGTTGCTTTTTCCATATACTAAATATGAGTACACTGTCAACTATATTGAGATAGTAAGGTTGTAGAAACACTAGGCAAACTAGGATGTCATGAACGGTGGTTGGTTTGTGCATATGTAGGAACATTAGGCAAGAGAATACTATGTGAGTTGTTTTAAGTTGGTGTGGTTTCAGGAACTAGACAAGAGAGGCCTCTGTGAACTGTTGGTTTACTATAGTTTAGGATGAGTAGGCAAGAGAAGAAACTGGATTGTGTTGCATTAAAGTAGTTGTAGGGAAGCTAGGCAAGAGAGGACACTGAAGGTTTTTGGGTTAGTATGGTATAGGAATACTAGGCAAGTAGCCAAGTAGTTCTTCTAAGTTCTTAAAAGCAGTTAAAAGAACTTAAAGGTAGTTTTCCTAAAGATTACTAGGCCATATACACCAGACTGTCTTAACTCACAGACTGTGCCTGTGAGAAAGACGCAAAGACTTACTATAATTTATTGAGTATAGGCCTTAGCTAGATACCTGTTATTGACCTCATCTCACTTAAATTAACCTGACTATTCTATTCCATGTCCTGCCATGTGGCCCCTTACCTCTCTCACACAATTGGTCCTGGCACCTGCTCCTTCCACCTCTGAATCCTCTGCCTCTTAATTCTTCCCAGGTTCCTATCTTTGCCTGGATGTTCCACTTTTCCTCTCCTGCCCTACTATAGGCTGTCAGCTCTTTGTTAAACCAATTAGAAAGTGATAAAGAAGAATGTTTAAAAAAATATGATGCAGGTGTTGAGCAAGTAGACCAACAATACCAAAGTCTGGACACTATTCAGTTCTCTGCTGGTACAGAAATCAACATTTGAATAATCCAAAGACAACCTTTATGCAGTGCACTAGAAGATTATTCCACCAGCCAGAGAGGATGCTATAAATGGTTTTGTATTAGCATGCTTGTGATGGAAAACTAGCCAAGGGAGAATGCTGTGTTCTATGTTGTGTTAGTGTAGGTTTAGGCCACTGTGACCTGTGTTGGTTCAGTACTGTTGTGGGCACATTAAGTATGGATATTATGAGTTGTGTGGTTTATGCAGATTAGGTATAATAGGCAAGAGAGGATGCTATGAACTGTGTTGCATAAATGAGAGGATAGGGACACTAGGCAAGAAAGGACACTGTGAACTATGTGGGATTAATGTGCTTGTAGAGAGCAATATGCAAGAATGGATGCTGTGAACTATGTTGAGTTACTGTCATTGTATCTACTGTAGGCAATGGAGGATCCTGTGAACTGTGTTGAGTTACTGTTGTAGGAATCTTGCCAAGAGGGGAGGCTGTGAACTGTATGTAGTTTGTGTGGATATAGGAATACTAGGCAAGAACGGACTCTGTGAACTGATGTAGTAGGCTTTTAGGGACATTGTGCATAAAAAGATAGGGATGCTGTGATCTGTCTTGAGTTTGTGAGGCTGTAGGAACACCAGACAAGAGAAAACATTGTGTACTACATTGTGTTATTGTAGTTGTAGGAGGCAAGAGAGGAGAACACAGAATGATGTTGAGTTAGAGTAGTTATAGAAAAACTAGGCAAGAAAGGATATTGTGAACTATCTTGAATTACTGGGGTTGTATCCAGTTCATGTGTACTAGGAATGAGAGGGTGATTTGAACTGCCTTGATTTAATGTTGTTGTATAAACACCAGGTAAGATGCCATGTTATGATGTGTGCTGAGTGTCATTGTAGGAACTCTAGTCCAGCAAGGATGCTTTGAACTTTGTTGGATTTACATGTTTATAGGAACACTAGGCACAATAGAATACTTTGCTCTATGTTTAGTTAGCATCCTTTAGTCTTGATGAGGAGGCCTTGGTCTGAGGGTGTTTATGTCTCAAAGAGGAAAAGCCCACTTACAAAGGGATTTAATGAGAAATATTCTGTCTAAGAAGCCATAAAAGAGGATAAGACCTAAAACTCAAACAAAGAAATGATGATGCTCAGAGCACAGAGCATAGGTAGGAAGAGTTCATGTATAGAGAAAAGGATTGAGATCTTGACTGAGAAAGCCAAGGGCAGTAATCTATTGTCTTTCATATTCCCCACAATGGCAATTTTACATTTGAGAAGGCTGGGAAGGTACCCCCAGAGAACTATTGGACCCCATGCTGAGTAGAGGCTGTTACAGGATCTAAGTGTCACTAAGGAACCAGAATGCTTTGCACTTAGTGTCCTCAAATTTCAGTTAGAGTACAAATGGTAACTGTATTCAAATGTCAAAGAGCAGCTGTGAGTGGCAGGTGGCAAAGTGAGCAGCAAGGCTGACAATTCAAGACAAGATGTGGTGGAGACAGGACTAGTGATTCTAGTCTGAGCCTCTCTCAGAGGCAGTTACTACAGGAGAGAAGTTGCCCTGTTAATGATCTAGTGACATGTCAAATGGTGGATGTTTCACTCCTGAGTGTAGATAGATCTGTGTCTGCTGTGGGACAAAGGCAGCTGCAGGGAAAATAGTGAAGCACAAGTGAGCAGAAAGGAGCTCAGAGACAAAAGGTAAGCACATGAATGTTTCTTCTTCCTTTTTGTAGTTTTCAAGCAACAAATATTCCAAGTTACTAGAAAAATTGGAATACAATTGTGTAAAAACTATCTGTATCACAATTATGTCTGGGGCTCCAGATATAGCTCAGGTGGTAAGCACTTGTCCAGCATGTGCAAGAGCCTAGGCTCTGTCCTCAACACTGAACAGAGTCATGTCTAGTTCCGGGAATGAGTGCTAAAGAGATTTGGAGTAGTTGGATAACTTGGAGACAAGCATAGAATTTAGGAAACAAAGATGGATGATGGTACTAAGATAGTTCTCAGAAACTTCCAGAAGATGTGCCTAGAGTCTGGGCTCTCACTTCTGACACACAGTGATGGTGATCATGAGAGTCCTGGCTTGAGAGCTCATAATAAAGGCCCTTATGGCTTTCCATTGGAATTGGCTCCTTGGTGATTTATGGGGTCCCTGTGACTTGGGCATAACAGCAATCACTATATGAGTTTTAGGGATTAAATTTATGTCATCAGGTTTCAACAAGTAATAAGGTGGCTAATGTTGAAACTTGCCAATCCTGATATGATATTTCTTCTTGAGCAACCAAGAGGGACCCTTGTTCACCCCCATTCTCTCCCTCCCTTCCTCCCCACCTCTGTGGTGTGTGTGTGTGTGTGTGTGTGTGTGTGCGTGTGCGTGTGTGTGTGTGTGTGTGTGTGTGTGTGTGTGTGTATTAAGTTGCTGTGTCAAATCTCTTACATATAAAATCAGTCCAAATTCTCAAAAACATTGTTCTGACATGCTGTTTTGGACAACACATTTTGAAGAGAGAAAGAAAAAAAGGGAGACAATTACAGAACAATAGAAGATAACATGTAACCCAGATTGAAGCTGTGAGTCACAGATTGTAGGACTTACAGAAGTCCCCAAGGAAGACCACAATTGGAAGAAATATCAAAATCAGAGTTTAAAAGTACGAATTTGACTCCATTTTTCAGTTGAGGACACAAGGCTCTTAAAGTTAAATTTACTCATGTGGGCTGCCCAAGTGTTGGTGGCTGAGTTATAGAAAAACAAAACAAAATAAAACAAAAACAAAAATAAAACAAAACATGGCAGCAAAGTTAGGGATGATGTCATAATAGAAGGAGCTGCTGTCATTGTGAACAAAGGTCACTGGCACAATAGTCCTCATTGCTCACAGTGTCATCAAGCATGTAACCTGTTTAGTGCCTATGACAGCTCTATGATGTAGACACTGTGGGTTCTTCCTGTTCTTTTGCTTTAAAAAATAGCCACTCACAGTCTGAGTAATTTCATTTGTAAAACTCAGTATTTTCTTTGGTGGCAGAGTCCCTCTCTCTGAAGACATTAAGAGTACAAGGCAATAAGTGGGTAGGACTATTCTCCCAGATCATTGAGTCTAGATCCAGATCACCTAAGGTTCGACCCCTGCCCCCTTTATGATGGTATCTTGATGTCTGGCAAACTTACTGGGCTTTTGTTTATCTCAATTTCTCATTGATAAAAGTGGAGATCATGGACTGGCCCCATTGAAGCCTTGTGAGCATTAGTTAAGTTAATATGTGGAAATAACAAAAGAAGTTGGCATGTAATAAACACTCAATACATGATATCTCCCACCACCATTTAATTTTCCAGAACTGCAAGTATGTGGGGTCTCAGCTCATGACCCAAGACTCACCAGACACATAGGCTTCTACTGATGCAGTCTCTTGAAGGTGACAAGACCTTTTAGGGTTTATACATTCTCTAAGGACCTAAGACGCCAGACACACATGATCCATCAAAGATGGACCTAGGGCACTTGCTCTGAGTCTACTGACTTGTGCCAAGGAAGATAAAGACTTTGAATCTTGTGGGAGTATGAAAACTAAAGTTAAGGTTATTAAGAATGATTAGAGAACAGTCAAAAACTGAAGAAAGTAAGAAATAAAGAAAAAGTTAGTGGAAACTCTTGAGGAGGCATTTCCAAGAGAGGCAACATCTCTCACGTTCCTTTGTTCAGAGCTTGTAGAGGGCTCTAAGAGAATCTGGGCAAAGACTGCGGTAATTACTGTGAGACTCATTAACTCTCTAGGCTACTCTGTCTGTGCTGAGCCAGGAGAATGATTGAAGCCCACCTCTGTCCACATCTGACTTCAGCTTTGTTAATGACTTTGAATACCTGCTAGCATTGCTCACTTGGCTGGTGTTAGTAGCTACAACCTAGGAGGTTAATTTCACTAAGCTCTTTTGTTTTCACATTTACCTGATTATCTTGCAGGTTTACCCTGGTAGAGAGGTAACTGTCACAGCCACTGAAATTTAGCTGTAGTGTTTCATGGTTACCTCCTGTCTGCAGGATGGTGTGTAGTCTTTGTCTTAAAATAAATGTAGGTTTCTTTTTGTTAGGAGCCAGCCTTACAGTTTAATCTGTTTCGATCAGCTGCATTGGAAGCACAAATTATGAAAGGACAATAGTGTCTTACATCTGTCTCTTTACTGTCCCTCCTCCTGTCTGTTGGTTGACTGTCTCATACCCAGCTGTAAGCACCTCATTCATCACCCTCAGGGGTCCAGACTTTGCTGTGTTGGCTCAAGTTTTCTTTGAATCGTAGCCTCTATTTTTGATAAAACATATGTGAGCAATGTACAGTTTTTAAGCACAGGACTTTCCCCTTACTACCCACAGAGAACTATCCCCCATCACCATCATGTAGTAACAGGAAAAAGCAGGAACTACCAAATAAAAGTTCTTCTAGGTTAGTGTCCGGCAGTATCCACATTAGCAGCAGCCACTGTCATCAGGTTCTAAGGACATCACTGTCAGCTTCAGATTGCTGGCACCTCTTAGTCTATTCAAATCCTATTAGCAAGTGTCTTTTCCTTTTAAATGCTCTTCAAGTACCTGCTTCATATGAGAATGTTTCCATATAAGATTCAATGAAGTAAAGGCACAATTTTGGGGTCTTAGCAATTAAAGAACTTGTTGAGGTTCCATGTACACACTAGGATTTCAATAAATGCTCTTCTCATTCTAAAATTTTGCTTTTGTGTGAAGTGGTATTCTTCAATAGACTCCAGGCTTGTCATGTATATCCTGTATATAGGAATAGTCTGTATGGAGCCCTAACTGGTATTCTTCTGAGTGCACCCTCTTCCTGCTACCAGAATTACTGCCCTTTAGTTTTGTCAATTGTGTACCTTTTCTGCTGGTATTATTTTCTTAGACACACATACTCACACGTATGTGTGGGATAGATGGTGACCAATATCACAGCTGTTGATATGCATGGCTATGCTAGTTTCCTGTCTCTGTTGGATCATATTTGCACAAACTAGCTTAAAACTATGAACAGTCACAGATCAAGATATCAGAAGTCCAAAATAAAGGGTTCAATATGATTATTTCCTTCTGGAGTCCTCAGGAAGTCTGCCCTTTGCCTAGCTCCTGACGGTGCCTATGAGTCCTGGCATCTTTGTATCAATCTCCCTTCACCCACATTCTGCCTGTGTGTCTTCTCTTTGTCTGCCTACATGGCTCCCTCTTTCTATCACAGAGTCCAGCCTACCTAAGTCAGTAGAGTCCCTTCTGAAATGAGTGTGAGACCAAAATTCTTAGCTCTGCATAAAGGCATGCTCACGAGTATGGTGTTAGACATTGAACAAGTCCTGTTGAGTAATATCATCTAACTCAGTGCTGGTGAGGACATATCCTCAGAGTACATATGAGTATAGCTTCAAAGGAGAAAACATACTGTGTATATGAGGAGGAAACATTCAGGACAATGTTTGGCGATGGGTTGAGAACAGGCCAATTGCTGGATGGTTCATGTGACCCTTCCTGGTAGATTATGGACCTATACTGACAGACAACACTGTCACTTCCTCTTACTCCACCTTGAGCAGCATCACAGGAACGAGCTCCCCAACTCCTTCCTCCTTCCAGTGTCCACACAGATGCTTTTGGGATTTGCCAATTTGCAGCAAAGGTACATTTTTTCACATCTGATGAACAGTGAGGCAGAGCTGCTGTCTTTGTCAGCTCTGCTTCTGTGAGTCACCTGTTCATAAGCATTTTTGTTGGTGTGTTTATCTTTTTCTTAATTTGCAGTCATGGTCCATGCATTTTCTGTGGTTATGGAAGTTATTATCTTGGAATCTTTCCCAGTAATAATCATTATCCTGACCTTTCCAATGTAGAAATTTGAGTGCTAAGTCTCACCTACGTGTTTCCATGTCTCTGTATTTCCTGACACGTTTGTAGCATTATATTTACATTTTTCTCTTTTATTTAACTCTTGGACATGATACAACGGTGTGGATTTACTTTTCCAAGGAATGACTGATTTCAATTCATTATTGAATAGTCAATACAAATTAATGGCAGGCTGCAGACCACAGAACAGCCTCTGTCAGCCCCTGTCTTACTGAAACATAGCTGCTTGCTCAGTGTTGTCTGTAGCTGTTCTCCCACTACCGTGCCAGACTTGAGCAGTTATAATTGAGACCATGGGGCCCACAAAGCCTGAACAATTTGCAATCTTGTCCTGGAATAGAATCTCTCTGAGCCCTCCCTTCTCACTCCCCCCGGTACTTCCTTATATATAGGGAGAGGCATCCTGTGTAATGATTCCTCTCGAGTTCTATTTTGCTCCACTGAACTGCAAATCCATTCTTGGGTCAATGGCATCCCATATGATGATTGGTTCAGAATCTGTAGTGGTAGCTGATGTGGCAAATGCCTCTTGTATTCCTTTTTTTTTTTTTTAATGTCTTTGCTTTTCTTCACATACTGCTTTATTTACAGCCAGCCCTTTGGACTCTGTGTCTGTGGGCTCAACCAACTGTGGATAAAAAAATATTTTAAAGTTGTGTCTGTATTGAACACGTAAAGACCTGTTTTGTTGTCTTTATTTTCTAAGTAAACGCCTATGGTAAGCACTTTACATAGCGATCTGGAAATGATTTGAAGTCTAGGGCATTTGAAAAAAACACTGTGCCATTTTATATAAGGAACATGCTTGTCTGTAGACATTGGCATCTGCAGGTCATCATCAGAACAATGCAACATTGACCCAGGAATTGCAGGATCAACTTTCAACTATCTTTGTCAGATGGTAAACAAATAAACAAACAAAGCTCATGTGCTTCTGATCAGAGCATGATTTGGATGTGTGGATCAGAAGAGGACTGATAGGGTCACAGCATTGATGCTACACCTTCAGAAATGTGACAGGCCTCATCATTTATGTTGGACTGCAGCTTCCTTGAGCAAAGGTTTATGGCTTTCTTCTATAGGCCTTGCATATTTCTTGCTGGACTTGGACGTGAGCATTTAATAGATTTTTATTGCTGCTGCATATCAAACAGGACTAATTCTGTCATTTTGTCTCCTGTATTCTATTGCTATTTAAGGAGAGTCTAAAGGCTTGACTCCTATCTACCCCTTACTAGGGAAGATGAAGCAGGAGGTAGTTTCTCTCTACATTCCTGACAGCTAGGGAATGGGCATATAATTTAAGCTTGTTCAATGGAATGCTACTGATAGGGATTTCAAATCCTAACAGAGTGTGGCATAAGGGAAAAATGGGAGAGTTTTTGATATAGCAGTTGCCTGAGAGCCAAAGTCTCATTCAGGAGCCTACAGAAAAGGTGGAGGACAGGACAGCCTGGTAACATGTCAGCAAGTTCCTGGGATGCTGGCATTCTGCTTTGGGACTCTATGTGTAACTCAACTTAGCCTTAGATCTGCCAAGATCTCTCCTGTCAATCAATTCATGGAGCCACCAGACACCTTTCCAGTGAGCTTCATTTCTGCCTGAAATCACAAAAATCTGTTTTGTTGTTGTTTGTTTGTTTGTCTTAGGACTGAGTCCACATGGGAGCTTTACCTTTATGACTATTCACAATTGGCTATTTTGGGTGTATAAACATTGTGTTCATTTGTGCAAAAGTCTTTGAAGTCAAACCAAAGTGCAGTATTTTTAATTCATGTTATTCAGGCCTAAAGGATTATGAAGTTGTAATAGACCATAATCTCCTGCTACTTGAACACCTACTATGTGACGGGTGCACAATTTCTTAATTACATTTCTGTAATCTTCATAGAAATGGAAAATGAATATTTGCTTTTACAAAGTATAAAATGACATCTGAGGGATGGAATATGCCCATGGCTATGTAATGAATCAAGGATGGACTCTGAACTCTGCTTGTTCTGTTACTAAAGAATCTTATTCTTTTAGTTCATCAAGCAGGCTTTTTAAATAAGCTTGCCTTTTAAATATTTACTTCTGCAGTGTATCTATGAAATATTTATTACTTCTTCTACTGAGCACCCTGCTAAGGCACCAGATCTTCACTTCAAACTAGCAGTTGTGGTTCAGCATCTTCTTTGCCCTCAGCTGCCTTACACTGGGGACAAGGCACTTCTTGTTCCATTGTCCCAAACATGTTACTTTCCCTTTCCTGTTTCCCACTTTACATATTTGAAGTCAGCAGTAACCCTCTGTGGTTTTTTCTTCCATCTCTGAACTTCTGCATATCTCAGTTCCACTCATTTAACATCCGATCTTCCACAGCTGAGCATTTTTATTGGCCTTTAAAGCATGCTTCCTCCACCATCCATGTGAAACTATTCCAAATCTAGAAGGCAAAAATGTACCCTGTTCCCCATCATGTCTCATAGCATCAGTGTTAAATGGCTTGCCCCCACTGACTCCAGCATCCCCATTGATTCAAAAATATCTAAGGTCTTTAAAAGAACTGAGCTGTCCTTCTGTGAAAATGATTTCTTGTTCATGTCTTCGAATGGCTTTGGACATTTTGAATATTACTCAAATTCCTAAGACAGGGGTGAGGACCAGCTAATAATCACAGTACCATTCTACCTATGTGGAAGGCCCTGGGCAACACTGCAGCCAAGTATACCACAGGAGAGCATGGGAGAAGGCTGCATTGGTTCCCTACTGTGCACTCGAAGGGGGAAGGTACCTTCTAATCTGCACAGAACACGCCACAGCTGAGCAGAGAACCTGTGGCTGGGTCTTGTAGGCAGAATGAAAACAGTTTGTTACTCTGAAGGAAGACACTGCCATCAGTGGTGGCTTTCCTCCTACAGAAATTTTAACTACAACAAAGTGATCATGTCCTCAGAGAATATTTTATTTACTTAAGCATAACACTGACAGGTGTGTGAATGAGTGTTGATTCTTGTAAGTCACTGAAGTGTCAAAGCACTTTAAGTTCCTTGTTTAGAGGATCTGAGAAGAAAGGTTGGAGCTGCTGAATCTAGCTGATCTCACTCCGGAAGTGAAGAAGAATCAATATAGCCAGTCTTCAACCCTTTCCATGTATATTCCCTTCAATGGTCTCTCTCCTCGAGCTGGGCATACAGGAATAACACCAGCATATACTCACATAGTATAAGCTCTGCTGTGTCCCTAAGTCCTCCCCTCAAACTCACTACCACATGGCAGATTTTCCCAGAAGTCCTTTTAGATCAGGGGGAGAAAACTAGGATCTCTGCTTTCATAGGAAAAATAATTCATTGGTTTAACAGGAGACATGTATTAGACAAATAAAACACAAAGCAGACGCTACAAACAACTTCAGTGTATTTTGCAAAATAGTCATTTGAGCACAACACAATAAATTTAGTCTGAGACTAACAGTACCTTAACCAAGTGCCATTAAGAACCTTTTCCCTCCTTCCCCACACCCTACCCCATGCCTCTCTGAACAAGGTCTTAACATGTTGGCCAGGCCAGCCTCCTTGCAACACCATCAACATCAGCTAGAGACCACTGCCTTTACTTCTGGTTTTCTGTGCTAACCATGGATGTTGACCTGTTGACCAAACATGAACATTTGAACATCTGTTGTTATAAAAATATAAAAATAAAAAAGTAACGGTGTCTTTTACCCCGCTAGGTCCGCACCGCGGTGCCCAAGGTATCTGCTAGATATCTTGGCAGAAACACATCCCAGCCGCACACTTTCCTACACTCAAACCCTCACATAAAAGAACACACAACACAATAACCTTAGATCCAATTGATAAGATATAATTGCCCACTTAAACATACAAAGCCCGGTACCATCCATCCCTTAGGAACATTGATAACAACCTGTAAATACACAGAGCACAATTTTAACATCACCTGCCATGGCTTCTCACCCTCTCCCTGTCTCCTCTGTCCTGTCTCTTCCTCTCTGTCCTAGTCTCCTCCTCTTCCTTCAAACTTCTCTCCCCCCAATCCTTCCTTCTCCTCCAATGACAGGCCTCCTTCTATCCTGTACCTACCCCTCACCTGTACTTTACAAATTCAATGGGGAAAAGGTTCTGGTGAGGTCACCTGATTCCTGAGTACAAGACTAGGCAGCTATTGTTGGGGCAGTGGAATTAGCATCAAAATACAGATAACCTCAGGGCAAACCACAACAAACATCCATCAACATGTTGAACTTCTACTCTGCTGATATTTCTCACAGTTTAACTCTGAGAGGCCATAAGGTCCTTGGTGTTCTTCCAAACCTCCTGTCCAGGGACAGGTGCCCTTCCTGGTGCTCAAGTCATCCTATCTTTACAGAGGTGGCTCCTTAAAGAAGGTTTCCCACACAGTGGTCCAGAGGCTACCCTTCTCCTGAGTTCTTCTGCACACTTTGAACAGGGGCCGGACCCTACCCTATCATGTCTGGTTTCAAAATACTCCTAAAGGCAGCTGAAGTTCCCACAATGACTTTATAGCCATTAGCTTCCCCTTTCTATAGGTTAATGTAGTTTAGTTTGTAAACCTTAATTTTGGCTTTAATATGGTTTAGTTTCCAGAAGCACAGGTATCAACATTGTTAGCGATGGTTCCAACTTCCAAGTTAACAGACTGATCAAGTGTCCTTAAGATTTGGAGGCCCACCTTTTCCAGTCAGGAAATCAGGATATGTGGTCTGACAAGGTGAGGGAAGAGCTGAAATTGGGACTGACCTAGAAAATCCAGGACACGCAGCTGTCATACATAATGCTTCTGTGTCCTAGATAGCACTGCCGTGTCTGCATCATGTCTGCCTCTGGACAGCTTTATTTGATGTCCGAGATGACCTGTCTCTTTCTGTTTTGGTAAATCCCCATTTCCTCTCAGAGGGATGAAGCCAATGTTCATTTGACTTGAAGCATGAGATGACTGACAAGCTTCTTACTCAGCTCCGCCTACTTCTAGAGGTCAAACTGGCTGCACAGGAAGGCAGCTTCTCTAGGGCCACTAGTCCGCAAGGGACGCAGTCAAGCCACACCAAAACTTGAAATGTGGAAGACTTGTATCTGTGTATAATATCACTCTGAAAACAGTCATCAAGAGATACACAGTCCTCTGGAGAAAGGCTTAGAAAGATGAGAGTTAAGGTGGGGTGTGCTTGCTTTCCTAGGAAGCACTGAGATCAGAAAGGGTTGTTCCTGGTTTAGAGAAAGCTACAGGTCTTGCGTTCTTGCTTGGCTTTGGGAAAATCTGGGCAGAATACTTTGCTTAGGACCCAAGTAGCCAGGGAAGACAGACTCCTGAAAAGGAATCCTCTTTCTAGTCTAGAACTCAGGTTCCCTAGTACTGATGGCTTAGGAGGCATCAGAAAAGAATATCTTCAAGGGACAGAGCTAGGTTCATATGTTCAGTGTCCAGGTATCAGGGAGAGTACCTGCCAGGGATAATTGTAGTTATATGACTCATAAGGTACACTCCTACCTAATCTGACAGAACTGCTGTCCCTGTAAAATAGGAATAGACTGTGGTGATATCTTTCTACCTTATGGGGGTATGGTGAAAGATCTTTAAGTCAGAAAGAGACCTCGCCAGGAACACATTCTGCTCACAAGTTTGCTCTTGGACTTCCAAGCCTCCCAAACTCTGAGAAAGTCAATTCCTGTGTTTTAAGGCACCAGCTGGTGGTTTTGTGTTATAACAGATACTACAGACTAAGATGGGACCTGCCACAAGTGTTATTGCTTTTAAAGAAGATGATGAGAACTTGCTAGGATGGGTGAAGAACAAAGGGGCAGCACTCTGTAGACAGACAGAGTGGGTTATTAACCTGCCCTGCCACTCACCTGTCCTGTAATATTGAGCAAGTTACCTCTACCTGTGCTTTGCCTTGTCTGCAAAAAAAAAAAATGGATGTTAATAGCTTCAGGATTAAAATACAAAGAGCACAGAGCAGTGGCTAACATGTAGAAAGCTCCACTATGTGTTTGCTGTTAGTGGTTAATTTTAGTGCTGCTATAAGGCAAATGAGAATACAATAGTTTTAATGGAATTATTTTTCAGCTAATTGCAGATCTTGCTGAAGCTCCCTCAAACAACCTGCCTAAGTCTTTATAGAGGGTGTCAAGAACCCGTAGTCAATCAGTCAATTCATGCATCTTTGCAAATTTAGACATAAATATTAATGTGACCTCATTCATACCCACAGGCGGACGAGGCTGTGAATAACAGTGTAGCCTATAATTACAGTTTCATAACACACCGTGGAACAGAAACTGCCAGCCTCTCACTAAATCCCCAGCCTTCCCCTTTTGTGTAGGCGACTGTGGCACCAGGAGAAAGTATAAGATATGCCCCTTGCAGCCTGGGCCTCTGAGAACTTCCTATGGGTTCTCTTATGTGCACCTTTTCCAGGCACTAAGGGCATCTGTGAAGACCAACACAGTGTCTTCAACACAGCAGAGCCTGCCTAAGCTGGGTCCTTCATATTTAGCACTGCTCATCCACCTGGCAAGAAGTGCATTTTTGTGTATATTAGGCAATCTGGAGGGCTGTTTGTTGCAGCAGTTAGCTAGTGTGTTTCAAACATTGTGAAACTCTTAAGCATACAATATCTCTTATACATTTCCTCAAAAGGGTTATTTACTCACAGCTCCATGATGGAGCTGTTGCTATAAATAAGCAAGACTCATGGGGTTTGATCAGAAAGTTGTGGAGGTGGGTTGGGTGGGGGTGGGTGTTTGTGTTCAGGTGCATATGTGCTTTTGGATATCAGAGAACAACCTTGAGTGTTGTTCTTCAGATGCTGTCCGTCATATTTTAAGACATCAACTCTCATTGTCTTAGAGCTTGCCAAGTAGGCGAGGCGGTTCCAATCAGCTAGCCCTGACACCCTTCTGCCTATATATCCCTAGTGCTGGAATTACAGTCACACACTGCAGAGCCTAGTTTTTCATGTGGGGTTTGAGGATTAAACTTGGGTCCTCCTGATTGTACAAGTACTTTACTGACTGAATTATCTTAGCCCCAGAAAGCATGATATGTTTATCTCTGTCATCTCACATCTGCTCGGCAGGAGTAGGCCTTTGATTTCCATGATACAGATTCAACATGGCAACTGAAAATATAGGTAGAAAGCAACCCTCCCACAATATCACCAGCAGCCTAGAGTTGACTTTCAACTCCTCTATTGGGGCTATGTACCAGGAAGTCTTCCTGCCTTGGGGAAAGATGGCACTGTGACTGATTTGTATTTTACCTGATCCTTGTAGGTTAAAGAGAGGTGTGTACTAGGGGAAAGGTAGGGGCTGGAGACTAGAGAGGACATCCTGCCTTACAGGCACTGGTGGCCTGAGAGATATTTATGTACTTAATTTTTCTATGGGCACTGCTGGCCTCAATAACATTCTTTCACATTCGAGTCTTTCTCGAACTCTTACACACTCTTTTGAGAGTTGCCATTATCAATAATTCTTAACTTGTACCTCTTTCATTTGCATATACATGTCTCTATCTCCATTCCTAAAATTCTATATTCTGCCCCAGTTCTCTCTGTTAAGGTCTTACCAGTATTTTTTCAGGGGAATTATTTTGAAAAGTGTCTGAACAAACTTTAGTCTTGACCTTTTCTTTCTAGAGCCCTTTGTTCTGTCAAACTTCGTGTCAACAAAGCAGAGACACTTATTTGTTTACCACAAAGCAGCTAGCCAGTTCACCTGTTGTTCTCTAGAGTTCCTGAATGAGGGTAATCTATAGGCCCACTGAGTCCTGCAGCCCCATCTAACCATAGGGCCATGAATCAGATCATTGAACCTTTCCCAGTTCATCTCTTGAAGTGAGACGATAGGCCAAGTGGGAGTCTGATCTCTCCTCTGTTAGTCTGAGCTTTACTTGGTTTTAATAAGGGAGGGGATGAACTCCCAAAAAGTCAAGACTTGGTTTCTTATTATTTCCTCTAAAGTTTGTAACTTGGTTAGATACCTGAAGCTGGTATCCAATATAAGTTTAACTCCTATGAAACCTCCAATTTAATGCCTTGGCACATAGATGTAAATTATGGTAGCACAATACAAATAAAGGCAAATGTTCTGGGTTTCAGAAAATAAGAATTTAATTTCCCTAGCAAACATCAAGCCCATTAAATAACAACTTCAAGAAAAGGGTTTTTTACTAGACAGTCAGAGAATGTGTTTGGTTCTTCATTGGGCAAGGCAGCCTAAGATTAAAGATGCCTCTGAGATTGCACCTTCCTAGATGGGAGAACAAAAAAAAAGGCTAAAGGGGCTTTTGTTAGATGAGAGCAGAGAAAGGGTCCACAGGCCTTGCAAGGGTGGCCAGATGGGTGAGCCAAGAATCGGTGTCTTTAGCTTGATTTGACTGCTTTTTATTTTAAAGGTTAAGGAAGATTGAAGGTGATGTTGGGCTTCTGGGGTTCAGGAGATGATCCTGGTGTCTGGCCTCACCAAGAAGAAATAATCACCACCACTCTACTGTTTTGGCTTAACTTTGTAGTCAGCTAAGAACTGCTCTGTGTGTTCCCAAACCCAGTATGTATGTTGAAGACAGGAAATAGCTTCCACACTGTTGTGTGCTTACTGCTGAGCTTCCGACCAGCTGGCAGCTGCCAGGTTGCTGTCCCCCTTTAATCTTGTACTTAGCCACATGTGCTTTTGCCATGGGTATATTTTTAACTTAGTGCGCAGTGGCATGAAGTTTCTGATTGGTTTGTTTCCATTCTAGCCTCTGAAATCTGCCTTCTTGCCCTGTTCAATCCTCACAGTATCAGTGGTTAAAAAAATGTATAGTTCATTGCCTTAGTAATGATAGTTCACATAAGGAGGCTAGCATTAATTAATTAGTCAACCACACAACACTATTAGAAGTGAGAGCGACACAAACAAATATGGCAGAGCACCTTGGGAACAATTGATGTCAGTGGATAGTTTGTGACATTAGGAAAAAGAGATGCCAAGTGTAGATGGGGGAGAGGAAGTGGGGGGTGGAGGGAGGTGGGAGGGGTGGTCTTTGAAGTTGATAAATACCAAACCTGAGGAATTCAAAGAGTAGGAGCCACTATACCCAATTTAAACCACTGGATAATGCTGTGCCTTAGTAGCCATGTACAAGACTGGGGTCTTAATCCTTACAATACACATGCAAATGTATTGAATGATTTAAAATAGGTCAGTGAGGAATCATGTCTGTGCAACAATAACTACTTAGATGAGATGTGCAGAGCAGGTAAGCCTTGATTTGGTTTGTCTTAGTTTCATTTTCTATTGCTGTATTAATAGATGTTCCAACAAAAGCAACTTAAGAGAAAATGGTTTATTTTGACCACAATTCCAGGTTACACCCCATCATTGGTGGGAAGTCACTGTAGCAAGAACTTGAAGGAACCGATTCCATTATATTCACAACCACAAGCACAGAACAGTGAGAGAATGAATTCATGCTGGTGCTTAGCTTGCTCCCTCTCCCCTCTTTGTTCAGTCCAGGGCCCAGCTCATGAGCTGACACCACTTACTTTCAGCTCTTCCTACTTAACTTACCTAAGAAAATTCCTCACAGGCATGCTGATAGCCTAAGTTCTTCACTCGGACTCTTTTCCAGGTGAATCTGTATTGCATCAAATCAACAGCCAAAACTAACACAACAGCATTTAGTTCTTTGAGATGTGTACATTGGACTGAGCTTGATTATGGGGACAGATGGGCAGTGGGCAGTGTTTTTGGAATGTATTTTGTGTGCATAAACAAGAGGTTGTGGAAAGAAGTGGGATGAGAGAGATGGGGGATTAGAGAGGACTCCAAGGTGTCTCTTGGGCAGAAGATGGATGGGATGTCCTTCACTGATGAGGGGACCTCAGTATAGAATCAAGTTTTAGGCAGAAGGATGATAAGTTTGGTTTGAGACTCACCAAGTGTCTTCTGGACTTCTTTCTAAGAAGTTGGATGCAGGGGTTGAGAATTCACAAGAGAATTCTACGTGGAAGCTGGCAGTAGGTAGTTTATCATTTAAAGGTTGCATAGCAGACACATGTAACATTATCAAAGACAATTTATCAAGAAATACCTGGTCATATCTGTTGGTTTCTGAGGAGGTATCAGGTCAGAGAGGGAACAAAGAGAGCCCATAGGACTTTTAGGGGAACCATAGGAGAAGCCAGAGGATAGCTAGCAGATTGAGTAGCTATCAAGCAATCAATTGAGGATCAAATACTGAAATGACAGCATTCAAGATTACATAGACAAACATGAGAATGAGAAGGAAGTAGAACAGGCACACAGAACGAAGTTAGAATGAAGGCACATGGAACGGAAGGCCATGAAGAGAGAGCAAAGAACAATGGAGAGGAGAAAGATCCTAAGGAGTTACTTTCTCAAAACCCCACTCTACAGAAGAATAAGCAGAGGCTGAGAAATACCTGCCAGGGTTACAAAGCAAAGGAACCCAGAGCCAGACCTGGAGCTGGGCCAGACTAACCGACACTTTTCCTGCCCACAGTCCTCCCAAGAAGTACCTATTCCTGCAGAGAAGCAGGAAGAGGAGAGGAGCTTGGCTGCTGGGCAGCCCCTGACTCCCATACAGAAATGTCAGCAATCTGTAGATCACAGCAGGGGAAGGCTGGCTGGAAACCGTCAAGCCTTAGCCTATAGTGTTAGCATCTGAGCATGCTTCTGCAGCTTCTTGTCTCTTAAAATTGTGCCGGCTTAGGCCACAGGGCTCTCCCTCAATCCTCCGTTGGCAGGAGGACTTCATAAATGACATTTGATTATGCTCAACACAGCAGCCAGGGGCCGTACAAAAACTGCAATAAAGACAGCAAACGCTAGCGATCTTCATAAAACATGAATGCCCCAGGGAATAAAATCGAAATCTTAATGTACAGATCCTTGGCCACTAAGGCAAATGACAGCAAAATGCGAACAAATTGTGAAGCCAATAATAATAAACGTCTTGCTTGTGCTGCCCAAAGGCCCTGGGCTCTTCCTCAGCAGTCCTGGGAAGCACAACTGGCTCTGTAGGGGGTCAGCGCTGGGTGTGCTGGGCCCAGCTGGACCCCTGTGGTGGCAGAAATGGCTTTGTGTTCACTGGAGAGCCAGCCTTCTAACCCTGCCTTTCTCCTGAATAAGTCACAGGCAAATTTAGCCTTCTTAAACCAGGAGTCTTTGAGACTATTACTATTGAATACAATTTAGAAATTCAATGCTAGAGCCAAAGGAATCAGTGACCCCCCACAAGCACACAAACTAAGACCCAGAGAAACAGAAATATTCCTTCCAAATCACCCTCCTGTCATTCTTGACCTGGAATCTGGGACTCTGTATGTGCAGTCACAGCTCCCAGGCAGATGCTATGGAGGGAACTGAGCATTAAATAAATAAGGAGCTAAATATAGATGCTCTCTTCCCTTTTTCCATTTTAGGAGAGTCACAGCATTTACCTCAGGGGAAAATCTATTTTGTTTAGGAACACACTTCATTTTTTTTTCTTTTCTTTTTGGTCATAAAAGGCACAGCCTTGGTTCTCATCTGAAATGGGGACATTCAGTTGTCTGTAAAACTACATCAAGTAGAAGTGCACTCCCTCCAGGCCAGAGAGGTCGCCTGGATTCATCTGACTGAGGAGAGTGTGCTGATGGACTTTCTTCAGAGATGGGCTCTGCTTGGCTCACTGCAGCTGGAGGGAGACCATTCTAGGTTGAGTGAATGAGGACGGACTGCAGACTCCAATCAGGAAGAGAACAGTGTGTAATTTCCCTGACAGGAATAACAATATTCTAAGAAGACAATTGTGCCTCTCCATTCAGCTATCAAGCTTTTAAAAGAATGGACCCTAAGGAACTATAATTTCCCTGGAGTCTTATGCTGGGAGAAGGAACACCCTGAACCCTGGTGTCAGACCGAGGACCAGTTTGACTTCTGGAAAGAGATTCATAGGCTGATTTGTCCAATTGTTTTCCAGGAGATGGGAGACCAGAACCACAGCTCAGCAAGAACCGCTCAGTTATGCTTATGTCTTGCCAGGACCCTGAAGGCAGACCTGGAGCTCATTGGATCTTTGTTCCTCTCACCACTGTGGGCACATTGACTCCATCTCTGTACCCTGCTTTCACTATTACCTTCTGCTTCACTGCCCAACTCTGCTAACAAGTAAACCCATCTGATGCATGAGGCAGAGGACCTTTTGTGGGCAGAGTAGCCGATGCTATCCTTGTATTTTTCTCAGTGACCTTTTGAGGAAAGGTTAGTTTCACAACACTGCATCCCATTAACTGTGCTGAGGGAGGAATACACAGCCTCTGCAGAGAAAGGGAGGACAGCTTTTTTGGCCTTTTCCTTCAAGATTTGCAGTTAGAAATAGCCAGATGAGGGAATTACTTGCCAGGGTTCTGACCAGCAGGTGAATGACCCAGGGAACATGATCTGACCAGACAGCAAGGAAGATACGAGGGGGCAGATTGGACAACAAGACAGAGTCTGGGGACACTGGATGGGGCTAGGACCATGAATAGCAATTGGGAGAAATAAGAGACCACTCCAGGAAATGAGAGATTAGTTAAAGAGCAGACCTTCCCACAGTTGGATGATGGATTTAACTTTATTCAATGACATTGTCATCATATTGAGAGGTTCAATTACGTTCATCAAGGCCATTGTCCTGACTGTATGGGACCCTATTTTAAGCATCACGCCATCACTTAGCTCCCTTGCACTTCTGCTCCATAGACACTCATAGCTCACAGTCAGTCAGCAGCATACATACACTGTATCCCCACTTCTGAGCTTCACCTGTGCCTGTCACTAGATGTGGTGACAGAGGTGGACAGAGGTAGCTAAGAGCCACTGTGTTCCTTCCTATATTTCTCCTTTATGTTTGGAAGTTTGGCAGGACAGAAGAGCACAGTATGTTATCTTCTGAATTTTGAAATGAAGAACCCAGAAAATCCCTCAGTGTGAGACACATAGGAAAAAAAATTAATTCTAATGGCCAAATGCTGCACAAGGCAAAAGAAAGTAAGGAATACTGCAAAGATTGGGAAGAGGGTCCCAGCCCCCATAAGCGAGGTCTCCAGAGCTTGTGAGAAAACACCAATATGTATTCTAAGCTGTGTATACCTTATTTCACTGTTTAAAGGAAAATATCAGGCCTAAGCCACAGGGGGCCTCAGTGGAGAGAGGGGCCTTGGGGCATACATACACTCAATACTGTGACCTTCTCCAGTGTAAACCACCAAGAGATGAATACTTTATGATCACTGCTGATGCCGAGATTGCTTCATAAATGAATGAATTAGGTTTGGCCACAGTAAATACAAACTGCCTAAAAGTGCAAGGCAACCAAGGAGAAGCTGAGAGTGGGGGCTTCTGCACAGCTTTATAAGAAATGAACTAGTTCTCATTGATAGCTTATGCAATCGACATTAATTTTTGTGCAGTACGTTAATTCTAACGAGAAAACTAAGGATCAGAATCTTTAATGGTGTTGTTTGTTTGCCTGGTGCTGCCTCTGTTTTCCACAGTAGTCAGGCAACCCTGGCCTGTTCAGGGTGACCATGAGTCTGGTTATTTCCCAGCTATTCCTGTCACATAGGGGAAGTCAAAATGGCACTGTTCTGGCCAAAGGAATACCAATAGAAGTCTCTAGATGGACCTCCTGGGAAGTGTGTCCATGGAAGGGGTATAGGTTAGCCAGCTCCTGCTTATTTCTGCATGTTCACTCTTTCCTTCTTCTAGGAACTGGAGCAGGCTAGTCAAAGGCTCTTTTGTGGCCTTGAGAAAAATTTAACCCCTTCTAGTCTTTGTAAATTTGTTTCTTGAAGCTTAAAACTATTCTGAGACCATGGTGATTTTGTATTTCAAGCTGTGTTTGGAGAGAATAAAATAAAATACCAAATACTGTATATTCTCCGTGGCCTTACCAGAATGTATAGGTATGAGTGTGTAGATCCTTGGCCTGAGGTAGCCACACAAGGATGGCTGCCTCTGACCCCTGTTATCTCCCGACCCAAAGTTAAAGCCAGCAACCCATCACTGTTAGAGTGATGAGGTTTATAAAACACAACGGTGTCTCAAAGCTTGGGCTAGAAACCTTGCTCACCCCCTGAGGACATATGCCAGCAAGATAGCCATGCTGTTCTGAGTAGCTTCTTAGGCCTTGGTAGGTATTTTCATGCTTAGCATGGTAGATGGAATGGGATTCAGAAGCCAGACAGACTGTCCAGTTTCACAGACAAACTGCTACACCATGGATATGTAGAAAGGACAAGGCTTGAGGATTCTATTGAAAAGATACCACTGCACCTGTATGGACTTTGAACAATCTTTCTACAGAACCACCTTTGCTCGTTCTAGGGAAGACTTTCTGATGTCTGACCTTCTCACAGGAGGAAATAGTGTCTGTTGAATTTGACAAAGCAGGCCCTATTTGATCAGCACAAAGGAAAATTTCCAGGTTCCTGGAAAATCATTTTACAAATGAGTCAAAGATCTCCCTCTGCTAACTTGGTGTCTTGTTCCTACCCCATTTCCTGCCTTTCCTCACACCATGCCCTTGTCAAGTTGTACATCTCTCCATGTTTTGTTCTTCACCATCATGGCTTAGGTCCTCTTACCTGTTTATGAAACAGGTGATTAATTTTTGCTTTCAGTAACAGAGCATTCCCATGGAGCACCAAAGAAAACATCAAACAACTGAACGGTTACATGACAGTAAATGTAGTAAAGAAAGTTAAAGCTCTTAGGAATATCTGAACCTTACAGCACAATCTGTTTCTGTAAGCTCAGCCCCAGTGATGAGAAGGCAAATATACTAACAAATCTTTCTCCAAATGTGGCAGCAAGGTAACTTTTTTTCAAAGGAAGCATATTGGAGATAAAATCAAGCAACCTTTTAATATCCTGCCCTGAGCTAACTTATTATGACTTTCTTTATATCAAACAACACCAGAAGTTGTGTCCCTTGGCAAGTTCCCTAATGTTGCTCTGAGACATGTCATTTGTAGATCTGATGGAGACCCTCTAGAAAGGGCGGTTGCCATCTGAACAGCCCATTTCTGCAAGGCCTCCCCTCACACATTCAACACTCACAAAAGGAATTAAAATTGATTTTCATGGTTTTGGCAGCCACTAGAGACTATGGCCCCCCCAGCAGCATTTCACAGAGATGACATTACTTATCAGAACTGGTCAGTATCAGCAATTGCTCAGATAAATAATTTATATGGGGAACTAATAAAATAGTGGAGTGGTTTGGGGATGGTAATAAGCCAGTGAGACCAAGAACTCCTGGGAAACAGGACAAAGGCATGCACCTCACTTGGGAATACTGCTTCCCTAGCTCTGTGCCCCTGAACCCCTCATCTTGACAAGGCCTTCCTGACTGTGCCTTATATAAACTTTGTATAAATCCTCCCATAGCCTAATAACAAGCTTTTCTTATACCTCTCCAAATGTAATTTCTCTCCCATATGAATTCTTTGATGACTTCTAAGACTGCCTTTCTGGATAAAGCATTTGTCACATTCATTACATTTATACGGTTTCTCTCCTGTATGAATTCTCTGATGATCTCTCTCTCTGGAGTAATTTGTTTATGTAATATGATAGTAATTTCCCTACTGCCTTATAGACCTGTGGCATTCATGAGTATTTATTTTCTTATTTATTTTTGGCATTTTGTAATATCTCCTATTTTAGGGTGGCCTTGACCTAGTGATACTCTTCCTTCTACCTCCTGAGTGCTGTGATTACAGGAACTATGTTTCCACCCTTGCCTTTATTTATTTTTATGATTCTTGGCCCTTTAAAAAATTTTCTTAGTTTTTGAAACCTGTCTTCTCCTCTCTTCCTCCTTCTTTGTTGTTCCTTCCCTCTGCTCTCTTCTCCTTAAATTAGCATCTTACTCTATGAAGGCCACACTGGCCTGGCACTCATTGTGCACATAACCCAGGCTAGCTTTGAACTCACTAACTCACCTACCCTCATGCTCCATCTTTCTGATTGCCCAGATTATGGACATGTGCTGCCACACTAGTTTAGATTATAAAATAATTTGAAGCTGGGCCATGCTGAACTCCAGGTGCATGTGTTTGTTGACTCATCTTGGGACAAGACTCCTCTAAAAGAATCATTCCTTCTATCATGTGAGTGTAATAGGAAATTGTGTGTGGGGGGGGGCAGATACATTGTATTCTTACAGCAAGTTCAAAGGCAAGGATTTATTGTTTCATTTTGAGGATATGAATAATCTATCTAGGTCCAAAAATTAAAATGAAAATCAGATCAAACAGAAGGAAATTAGTCAAGAACGGGGGAGACTGAACAGCATTTAATTATTGTAGAAATTGTCCTTTCTAGGAGGTCTTTTGTTGCAGCTTGCCTTCGGTCAGTAGTGTGGCATCAAAGAGACAGGCTCTAGAGGCTGGAGGCCAATAATGGCACAGAGCACAGCTGGCTTCAGCACACAGCGGGCTTGGCGCCTCTGTCTGATATCTTCCTTGGCAGGCTGTCTGAATCCTTACTTCTTACCTAGGGATCTTCTTTGGCCAGCAGGGATCTTTACACAGAATTCTCAATTCTTACAAACATTGCTCTGTGGAGCCCTGAGCTGGCTCCCTCCTGGGAAAGTTTCCCATCTTCTTTGCCTATCCAGGAAATCCCAAGGCCTTTGATGAAAGCAGCTTCTCTGATGCCCCAGGTCTTTTTCACATCCATCCCAACCCTCTAGACCTACACAAGAGCACTTCAGTCCTCAATATAGTGGGGCATAGGTTCCCTTTGAGTACTAGCAGCTCTTACAATTCTACCCCTGTCTGTTGGTATCTAGCTTCAGACAAACAACTGCATCCAAAATGCAGTGAATTGGAAGAAATGTAGCAGATTCCTGCTTAGAATCTCAACTACAGGGAAAAATGACTGAGATAGTCTTTGGCAATGAAGGGAACAAAATATTTACAGTTTCTCCCCTCTTTTAAGAGACGATAGGCCTGGGGTTATGGTGGCATGTATTAGGCCCTAGGTTCAACCCTCAGTAGTACAGAGAGAAAAAGAAAGGGGAGGCAGGGGCATGTAACGTGAGGTCTAAACGAACTGAAGGGAATCCTGATGGCAAACAGAATCAATAAACTCATAATTCTCTCTTCTTTCTCCTCTCTTATTTTCCTCTCCCTGCTCTCCATTTTCCTCTTCCCTCTCTATTAACATCTATCTCTTCTTCAGTGATGTCACAGGATTTACAACAATGTTAAAACAGGCTCCACAGGAAAAACTATCCAGGCAGGTTGGGAGTAATCACTTCAGGGATACAAAGTGGCTGGCATTTTCTAAACAGAGCCAATCTTTCCAGAGGGGGGTGGGAATGCATCTTCAGTGATCCCTGGGAATAAAATGTTTTCACCAAGTGTGACCTGACTTAGGTTTGGAGTGCCATTTCCAGAGGAATGAAGTGGTTCATACTCTAGTTTGGTTGAGTACCTAAAGTCTGAGCTCTGAGCCATGGGGGCATTCTTTGATGTTCTTCAGTAATTGTCTGAGGAATCTTTCATATTTCAATATGTTGGGCTTTGTTGATCAGACATATATTATTAAGTGGCTTCCATATACCAGGAATTCCCTCATTCTGAATATGTTATAAGGGCAAATGATTATGTTCTCTACCTTTACTGAGCCCAAAATCCAGCCGGTGAGAAAATAATATAATTAATAGTTCTTCTTCAGGAAAACACCAAATGGTGGGTGATGCCAGTGCAGTGGGAGGGCCTAGAAGACCAGAAAGGCTTAGGATTAGGAGGCTGCAACAGCTTCAGTGGAAGATTCAGCAGAGGTTTTAGGGCCTTGAAGTCATGGTTGAGGTTATGGCCCTGGTAGAGTGTGCAGGACTCATGGAGGTAAAGCTGAAGTCAAGGAGTGGGTCCCTGTCATCAAGCTGGGGCACCTGGTTAGGGATGTGAAGTACAAATCCTTGGAGGAGATCTACCTGTTCTCCCTGCCCATGAAGGAATCTGAGATTATAGATGTTTTTTCCTGGATACATCCCTAAAAGATGAGGTTCTAAAGATCATGCTGGTACAGAAGCAGACTTGGCCTGGACAGTGGCCAAGTTCAAGGCTTTTGTCTCTACTGGGGACTACAATGGTCAAGTGGGTCTTGGTGTTAAGTGCTACAAAGAGGTATCCACTGTCATCTGAGGAGCCTTCGTCTTGGCCAAGCTTTCCATTGTCTCCGTGCAGAGAGACCTGGGGAACAAGATTGGCAAGCTCCACACTGTTCCATGCAAGGACACAGGCTGCTGTGGTTCTGTGTTGGCTCATATCATTCCTGCCCCCAGAGGCACTGGCATTTTCTCTGCTCCTGTGCCGAAGAAGCTACTGATGATAGCCAGACTCCTACACTTGAGCCAGGGGTTGTACTGCTACCCTGGGCAAATTTGTCAAGGCTACCTTTGATGTCATCTCATAGACCTACAACTACCCCCAGGGGTCCTGACCCCCGACCTTTGGAAAGAGACTGTGTTCACCAACTCTCCTTATTAGAAATTCACTGATCATCTTGTGAAAACTCACATCAGAGACTGTTCAGAGAGGTCCCAGTCTCCAGCTGTGGAGAGCACATAAGGGTTTTTATATAAGAAAAATAAAGTGAAGTAAGGTCTGTTTTTAATAAAATAAATAATTAATAAAGCATGACTCTAACCTGTATGAAGGAGTATGAAGCTGGAAGGTGATGTGTTACAGTGGTTACCTGGGAAAGGGCTTCTTGTTGCACTTTTGGCTCTTAGAAGCAACTGAAGGGGATTGGCTGGTAGCTGCACCAACACTTGCAGATGCACATGGGTTTCTAGGCCACAGTACTCAGCCTTCTCTTTCCTTGCCATTGTAGGACAGAGGAGTGGGGATTGTTGTCTTATGTAGCTAGTTAGAGATTTTATGGTAGAGCAACAGAGGCTGTTAGAAAATGTGTAATCATCCATAACAGTTGGGGACTTCAAAGCGTTTTAGTGGGGCTGGGGAACCTTGAAGAGGAAGAAGTCCTTCAATAGTCTTGACACAATGTCAGAAAGAGGAGCAAGAGGAAGATGGTGACAACAAAGGCTGGTCCGTACAGTGTGACAAGGTGTTTCCCAATGTTCAGACAGTGGTTCACTGAGCCTTGTTCGTCCACTGCATGCAGGTATGTTCTTATTCTGAATGTGAATCTATAAAAACAGTAGGAAGATCAATATCTGCAGGAGGGGTAGTGGACCTGGAGAGGGCAGGTCAATTCAAGGAAATAACTTTTGGGCTACTGCACACTCCCAGGGGCTGCCTGGTATCAAATGAAAATGTTTTTCAACAAATCTCCATAACTGAATTTTCATGGAAAAATTAATTAATTTCCAAGTGTTCCCAAATATTAATATACATTGACAAAAGTGCTTTGAGGACTGGACAGCACCCTTTGTGAGCTATGAATCATGTGTTACAGTATCAGCCCAGGTCTGTGAGTGGCATGGGAAAGGGAGCAGGGCTTGCCTTTGTTACTGTGGTCTTTAGTGCCTTAGAGCACCTTGGACCTCTGTCTCCAATATGCATGGGCTCATGAGTGCCCAAGCACCCCACCTCTAACCAGTCAGGCCCTACCAATCCCTCCATACTTCTATTGTCTGAAGTCCTATGAGATATCTGTTTAATAAAAGAGTGTCCACAGAATTAATCACCTCCCCTTTTGGGAGGAAAGTCATTCCAGTATTTGATATCTTTCCAACTTAATCACACACCCCAATATGCCCAGACTTCTGTGAGTCAGACTGAGCTTTCTCATGGTTTCCAACCTTTTCTTTAAAGCAGCTATCAAGTAGCAGTTATTTTCCCCCAGTCTGGCATCTCAGAGTGGTTACCAAACATGTAGTTAATTAACCCTAATTAATTGGAATTTCAAATGCTTTCCAAGTCCGTGGCAGTGTGAAGCTGTCCTCTCTCGCCAATACAAAGATTCAGTGGAAAGTCCTGTATTACCATTAAGAACATAACATTCTTAAAGCAAGTTCTCATAAAGGGTATGAAATTGTTCAAAGGGAAAATCAGGAGAAATTGTCTCTATCAAGTGGTACAAAGCAATTTAGAGAGTGTTACTTTGTCAAGCCAGCTTTGAGCTAAGTTATCTTTTGTAAGATTTCTTTTTTTGCTTTGAGCATTTTTTCTAACACTGCCCTACCCCCAATTCTTGTAATAAAATCAATATTTTCTGGAAGAACAGAGATGAGGGCCTTTAGAGGACTCCACCTCCTGTTTGCTGCAAAAACATTAATAAATGTCACTAGCAAAGTTGGGTACCAAGGGAAACAGGATGACCTCATGAATATATTTTCTAAAGAGCTTAAAATGTCCATCTTGTATATTATTCGTTCCTTAAAGAGTCTAAGAGCTATTGATCCCTTCAACTGCTGCAAAAAGCAATTTAAATGCACCAAAGGCTCTATATATGGATGGACAGAGCAGAGCCAGATCAGAGTGGCTTTGTAATGCCTATTTCTCCATGTGCGGAGCCAGGCTGCAAAAAGGGTGCTCCTTGGTAGGGTAAATGCTATCACTAGGTCTATTACAACAAAATAATGGAGAATTAGAACTGCCTTTGCCTAAAGTGGTAGCAGTTTATAGACCTGCTAAGATTTGTCTGCTGATAAAAAGAGATTTAAAGAAATTAATCGACGATCATTGCTTGGCTATTTCCTGGTTTCTAAAGTGCCAGACATCAGACACCACGAGCACCACCAACATGCACTCTGTGTGTTCCAGACTTGCACACAGCACAGTAACATGGGTAAGAAGCCACAGACAGAAACTCGGGTATTACAGAAGGTTAGACAACGTGTTCCTTAATCAGGATGCCCTATTCATCATTATGTATTATATTGGGTTGCATACAAGTATATAATAGATTTTGAGCATACCCTGACATACCCCATTACCCTCCCTTACCCCTTTATCTCCCACTAGTCCACTTTACAGCTCCAGAAAATTTAGATGATGTATCGTTACCACTGCTGGATCACCTGTTTTAGCTGCTTGGTATTTTCCTCAGCAAGCAAAATGTCCTTTCCTCGACTGCAAGGCCAGTAGGAGGAAAGACTAGTGTTTCCTAATGTGAGTAGCATGCCTTTTCAAAGTTAGGGAACTGCCCATCTTACCTTACAACCTTTGGGCAGAGCAATTTTGTCCTTTAGGAATTTTAAGGTGCTTTAAAGCAATCCATTTTGACTTTATTGTTATCATTAGAGAACCAACAAAAACATCTTATAAGCTCTTGGCTATTCCTGTTCTTTTGTCTATATTGACACATCTCAACAGTGACACACATGGAGGCAGGAATTCCCAAAGGTCCGGTGATGTGACGAGCCAGACAAATTTCATTCAGAAGCAGGAATAATACAAGGAAGAGTATAAAACCAGGACTGGGAGACCAGCTGGCAACAGCGCAGTAAACTTGGCCTTTCTGTGGTTTGGGTTGGACTTCATTCTTCCCAAGCCTGTATGTGTTGGAAGCTTGTTTCCCAGCAAGGTAGTGCTAATGCGATGGGGGTATCTTTAAGAAGTTATAGCTAGGGGGAAGACTGTGAAGGCTGTCTTCAGGATTTTTTTTTCATGCCTTGAGGTCATGCTAAACTAATTCTGGCATCATGCCCGAGCCTTTAAAACTGGGAACTAAGTTAGGTAAATCCCAAGACTTGGGGCGGGGGAGAGAAAAAGAGAGAGAGAGAGAGAGAGAGAGAGAGAGAGAGAGAGAGAGAGAGAGAGAGAGAGAGAGGGAGGGGAGGGGAGGAGAGGAGAGGAGAGGGAGGAGAGGAGAGGGAGGAGAGGGAGGAGAGGAGAGGGAGGAGAGGGAGGAGAGGAGAGGGAGAGAGAGAGAGAGAGAGAGAGAGAGAGAGAGAGATCAGGAAGTTTCAAGTTTTGGGGGATTCTAACAAAATGGTGGAAAGTTTTCTTTAAAAGATAGGCTAGTCACAGACAAATATCCCAAAATATCATTGGGAATAGTTTCCCACTGGTTCTGTGTGACTTACTTGTGTTCATAAAACATACTCGATCTTGTCTCAGTCTCTTATTCTAAATTTCTCCCTAAATCTTGTTACTTCTTCTCCTCTCCCAATCTCCAGTCTGGGTGTGAAAATTCTTGTGTGCTGATAATCCCTCTTCACCAGCTTTTTGGCATTCTCTTTATTGACAAGTGTGATACCTGCTTCTGCAAACATTTACAGAAGTGAGCCTATGACCATTATGTTTTACTTCCCCAAACATGTATTTGTTGTATCTTTAAAAAGCATTCTGAAATAGTAGCCAAATGATTAGCTCTGTACTCCAGAGTCAGCCTCTGTCAAATGTTAGATTCTTTCTCATTGACCTTGTTATGCCTCCCTCCATATTTGCCACAGTTTTGACAGATTCCAAATAGCAGCTGCATACCTCTCACAGGTAATAAAGTCAGGGCGGGCAAAGGTCATGCAGTTTACAAAAGTTCAATGTAGGCAGAAGAGTACGTTCCCCTTCTCGACACAGGCTTCTGATTTTTGTCTTTGTGTTTAGTATGCTCATAGACTTTCCCAGTCTATGAAGACTTTATTCCACAGTTGATCAAGTGAAGCAGCAAACTCAACCCACAATCCACAGGCCAAGGCTGTAACCCAGCAAAAATAAAACCAGCACATGTGAGCATTCTAACGTCATTGACCTCAACAGGGCTGGGACCTTCCATCAAGTCTTCTAATTTACTACACTTCTTCAATTTATGAGATCATTTTTGAACATGGATAGATCTTGCCTAGGTCACATGAGCCCAATAGGATAATCAACACTAAACTGTATTTCTAAAATGCCAGCCTAACCATGTTTTCTCACTGCCCAAGATGCTAATGGCCATTTCACTTATGAATTCCTAAGTTTTGCTTCCAGAGACTATTTGTTTCTGGGCAGGAACAACCTCTTGAAGTCTACCTCTTGTCTTTGTATGCCTTTATATTCACTGTCACCCTACTTGTTTCCTCAAGCCCTTCTCTGTCTAGAATGTCCTTTTGCTCATTGTCTGATGACATAACAACAGTCATTCTTCAGTGTCTGGGTCACTCAGTGTGAAGTCCATTGACCCCATTTCCTTAGGGCCGCATTTGTAGCTACCTCATGCCTACTTTTCTGTAGCTCTCATTCTCTTCAGTGAAACCTCCTGTCACAGGCAGAGACCTGTCTTATCTGTCTGGGTACCTAAGAGCTTACCTAAGTGCTTGACATATAGGAGTTCCAGTAATTCTGTAGGGGAAGAAAGAATGAAACTCAAAATTAACAAGCATCAAACCTTGCTAGTTTCAGTTTTCGTTTTTAAGATTCTAGCATTAGCTCCAGCCTCCCTGTGTATCCCTTACAGCTGGCAGGTTCCTCAGGTGACACACCATCGTTCACACTCGGTGCTCTTTTAAA